>NC_047676.1:45244496-45579496 GCF_011762505.2 Arvicanthis niloticus | reverse complement strand
TACTGAAAATGCTTTCACAGAAGTCCTTCACTACCGCTGGCTCTTACAATCTTCCTGTCCCCTCTCCCTCTATGATCCCTGAGCTTTGGGGGAAGAAGATGTGGTCCAGAGTTGGGCATTCCATAGTCTCTTCTCTGCATTGTGACAAGGTACCAGCCTTTACCAGCCACAGTCTCCTGAGAGCAGCTTTTCTGTAAGGATTGAGAGCTGCCCCACGTACATCATCAAGACATTGGGCTTTCCTTTCTCAATGCACCAAGAGCTCATTCCCTTAAAGATTCTAAGTTATCAAGGGCTGTTTATGTGGCTACTGTCATCACCTGTTGCAACTCCCTAAGCCCTCTGCACAAATCTAATCTTTCTCTGTTCAGACCTAGATGGAGGATGCTGAAATAAATGAACTGTAGTTGAATAGTGCAAAATTTTCTTTGGAGTTGAAAATCTCAATCAATCAATCAATCAACCAACCAATTAATCAATCTCTCCTTCCATTTCTTCTCCTGCACTCTGTTCCCCCCTCCTCCCTCCTTCCATTCCTATTTCTCTCTTTCTAGCTCTCTTTTTGAGACAAGGTCTCAGATGTCCCCAGCTGACCTTAAACTCAACTGTAGTTGAGGGTCACATTGACTTTCTCACTCTTCTCTCCCAAGTGCTGGGATTACTGTCCCGTGTCATGTGTCCCTAGTTTATGTAGTGTTGGGGTTCTAACCCAGGACTTTGTGTATCCTCAAACAAGCATTCTAGCAACTGAACTACATCCCTGACCCTCAGAGTGGTTTCCCTACATAATTGCCTTGTATCTTAAAATAGAGAACTCATTTGAAATGCATTAAAATAGATATTAAAACCAATGCCAGAGTATTGCCTTTAAATTACAGCCATGTGCACAGTCAGTGCTTAGTGATCTGTGCCAACGAAAATGAATGATAAAAAGCAGTGTGTGATTTCCTTGGGAATTCAGTCTAGCATGTGTATACCCATCTCCACTAAGCCTGATTTTCAGAACTGGCCTCCATTGTCATTTATGCCAAGTGACCTATAAATATCAACCACATGCCTAAAATAAAGAGAACAAACAGCTCAGAATATGCATTTTGAACAAAGGCAATATTCTTCGGACAATTTACAAAAGCTTGAACAGCTAGATATTCCTGTTTGGAACTGAGGTTCACACATGCTTTTCAAACAATAACTCCTGGTACCTCTTCCTGCTGATTCATCTCAGCATTATTGCTGTACTAAAAGTACATCTTATTATGTTCCTTTAAATCCATGTGTTAAACCTAGTCAACAGTGTTCTGGCATTGGGAGATGGAGCCTTGGGGAAGAGATGAGATGATAAGATTAGAGCCTCTGCAAATGGAGTATCATGTAGAGGTCTCCAGAGAGCTGTCTTGCCTCTTCTACTAATAAGAGCATAGCAAGAAGGTCTTCTCTCTTTGGGGGTAGGGTAGAGGGTTGGTGGGCATGCACACATATATGAGTAGGTGCTCCCATGCACATATGTATGACTAGGTGCACACATGTATGAGTAGGTGCACACATGTATGAGTATGTGCACACATGTATGAGTAGGTGCATACATGCACACATGTATGAGTAGGCACACACATGCACACATGAGTAGGTGCATGTATGGGCAGGTGCACACATGTATGGGTAGGTGCACACATGTATGAGTAGGTAAACACATGTATGAGTAGGTGGACACATGTATGAGTAGGTGCACACATGTATAGGTAGGTGCACACATGTATGAGTAGGTGCACACATGCACACATGTATGGGTAGGTACACACATGTATGAGTAGGTGGACACATGTATGAGTAGGTGCATACATGCACACATGTATGGGTAGGTACACACATGTATGAGTAGGTGGACACATGTATGAGTAGGTGCACACATGTATGGGTAAGTGCACACATGTATGAGTAGGTGCATACATGCACACATGTATGAGTAGATGCATATGGAGAGCACAGGTTGACCTACTCAACCAGTCTCCACCTTAGAGTTTTAAGACAGCCACTGCACTAGCTTCTCACCAAGCTATAGACATCCTCCCTCCCGTCTCTATCTCCTCAGCACTGGGATTACAGATGTGTACACCTGGATTTTCAGGTGACTCTGATCTAACCTCCCTTCCTCCTGCTAGTGCCACAAGCCCTCTACTGACCCCCTATCCCCCTGAGTTAACTTTTAATGTTTTCATCTGCAGTAAACAGTGAGCATTGTTTAACTGATTGGTTTTGCAAGTCAATATACTGAGCTAGCATCATCATTTGCCCTAATAAGACAGAGCCCATATCTTCTGAATTATGTGAACCTATAGAATATACCTAACATCAGTTAGCCACCTACGTAAAGCTTACAGAGCAGTATATAAAGCAAATAGCATGACAGATGTGGTAACAAAGTCTGAAAAGTACTGAGAACCAATGAAGTTTTAAAGCATAAATGTGATGATGCCTTTCTAAATAGTCACTGTAAATACTCCTCTCAATTAAAGCATTAAAATGTAGTGTTCCTTGATGGTACTGTTGACCATAGTAAGAAACAAATTACATTATGGCAGCAGTTCTATTTGAAAAGCTCTTTATCACAAAATGTAGACAATGGTAATTACTATGTTGTTGGATTTTCCCCACCCCATCTGGGACTTTGTGATATTAAGATAACTTGACTAAATCACCTTTCAGGTATTACAAGGAGCACAGGAAACATTTTCATGGCATTTGAAATCAAATTAGTCAACATTAATCTGAGGCTCACCAGTGGTAATCCTTCCCAGTAGAAAGACATGCTTATTCAGTTTCTAATGATTGGGCTTTGTGTGAGGATGATTACAGTAGTGACTGGGACAGTCGGTGAAGGGATGGCATCTCCCCATATCTCATTTCTAGCATGAAAATTTAGCACACACGTTACATAAACAAACAGGGTTACCCCAAAGAAAGTGATTTGTCTGAGGCTCACAGTTTGTGTCGGTATCCAATCATTAGTAACAATAAAATAATAAAACATAATAAATAATACATAAATATATTAATTATAATAAATAATAATAAATTAATAAATGATAAATATTAACAATAAAAAGAACAATAAAACCTTTGAGCTAGACAGGCTATAAAGAGATTGAAATAATGCAGTGGGATCTGGGAATGGCTGGCTGTTGTCAGGTACCTGGCACAGTGCCACTATGTTCTTCTCGTAACTATACCAAGGCTATTTTCACACATTCAAGAGATATGAAAGTAAGCATTTTAAGGCACTTGAACAGAAATTGACACAGGTACATCCCACAACTTTAGCCAGCTTCTCCTTACCATCTACACAGTTATTTAGCATCTGTGGTGTTTTAATATGCTTGGCCCAGGGAGTGGCACTAATAGGAGGTGCGGCCTTGTTGGAGTAGGTGTGGCCTTGTTGGAGGACACGTGTCACTGTTGGAGTGGGCTTTGAGACCCTCCTCCCAGCCATGTGGGAGCAGTCTCTTTCCTAGTTGCCTTTGGATCAAGATGTGGAACTCTCAGCTCCTCCAGCACCATGCCTGCCTAAACATTACCATACTTCCTGCCATGATAATAATGGACTGAACTTCTGAACCTGTAAGCCAGCTCCAGTTAAATGTTGTCCTTTATAAGAGTTGCCTCAGTCATGGTGTCTCTTCTCAGCAATGGAAACCCTACCTAAGACAGCATCTATGGCATGTAAGCTATTCTCCTAGGCAACAAGGATTGAAAAGTAAGACAAAATCTCTTCCCTGAAAAGATCATTATTTAGTTGGGTAGGCAATAAAGAAATGTCAGGAGATATGGCTACATAGCTTGTTAAACTGCCAGTCATACAATATCTGTATCAGATTCGTGCATAGTATGTGTAGAAATCTTGGCCCACCCTTCAGAGCTACTAAATCAGCAGCCCTGAAAATGCTTTTCCAGGAGACTTATTATTTTTATTTAAAGATAAGGATTTATTGTATGTCCCAGCCTGGCCTCAAACTCATGGTGATCCTCCTGTCTCAGCCTCTAAGTGTTCGGATTACAAGTGTACATCACTACACCCAGATCTAGAAATGTGCATTTTTAACCATCTAGTGATCCTGGCTCTCAGTAAAGTTTGGTGGCCATTGCTAAGAGAAGTAACCAGTATGGATTCAGTTTTCCTCTCAGTGGATGAAAAGTAATGAGCAGAAATAAAAGTTTATTTATTCTCAAGGGAATTCATTAATGCAAGATAAGCTTTAAAAGAAGCAATAGCCAAGTTAATAAAATGAGAGCTTAGTAGGACAAGGGACACAGAATTGCACAGAAGTATGACATTTTGGGGGTAATAAGATGGCTCAGAGGGTAAAGGTGCTTGCTGAATAGGGCTGACAACCTGTGTTCGATCTCTCGAACCTACCCAGAATGGAAGAGAAGAGAAAGTTGCTTTGTAGCCTCGGTCAGACCATTGCTCATGTGTCTGCACTGGCCTCAGTCCTGTAGCTCATGTGTCTTCACATACATGCACATGCACACGCACACACACACACGCACACGCACGCACACACATGCACACACACACGCACACTCACGCACGCATGCACACACACACATACACACACAATTTTAAATCTAAAAATTAGTAATGGTCTTAAATTTACAATTGAAAAATAGAATTTAAATGCACATAGATTGCTGAATAATTTTCAGTAGCAGCAATAAGTACAAAACGAACAAATATAACAGAATATGAGAAAGACAGATACGGAGAGAATTAAAACTGTTAACCGGGAAGCCAGCAGGGCTCAATGGTTAAGAGCACCGGCTGCTCTTTCAGAGGACTGGGGATTCTGAGTATTCTCTTGGCAGCTCACAGCCATCTATAACTCCTGTCCCTGGGATCTAATGCTCTCTTCTGGCCATTAAGGACGTGGGTACACATGTGTCACACAGCTATACATTCAGACAAACATTCATATGCATAAAATTATTTAACAAACTAAAAAGAATCAGGGAAGTTAGGTATGATGGCACATGCCTATAATCTCAGCATACAGAGGCCAAGGCACAAGTCTATCAAGTTGAAGGTCAGCCTGGGCTACATAGTGAAACCTTGTCTTTTAAAAAAAAAAAGATTTTTTTTCCAGAAATGTAGAAATAATAAATAAGTTTATGGCTGGGATCATCTCAATATTTTAAAGATGCCAAATTATCCTTATATCTTTAAAGTAATTCAAACAAAATTATATACCTTAGCTTTTCAGTAGAAAAGTGAATTCCTCAATTGTAGTAGTGTATCTGATAAATGTATAAAGATCATAGCCTGACAGCCTGGTTTTAAGTCTCAGCTCTAACATGACACTGTGTCCTAGGGTAAGTTACTAAATCTCCCTGAGCTGCAACAGCTCTGTAAGCTGAAGCTAACATCACCTGGCTCTTTGGTGTGTTGGTGGGGAGAGGGAATGTGTTAGTCTATGTGTTTGCTATTGTTTTTAACACCAAGAAACTAGTTAAGTAAACCATGATTGAGTCATACAGTGGAGATATAGAAGGTAATTAAATAGTTTTTATGGAAGTAACCTCAAGATACATTGCTTATTAAGCAAAAGGAGGAACATAGCAATATATGAAGTTTTCCAGTATTGGTATTAAGAAAATAAAC
Source organism: Arvicanthis niloticus (assembly GCF_011762505.2). NCBI lineage: Eukaryota > Metazoa > Chordata > Mammalia > Rodentia > Muridae > Arvicanthis > Arvicanthis niloticus. The sequence goes on along the minus strand of NC_047676.1, from coordinate 45,573,843 downwards.
AAACAAATAAACAAATAAATGCTTGTATTGTCTTTTATATGAGCTACAGAATATTTCTGGAAGTCTATCAGAACAACTTGGATGGGGGAAAAGGCAGGCAGGAGGTTTTTACTATGTACATCAACAAGATTCAAAGTTATAATGTGGTGTGTGTGTGTGTGTGTGTGTGTGTGTAGAACATTAGACAGTTAGATTTTTTTATATTATGTGCATATGCATTTTGCCTGAGTGTGTACATTCCAATACGGACATCAGAGGACACCTTTCAGAAGTCACTTCTCTCCATTCATCCTGTGGATACAGAGGTTTGATGGTGGTGCGTGCCCGCACTGGCTGCACCTACTGCCCAGCCCCATATACTTTTGTGTTGGACTGACTACTTGTTTGAAAATAAGAATAAGTTTTAAATGATCAGAGCGTTGAATATAAACTTTAGAATGTAAAGTGAGTATATGAACTCATGGTGTTCAGTATCACTGGGCCTGTGTATTAAAGCCACGGTGAGAGGGCACCTCACATCTGTCAGGCTCGTGAAGTGTAAGGTCTGAGGTTATGAGATAGTTCAGCAATGGAGTCCTAGTACTGCACACCCAGCAGTGGAAATAAGAGCACAAAAGGATTATTGCAGTGATGTACTTATTCCATGTCTATATTGTAGTATCATGATTGGATGTTGTATATTATATATGATCTAGGAATGCCACATGTTGGCAAGGGCTAGTGGAAACCGAGTTATTACATATTGTAATAAATGTATAGTTTGATACTACGTATGATGGCAAAACATTTAAGCACTATGGACTAAAAGCTGCTGAGTTTATAACTGATGGTATTTGGAGGTGGGTCTTTCAAGATGATTGTTTTTCATGTTTCAGTTTTTTAATGTATTTACTTGTGGGGTGTGTGCACACACAGGCCACCACAGTCTTGTGGAGTTCAGAGGAAAACTTTTGGGAGTCATTGGCCCCAAATGATTAGATTTAGGGGGTAGTTGTAGGTGAGACATTAGAATGAAGGTGTCCCTGACTCTTTCCTAAACACACTCCCAAGAAGAAAGAAAATCCATGCGCAAGATCAAGAAGATAGCCATCTGCAAATTGTGACTAGGCCCTAACCAGAACCTGACCTTGGACTTGACTCTATAACTGTAAGAAAATGCCAGTTATTTAATATATCTAGCCTATGATATTTTGTTATAACTTAATTTTTTTCATTATCAGGCAAGTGTAGAAAGGCTTAGCTGTTCAATACCGTGAACTGTAGTAATTAAATGAATAAAAAAGTTACATGTGTCTACATTAATAAAACATTGGCAAGGATTTGTTTAAGATGGCTCCATGGGTAAAGGTGCTTGCCACTGGATGGAGAAAGCTGACTCCTGCAAGATGCCCTCTGATCTCCACACTAGGGTCATGGCATGCACAGTATACACACACACACACACACACACACACACACACATCTAAGAAGTAAAATAAAATAAAAGTTGACTAAAGAACAAAGTTTTGGGATATGTGATCTGGTACTAGTTATTTAAAATGTAGTTGTTTATTTTACATATACATGAAAAATTATAGTATATATGAGGAATATGTAACAAAACCACAGGAATGGCCCACTGTTGTTTCTGAGTTCCTTTTGGAATAAAAGCAATCAAGGTAGGCTAGAGCTCTAGCCATTGCCTTCCTCCCTTCCTTCCTTCTTCTCTCCCTCTCTCCCTCCCTCCCTCTGTCCCTCCCTTTCTTCCTTTTAATATGTATGTAAACAGAGCACCTGCATAGCTGACAATGCTTGTGCTTCACCCTGATCTCCTTGGATCCCTTCCTGACTCCACAGCAGACTGGACAGCAAGCCGCCCAAAGCTCTCTTCCGTGATTGTTCTCCTCCCGTCTACTCTTGAAACCCACTCTGCTCAGATTTTCACCCACCCATTTAACTAAAGCCATCTTTGTCAAGTTCAGTTGATGACATCCATGTTGTTAAATCCACAGTCCCTCCTAGCGCTCGGCATTCACTTGCTCCAGGTTGTAACACGTTCTCCTGTTGTGATAAGGATCTGTGTTATTCTTTAACAACTATTCTTTTTCATCACCTTCCACAGTTGGCTTCATATTTTTATAGGACAGTGATGTTAGATCTGGCTATCTGATGGCTTCAAGGCAATGGAATATTAGCCAGCTTGATGTGACAGGAACCTTTCACAGTGCTCATAAATTTTGGAATGCCATTTAGACTTCCTCGGTGTTCAGTGAGGTCCCAAACCAGCTGCTTCGTCTTCCTTCCTGGTTCTGTAGATCATCAGTTGAGACAAGGCCAACTTGCCTTGTCTGCTATACCTACCCACGTATATTGGTGGCCCTGAAGACAAAATCAAATTATTGTGCTATTATTATTATTTGTTGTACATTGTTACTATGGCATTCCTAACAGAGCTACCCTCCAGGACTCATGGATGCTCTGCTTTTCCAGGCTCACGCTCTATCCCCCTATGTTAACCAGGCTGGCCTTGAACTCATAGAAATCTACCAGCCTCTGCCTCTGAATGCCAGAATGTATTTCAAAGCCCGACCTTTTCACTGCAACTGGCTCCTCCACGCCTCTACTTAGCTTATCTGGATTGTGCAAGAACCTCTTAGTTGTTTTTTTTTTGTTGTTTTGTTTTGTTTTTTGTTTTTTGTTTTTTTCTCTGTCTCTCTCGTTCCTCCCCATCCCCTATTCTATTCTCATGAATGTTGTTAGAATGCTTACTTTAAAATGCCAGGCTGGAACAAAAGCCTATAATCCCAGTACTTACGAGGCTGAGGCAGGAGGATTGAAGGTTTGAGGGCAGCCTGGACTTTATAGCCAGACCTTGCCTCAAAAGGAGAAAGAAAAGGAAGAGGAAAGAAAAAGAAAAAAGGAAGGAAGGAAAGAAAAGGTTTTAAACCAAGCTGGCCAGAAGGTGCCACTCTTCAGACTGGCTTCTTGAGACTTCACTGGCATTTGGTATTACCCTCTCTGTTCCAGTTCGGCTCCTCTGAACTCCTAGGTCTTCTGGGAACCGTGGACTCCCCCTCCTCTCTGCTCAAGCCTCCAGCTTAGCTATCATCGCTGTTGCCTGGAGTGCTTTTTACCAGGACAGACACACAGCCTTGCCACTTTAAAAATCTTGACTCAGACTTCTTAGCCTGTCATTTCAGCACTGGGGAGCAGGGAACAGGAGGGATATAAATTTGAGGATAGCCTGGGTTAATATCCGAAGTTTCATTCCCAGCCTGTTTCATAGTGAGTCTCAAAAACACAAGACACAAAAGCCTCCTTTCACTGAGGCCTTCAACAATGCAGTTCTCCCTTCCCCCTCAAAAATCTCCATGCCCTTCCTTTTTTTCCGTGGTACTTGTCAGGACCTGAACACAGCATATTTTATTTTGCCTGGTTACCCATTAACTTTATTGTAAGCGCTGGCTAGAATGAATGTTTGTTCCCTGAAAAGAGAACATTTTTAGTTTTGTTGTTGTTGTCTGTTGAATCTTTAGGTCCTGGGGGGTGGGGGTGGGGGGGTTAACAGCATTAAATGGGTCTTAAATCTATAGATAGAAACAGTGACAGACATATAGCAATTGTCTCTACGTTTTAAGGAGTTTCCAAATCTACCAAACAACATATTTGTAACATGAAAGAAAAGCTTAGTCAAGGATTCATCTGTTTGTTTATCGATGTAGAGCTTAGGATCTCGCACATGCTGGGCAAGCTCTACCATCTCCCATGGAGAAATCTTCAGCTTCTTTGCATTTGAACTTCGGGCTTTGGGAATTGTCCAATCGTTGACTATTCAGTGGGTGTGCCCAGAGCTTTATGTTAAACACTGAAACCTTATTTTCATTGTTCTAGGGTTGGGTCATAGAAGGCTGGCTTGCTTGTTTTTGTTTTCCCTACCCACTGTCCCTACTTGTTGGAGAGTCCCTTCCTATCCTGATTCTAGGTTAGGAACTCCAGTGCAAGCACCGCCCACATGGTGAGGCCATTGCACAGGGAAGGCAAACCCTCAGGATTGGAATTTTTAGGGCGGGAGGGGGATGGAGGATAGGGGATGTTCTAGTTGAAAGATCAATTCTAGTTTTTGGTTTTGCTATAGAAGCAGGTACCTCTAGACTTAGATTTTGTCTTCCTGCTATTACGCTTGATTAGAAATTGTTACAGTGTTTACTATGATCATAACTAAACACTGAACTAGGTCTTTTTTTTTTTTTAAAGTCCAGTACACACGCACAGGCCTGCATTTATCCAGCTCAGCACTTCCAATCCAACAATCATTGAAGGAGACAGGAGTTTGCTAGACTCCGTTCCTTGCATCAGTTCTGATTACTATGAAAAAAGTTGCATACAGTCTCTTCTTCATTGCCCTAAAAGCCCTTCCCCCACCCCAGCGCGCGCATCTCCCAATTTTTCAACAATTCAACTTTTAATTATAAGAAGGGATTGAGCTCCCCAAATCTGCTTTGGCATCTTTGCTGGCCTGGTCTCCATTTTAGAGACTTATCTCTCCTCATCCCTTCTCTCCTCCAGCCGCGTCCTGGACCCAGCCTGTAATCCATCATAGTCAAGCACGACCACAATTCCCACAGTATTTTGGTTAAGCGTGGGGATGAACCCAGACGATGGTATTCACACTCAGAAAGAAAGAGCACTCAGTAGAGCGGACGGGAACCGGCCCCCCATCGCACTCTGAGTCGCCCGGGGACAGGCTCTACCCGCGGCGAGGGCTGCAGCCAGAGAGGCTGGCAGGACACCGCACCCCTCGGCGGCACCTGGCGGCGGCGGGCAGGCGGGCCGGGGGGCGGTCCCGGGTGACGCGCGGGGCTGGGAGAGCCAGCAGGTGCCACCCCACCGCCTCCGCCTCTCAGCAGCCCGGGCAGCAGGGGCCGCTGTGAGAGCCGCGCTCGCACCGCCTGCCGCCGCCCTCGGCTCCCGCGCGCGCTGCTCGCCTCCCGGCGTGGTGAGTGAGGGGCTGCGGGTCCCCGCAGGCTGGGGCGATGCTTTCCGGGGTGGCGCGGAGGGCTGCAGGGGAAGGGCGCGTGAGCCGTAGGGGCCGAGACCCCGGGGGTCGCACGGGAAGGGGAGAAGCGTGGGGCCGGGCAGGGCCTCCTTCCCGGCGGGGCTGCTCGGGGATCGGGCGCGCCGCGCTCACCTGCGCCTCCCGGAGTCCTAGCGCCCTGAACCCCCAGGGAAGATCGCGGCCCCCGGGGCATGGGGTGCTGAGGTGCTGCGGCTGAGACTCAAAGAGGGAAGGTCTTGCTCGACCTTGGACCGCGGAGGTCACTTTCCGGGCTCCCGGACCCAGCTTCCCAGACTCCTCTCCACAAACCAGCGATCCCTTCTTCCTGCTTCTGGGTGCGTCCCGCCCGCGGGAACTCGGGGTGCTGTCTCTTTGTGGGAAAGCATCCTGTCGCGGTTGCTGCTGCGGGCAAACGAGGGAGGATGAGTCCACCGCTGTGGAACAGGTCGTTCTGGAGACGGAGTGGCAAAGCCTGTCTGTCATTCATCGCCTAGGTGTCCTGCGGGGCGAAATGGGCCTTTCCCTCCTATCAGCTCTTGCTGATTGAAACTTACGGGATACAGAGGAGCGCCTTTGGGGACTACCTGGGGAACTCGAGGCGGGAGCGGTCCGGCTTGCTGTGCACCCAGCTCCAGATGCAACAAGGCACATATGTCCCACTCCCACCCAGCAATAGTTTCAGAGACCGGCGATTGCCTACTGAACTCCCCCTATCCCTGGAACAGCCCCTGAGCGTTTTCGCTCTGCTCCGAGCTTCCAGGTCATCCTTTCTTCCACTCACTCCTGTTATGCGTTTCTTGTATAAAACTCATCCTCTTTAGTGAGTGCCACCACCTCCGTACTTTGCACTTGTGGTTTACAATTTACAGTTTTTGTACAGGAAGAAATTGTTCTTTCCAAGGTCATCGAGGACTAGGTTAAAAAAAATCCCGTCCCCTTACCCCATCCAGATGCTTGTCCTGTGTGAATGTGCCTGGCACTGAGTGCTTAGCCCTGTCAGTCTTTAAGAAACCTGCTAAGTAGAGACTGTTCTCAGTTTGGGGCTTGGCCTCCAGCCAGCCAGGGGCTGTTGTCCACTCTGCTAGTCTGATGAACCCAGAGTTCTTTTCTTGGTTCTTAACTGTCACTAAGCGCTATGCAGGTACAAGTATCAGGCTCGGGACTCTCAATCTCTGGTCCCTTTTCTTTCTTGTTCATTTTACTGTACCAACTAAAGCTGATATCAGTCTCTTGGTCCCTCTTCTAGCCTCCCTGCTACTGGGTGTGAACCACAGTGGGCCTTGCACGGGTTGAATTTTTACTCTTGGGCTGAGCCACGTGCCCAGCCCTTTAAAAGATAGATATCTTTAAAAGACAGAAAATTAGATTGACAGATTGATTTCCCAGAACCTCATTTTTCAAGCCCACTTAACTTCAGTTAAAATCCAGTGGCCCTATGTATTCAGTTTAGTCTAGTATCTCTGAGGAGACATTATAATACTCCGTTTACGTGCTCCGTGTCTTCCCAAAGCTCCTGCAGAAGACAGTTTCTGCCACCATTAGCCTAGTCACCAGGGTGCAAAACTCAGCCGTCCTGCCTCCTGCTGCCACTCCCTAATCCCAATTGTGGATGTATCCAGGTTTCCTGCTCTCACTTGCCTTCATCAGTCTCGGCTCGAACCCCTCCCCGTCTGTTCTTCACCACGATTCCTCTTTCCCAATTTGAACAGGTATTTGTCACTTATCATACCCTCTTATTTATATTTTTTCCCTCTTATTTATTTTGAAACAAGGTCTCATGTATTCCAGGCTGGCTTCGAACTCACTGTGTATCAGAGGATGACTTTGAACTTCCGATCCTTCTGTATTCAGTGCTCGGGAGGAAACCCGAGGCTTTATGCAAGCTAGATTAGCATCCTATCAATTGAGCCACAGCCCTGACCAATACACATTCCGACTATTGCTTATCTTCTTTAGTACGTGTTTGCTTCCTTCCAGGAGATCCTGAGCAACTTAAAACGTGACACGATCAGGCTTTTTGTCTAGTAGTTGCTTAATAGATATTTGTAGAATAAAGTGCAACATGAACTAAGGTAGCACAGGTACAGTAGCCCTGATAGTAGTAGAAATTAAGCCAGCTTTATAGGATATTCATAAGCTTGCATTGGTGGTCGTGGGGGAGATGGCAGACTGTAGATGGGAGAGAGAAAAACCTTTGCTGAGTGTATTGCCACACTGAGGTACCCAGTTGTCCTGATTAATCATTACATATCCAGGTGTGATCCAGGAGCCAGATTGTATGGGAAGTGTGAATCTCAAAACAAAATAGGAAAGAAGAGTAAGTTTTCTCAAAATAACCCTTTTTTTTTAAAAAAAAAAAAAAAAAAGGAAATATAGCACATACATAAAAGTGCATTAAACATCAGTGAACAGGTGAGGCCATGTCTATATTTAGTGGTAGAATGTCTTATTCTGTCAGAACATATGACACTGGAGGAGGGTGAGCCAGGACAAGCAGGACTCCTTTCACCAAGCCTGTGTGTCTGAGCTAAGCTGGAGAGGCAAGGCCAGCTAAGAGTTGGCTGCACATGGTAAGATTTGAGGTGACAAGATAAGAGGACACCATAGGGACCAGTCACGAGGTAGAATTTTTCCTCAATATATCCTTTATTTTCTATGATGTACCTCTTGTGCAAGCATCAATTTTAAAGTAAAGAAGGAATGCCATTTAGAGCCACTGTAGATATGACGCATATCAAATTGAGAAACAACCTGGACTTTAATGATTCATATCATACATTATGGATTATACTATAAGCAGATCTTTAGAGAGGAATATTTCTCACACGTCTTTATATGAATCATTCAGCCTTGAACACTCAGAACTTATGGGAAAGTTGATAACCTCTACCAATTTGACAGATAAAAGATAGGTCACCTAATGAGAGCTATGGTGACACACACTTGTATCCCCAAAGTTTGGGAGGTGGACACAGGTGGCTCAAAAGTGCAAGGTCATCTTTAGCTAGATAGTGAGTCTGGGTTCAGCCTGGGCTACATGAGACCTTTTCCAAGAAAACTTTTTTTTTTTTTTTTGATCTTTTAAAATAGTGAAATTTCGCCGGGCGGTAGTGGCGCACGCTTTTAATCCCAGCACTTGGGAGGCAGAGGCAGGCGGATTTCTGAGTTCGAGGCCAGCCTGATCTACAGAGTGAGTTCCAGGACAGCCAGGGCTACACAGAGAAACCCTGTCTCAAAAAACCACCAAAAAAAAAAAAAAAAAAAGTGAAATTTCCAACTATGCTTCATAACCAATGTAGATAGATTAAAAGCACACAGTAACACACTGGACTTAGGAAAGTACCCAATTTATAAATGGTGGCGAGGGCTGGCCATCACATGCAGTTCCTACATAGTATTCAAATGAAATGTTTCTAGAGAGAGCAACAAATGCTTGTAAGGATGCATCGTGCGTGCCCTGGTTGGGGGGGACATAAAAACTGGTGTCCCTATTGTGGATATCAGTGTGGGAGACCCTTAAACATCTAAAATAGAAACTGTCGTAAGATCCAGATGTACCTGGGCATATATATATATATATATATATATATATATATATATATATATGTGTGTGTGTGTGTGTGTGTGTGTGTGTGTGTGTGTGTGTATGTATGTATATGTATATATATTCATGTTTACTGGCATTGTAAGGACCATTAGCAGGGGAGGGACTTAGGAAGGAGAAGGGACAGAAACTGAGGTACTGGAACACATGTGACATCAAAGCAGAAGGGGAGACCGACCTGGGGAGGCAGAGAAGCTACAAGAGTGAAGAATGAAGTGAAGTGAAGGCTTTTACATCGGTCCTGGCATCCAAGCTCAGGTTCTCGGACCTGCACGCAAGAGCAAGAGCTTTATCCTCTGAGCATCCTCCTAGTACTTGTTTGTTACCTTAAAATATTAGTAAGAAAGAAGCTGATTTCCATGGGATTCAACAAGTCTTACAGGTTAACAACAAAGCTGTCCGGAAAAGCAGTAAGTAAACCATAAATAACACAGCACAGATTCTTTCCTTTTAATGTAAGGCATGGTGCCAGTCCTGGACAAAGCCACGGTGTCTCACAAGTTGTGGCCTGAGAAAACATTTGACTGTCAGCTTCATGTCAGGCAGAGTGGGCTGGCCAGATGTTGAAGCGTGTCCAAGGCTGTGTGGGCTAGTGGGACAGTGTACTGAACTGCTGTCATACACAGGTGAGCGGGGCAGGTAAAACAGAGACAGACTAGGGAGCTCTCTGGAGCTCAGAGAAGAAAGTTGGTTGAGTAAGAAATGGCTGGGACACGGAATCCAGGGAAAGAAAGTGCAGAGATCTAAGAGTTGGAAAGTGTGAGTGTGTGTGTGTGTCTGTGTGCACATGTGTGTGTAACACACACACACACCTCTTTGTCTCTCTCTTTGTAACTGTAACTGTGTGTGCCCCCTCTCTGTGTGACTTTCTCTTTCTCTCTCTGCCTCTGTGTGTGTGCCTCTGTGTGTGTGCCCATGTGTGAATGTGTGTGTGCCTCTGTGTGTGTGTTTGTGTATTTGTGACTGTGTATGTATCTGTGTGTGTGTCTGTGTGTGCTTCTTTGTGTGTGTGTGTGTGTGTGTGTGTGTGTGTGTGTGTGTGTGTGTGCCTCTTTCAGGGGCAGACTACTTCAGTAGTCTGGAAGCAAGTAAGGGACCTGTGAAGATTGTGTTTGTAGCTCAGCTGTCTGGTGTCTGACACTTGGGCATCATGAACCTCTCCTGTACAGGTTCTGTGTCACTTCACTATCAGATTTGGGAAGGGCAGCTACCTTCGTTGTTTGTATCCTCTGTCTGGATAGTATTCAGCTTGCCTGTCAATTTTGGGGTTAAAAAAATAGAGGGCATGAGCATCCTTTGTACCTCGGTGCTTACAGTATGGTCAAATCTATTTAAATTAGAAATCTCTATAGACAGTGATGAGACAGAGATTTTGGTTGTTTTTCAGGCATCAGTACTAGCTGTAGAGCGACACTTTGTGGTTGTTCTCTCTCAAGTCATCTTAAGTCAGTAAGAGCGATTCGGGGTCCTTGTCTTGCACTTGGGCACAATGAAGGGGAAACAGGAAGAATACTGGCACACTAGGTGAAGAGCACACGGCAGATTCAAACCCAAGGTCTAGACAGTCAAGCTTTCTTCAGCCTGCGTACTAACTCTGTGGTTGACAAGGAGCTGCTGTGGGAGGGTCATGCTATCACTTAGTGAAGGGATAGGGTGATCCTAAAAATAAATCCAGTGTAGATTTTAAGGTCAATGGCAGGAATGTATGATATCACCACTGAGTAGCCCAGAACATTCTTCAGTCTGCCTTCTTCTTTCCTATCTCAGATGACATTGTGATTTGCTTGGCGTTTTCAGGATTAAATGAGGGAATAGCACAGAACTGAGAGAGAGGGTGCTTCTTACTTAAGGGTAAACCTTCCTTAGGCCTGTCCAGGAGCTCCCCTGCCCTCTTCTTACCTGTTTTCTCATGCCTGCTTAGGTAGACAATAGAGGGTAGGATTTCGTGGCTCAAAAAGATTTATGTCTGAAACACACTAGCTGACGACTGCGTTCACTACATATGCAAATCTTGCTGCTAACTCTGTCATCTAGTTAGCACAGGAAGATGACATCATCCTTATCCGCATACCTGCAACGCTATCCAGCAGGTGTGGCTTTAGCAGGTGTGACTCTAATGTGAAGAAAGAAGGCAGGATTGACTGATGTTCATAGGAGTCTGAGTGCCTATTATTCAGGAGTGTGGGGTGGGTTCCTGCCCTTATGTAGATAGTGTTTTAAATCAAGGCAGAAGCGCCAATGTTTATTTTCAAAGGAAGAAAAAAATAATATGAGTGATGGGTAAACCATTTATCATTAAATATAGTTGCCATTCCTATAGATAAAAAAAATGGTTGGATGTTGGTAATTTGCACGTGGCTTCCCACCCTCCACCCCCAAGAAACAATGCAGTTTTTGTTTTGTTTTTGTCAGTTCTGCAACTTTATTTGACATTCAGCAGGTTAGCTCTCGTCCACATCGTATATTTTTGAATGCAGGAACAGGCACGCAAGTTACCAATGTGCAGAGCTTGTTTAGTGAATCCTCATTCTCATTATGTTTTCTCAACAAATGTACTCGAATGTGATATGGGACATTCCTTATTCCCTTGGCCCAGACGGCTTTATTGGGCCTGGTGTCAATGCGCACATCCGGAGTCCCCATCTCCTTCATGACAAATTTCCAGATTTCTTTGAGTGACCGAGGAGCACGCTTCTTGTGAATGTCGATGGTGTATTCTCCGCTCACCACCTCTTTGATGGCAGAGCGGCCCTTCTTCTCAGCACCTTTCTTTGTGGGAGCCATCTAAACACAGTCGTGCGGGGACCAAGTGGGAAAGGATGGCCGCGAGGGATGGTGGGAAGGAAAGTCCCGTAGCCCTACAACTTAACAATGCAGTTCTATTGAGAATCTAACACGCTAACCTGATACGACTACAGACCTCATGTCACTCACCATACACACACTGGGCAGTGCCCAGAGATAGAGAATGCTGGCTCCCAGTAACGTGTTCCATCCAGCTGCTGTGCTATTTGCTCAACAGGAGTATGTGTTTATTGTAAACCCTCTGGTTCCAGTTACACGTGTGGTTGCTGTAGATAATGTAAGTAAGTGTGTGAACTGATAGCATAAGTTCAGCAGGAAAGAGTATTATTGTTTCTGTGGGAGGTAAATTGAATTCTTTGGGAAATTCCCACGAAAGGGAGCCCCTGAAAATGTGGTTGGGAAAACTATAAAAAAAGATAAGAAAAGAAAATTGTAAAAGCAACCCTTCCCCCCTCCCCCCCAAAAAGAAAGAAAAGTAAAACCTGAAAGCTAATATCCTGTGTTTGCCTTACAAACGTTGCGTTTGTTTGTTATAGTATTTTTGATCCAGTTAAACATGAAAACTGGAAATTGGAGAAAATAAGGTCTTAGTATGACTAATACCAAAAAGATATTATTGATGGGTTCATCCTCAAGGAAGGTCTTAGATAGGCTTTGAGAAAAGTACAGAAATGATACATGTTTGTATAGTTTATGGTAAAGAAAATATTTATTATATACAAAATTTAAAGTAGTTTCCCCTGACAACTAAGATCCTCCTCTTCCTCCTCCTCCTCCTCTTCCTCCTCCCCTTCCTTCTCCTCCTCTTTCTTCTCCTCCTTCCTCCACCCTCTCCTCCTCCTCCCTTTCCTCCTCCTCCTCACCATCATTCACAAGCAGTTAAATTGCTGCTCTCTGCAGTTACTTAGACCACACTGTAGGAAGTGGTGAGAACTGTTGTTCTGGAGTTGACCCATCTGCCTTCAGCAATAAAGAGAAGGGGGAGCCTTTGCCACTGGAACCCAGGGCACGGGCAGATCTTTCTTTTCATTGCACAGCTTCCCTTGCTGCTACATGATCAGCTTGTACTTTTTGTTCATAATTGGACTTTTGGCATCCAGAGGACTTCTAAATTCAACTCGAATAATGTGAGTCATAGAACTTAAAAGTTGGTTTCTACCTGCCATAAGTAGTTTACATGAGGGTGGAAAGCAAAATCACACACTCTAGCAGGAGCACAGCTGTGTGCCACCTGATAGCTTCCTTAGTGCTGTTAATCTGACAAGCTGAATGGGTGTGATGTCATTTCTTCTAGTCTCTAATATCATAGAAGGATTAGCCACTCTTTCTAATGCATTAACAGGTTAATGTACAAAATCTGCATTATAAAAGAAAGTATGTATTGTAATAACACTTACTGAGAACCAGCTGTCTGTTGGACCCTGTGCTATGCATTCTACACATGCTTTAATCTTATTTATTTTAAAGATTTATTTATATGAGAATGCTGTGGCTGTTTTCAGACACACTAGAAGAGGGCACCATATTCCATTACAGATGGTTGTGATCCACTACGTGGTTGCCGGGAATTGAACTCAGAATTTCTGGAAGATCGGTCAATGCTCTTAACCACTGAGCCATCTCTCCAGCCCTGCTTTAATCTCATTTAACTGTCAAAAATTGGCTGGAGAGATGGAGAAGTGGTTCAGAGCATCTACTGTTCTTGCAGAGGACAGGCGCTCAGTTTGTAGCATCTACGTTGGGGCAGCTCACAACTGCCTGGCTCCCAAGGCCACAGATGTAGTCAGCAAGAGAGGAGAAGAGTCACTTTCTTCAGAAAGGAGCCTAAATGCTTTTTCAGTTTACGCTCAGTTTTTCTCTGTTATCCTAACTCTTCGGCTCTTTAATTTCCCAACTCTGCTCTGGGCTGCAGGTAGCATTTGTTACTCCTACAGGCTTTACAGTGGAATACGGACAAGGCTGGGCTATGCCTCCTTCAGTTTACAGGTAGAAACAGTGCAGCTGAGGCTGTGCAGTCCTGAGGCTCAAATGAATCCCATCTGGAAATGTTAAAGGAAAATATGCAATTTTAGCAGAGAAGATTAAAAGCCTCTGGTACAAGTCAGAGACGGTTCCTCATCTCCCGTGCTCTTCCTCTCCACGGCCTGACCTTAGTACTTGAGGTTGTCCCTTTTGAGTGGCTGTTTTGCGTGTCTTGTTGGAGTCATTATTTATGAGGTTGGTAGGAGTGAGGCTTAACAGTATTAGCTACTGTTCCTGTCAAACTTCAATATTGGTTTTCCCTTATTTTTACCAGCAGACAGAAAGAGCAGGGGTGAATTGTTGACTAATTCGTTCATAACAGGCACATGTATGTTGGCTGTACATTTCTTGCTTTTATTTTTATTTGTTTGTTATTGTTTTGTTTTGAGATGTGATCTCTTGTAATCCAGGCAGGCTGTCCTTAAGTCTCTACGTAGCCACGTGCCTCTACACCATGTTTAGGCAGGGCTGGAAATATAATCAGGGCTTGTGAATGATAAGCAAATACTTCCTGTGCCCTTAATTCTAGAAACCAAGAGTCCCTGGCTCCAAGAAACGTAAGTGATTTTCCCAAGGTCTCCCGAGTGGGGAGTGGCAGATCTTAGTCTAGAATACAAATACTATGAAAAATAATACATATTCTGTTGCTTACTACATATACTTGAAAGTCTGCTTTCTGATGGCTGGGAAAAAAGTCGTGAGGGATATAGTTGTCAACTTATGAAATAATAAGAGTATAGATTGAAAATCACCACATAGTTCACATTCTCCGTTTTTTCAAGGAAGAAAGAAAGAAAGGAAGAAAGAAATGTCTATAATTACATTATGACCTCAGCATAGAAGGAAGGTCAATTTAGGTCATGTGCTTGTGGTAAGCAGAGCACTAAATGGGAACTCAGTTGAAAAAGTAACCACAGCTCTAGCAGTTTGGGTTTTGGTCATTTTAAAGCAGAAATTGTAAGTCAGTATCCTCCCCATCCCCAGAAAATTGAAATTTGTCAAGTAGGTCACATAAAGAGAATCTTGACTTGCTTTTAGATGATTAATCAGTTTTGCTGAAAATACAAAGACATTCTTCAAATTAATAGTGGTTATTAGTCAATTCACTCGTAGGCATTGATGAAGTAATAATTCTCTTACTGATGCCGACGAAGGTAAACTCTGAAAGTGTTTCTCCAAATGCTGTGTGGCTGGGTTAATTAGGTCTAAAACTCTAACAGTATGTAGTGTAGAGTCTCTGAAATTTGATGTTGCTAGGCATATGGCTTTAGAAAGCCCAGAAACCCTAGGAAACTTAGGATTTGTGAATAATCTAATCTCTGAGATGGAGCCTCATTACTTGACAGGCTATCGACTTAAGAACGTAGGGAAATAATACGTTAAATGCTGAACGAAACCTAGCTGACTGTGGAAGGATTAGCTTTAATGTTAATGTTGCAATTCGGCATAAACCATGTGTATCAACCTTAGCCAGGTCTGGGACAGCCAACTTTGCATCATGATAGTTTTGTGTGTGTGTGTGTGTGTGTGTGTGTGTGTGTGTGTGTGTGTGTGTGAGAGAGAGAGAGAGAGAGAGAGAGAGAGAGAGAGAGAGAGAGAGAACTAGAGTACTCTTAGTCATTCACAGTGGAGAGAAGTTTAATTTTAAAACTTTGTTTGCCAATCAGTAAACGTCCTCTTGACATTTTCATTAAAAAATTAGTTTTGTGACAGCCTTGCGTCTTCCTCAACTCCATCTCTCTGTTTCCACCTCCACCCAGATTCTTCTACTCTCCAAATGACTTGAAAGTAGCTTCCCCCCCCCCATCATCCTAGTTCAGAAAAAAAATGTACTTAAATAAAAAAGTTTGGGTTTCTTTTTGAGGTGTGATTGGATCTTGTATGAGCCTAACTTGACTTCAGGCCACAGGTCCTCCTGTCTCTGCTTCCCAAGGTTTGGTATTACAGGCCTGAGTCACCAAACCTGACTAATGATTTTATTTTGTAAACATTATGCTTTTATTGACTTATTATATGTCAGTCAGTGGGTGCCGCAAAACTTAAGAGCAGTGGTTCTCAACCTGTGGGTCACAAAACCCTTTGGGGGTCAAACGACCCTTTCAAAGGGGTCACCTAAGACCATCAGAAATACCACCATTATGATTTTTAACAGTAGCAAAATTACACTTATTAAGTAGCGAAATAAATTTATGGCCCGGGGGTCAACTCGACATGAGCAACTGTGTTAAAGGTTGCAGCGTTAGGAAGGTTGGGAACCGCTAACCTAGCCGACACTTCCAGTTCTCCTTATCTGGTGTCTGCATTCAGATTAGCGGCATTTGTGTCAGCTCTGTCAGGAACTATAAGCCACTAATCCTACTGCGTTCCTATAATCAACTCTGCCGAGAAACAAACTTAATTTTTAAAAGCGTAGGTTGAGGTCACGTGACTGTTGTGCTTGAAAACTTATGACCAGGAGTTTTGGTTGCGCAAGGCAGAGTTCTGGAGACAGACGGTGTTGATGGCAGCAAACCCGTGTGACAGCGTCAGATAGCAGCGGCTTGTTCATTTAGGTATGCTGAAGATGGTGAATTGGAGGTGTACGCCTTCATTTAAAGAAGAAAAAGAAAAGCACACTTTAAATGGATAGCTTCTGATGCTTTCATCTCACACGGAGACCAAAATGAAAGTTGCTCCACCACGGCAGGAAGACCTGCCTTCCTGTCATCCTGGAATCAAGTGTCACTCTCACTGGGCGGGGCGGTGGTGTGGCGCACGCCTTTAATCCCAGCACTTGGGAGGCAGAGGCAGGTGGATTTCTGAGTTCGAGGCCAGCCTGGTCTACAGAGTCAGTTCCAGGACAGCCAGGGCTACACGGAGAAACCCTGTCTCGAAAAAACCAAAAAAAAAAAAAAAAAAAAAAAAAAAAAGTCACTCTCCCTGTCTTCTCCCTGTGCTTGATTCTGTTCTGACAGGGTTCATTCCTGCCTCCGGGATTTGTTCTTCATTCTTGCCCCACTCCAGACCTCTCAATCTGCACAGCCTCTCCAGTGCCCTCCAGCTTCCTTACTAGGCTCAGTTCCCCACGCCACCACAAACGTAATTCATTTTCTTCCTAACGTCTGCCTGTGTGTGCATTTATCTTTGCTTATGTGTCTCTCTTCCCATAAGAACGTGCGTTCCTTGAAAAGGGTATCTTAATATAACTTTAGTGTCAAGAGAGGAGGCTTGGCACATAGCAGCTTTAAATTTGTTCACTGAAAGAGTAGAGACAAGTCTCTTCTTACACCAACCTTGCAGTTTGGGAAAAACTCGGCAGCCTTGAGCTGTGCTTGTCAGAAGGACTTCAAGGCCTTCTCAGCTGGGCCTTACAGAGGATGGACACTAACTCTACTCAAAGGAAAATTCTCTCTCTCTCTCTCTCTCTCTCTCTCTCTCTCTCTCTCTCTGTCTCTCTCTCTCTCTCTCTCTCTCCTCACCCCCCCCCCCCCCCCCCAGTAAACAGCACACCTCCATAGCTTCTGCATCAGCTCCTGCCTCCAGGTTCCTGCCCTGCTTGAGTTCCTGTTCTCTCTGTCTCTCTATCTCTGTCTCTGTCTCTGTCTCTGAAAAGGAGAGAGAGAGAGAGAGAATGCTGTCGGGGACCAAGTATCAGGCAGCCTAGTCAAATCAGTGTCCTTCAAGCTTAATAAGAGACTCTGTCTCAAAAACTAAAGTGAAGAGTGATCAAGAATGTATTGGACATTGATCTTAAGACTACACACATGAGCATGTACACACATACACAGTGTGTACACATGTACAAGAGCCCACGTGTAAACGTGCATGCACTCATACAAACATGAGTCCATATACCACACATGCACTAAAAACATGGCCACCACATACACCTTAGCCTCTGATTCAAGGGAAACTTCCTCTACCGCCTATCTTTCTAACTGATCCAAAATAAACAGGAGACGATAAAAATAGAGCCATATATTAGTAGTCAAGCATGATGCTGCCAAAGCCAAGCTTCAGATGAATCTAGTGTAAGATATTGTGTAACACATTCCCAGAAGCACCTGGCTCCACTGGAGCATCTGCTTCTAGAGCGTCCATTAGAAGCACTCAGCTGTGTGTGTCAATATTGCTGCCTTGCCAGCCCAAGACTATAGTCTCAGCAACCTTCCCGTAAGCCCAGCTCCATCTTTTCCAGCATAGTTTGGTTGTCTTATGGTTTTTATTGCTGCCAAAAAACCCATTATGACGAAAAAGCCAGTTGAGGAGGAAAGGGTTTTTATTTGGCTTATACTTCCATCAAAGGAAGTCAGGACAGGAACTCAAGCAGGACAGGAACCTGGAGGCAGGAGCTGATGCAGAGGCCATGGAGGGGTGCTGTTTATTGGCTTGCTCCTCATGGCTTGCTCAGTCTGCTTTCTTATAGAATCCAGAACCATCAGTACAGGGATGGCTCTACCCATTTTGGGCTGGGTCCTCCACACCAACCAACAAGTAAGAAAATGCCCAACAGCTTGATCTTGTGAAGTTATTTTCTCAATTGTTTCAGATAACTCTAGTTTGTGTCAGGTTGACATAAGTCCAGCCAGCACTCAGGTGACAGATAAAACCCTCTGCTTCTTACTGCCATCTCATAAATAATTCTGTAAAAAATTAGGGCTCCTATTTTCATTAATATATTTCATAGTCAGTAATTAAAAACCCAGGTTTCTGATACAGGTTTTCTATAATTCTCATAAAAAAAAAACCTAGACTCCCATGTAATCAGTAAAATCTGATTATTTTCTGATTATAATGTGTTGATCTTAGAAATATATAGACTATTTAACAAAAGTAAGTGAATAAATGATAAAAATTTTGTAACTTGAAAAGAACAACAACAAAAAACAAACAAACAAACAAACAAAAAAACAAAACATGCCACTCATAACCCAACTAGAAAGGACAATTTCTAATCTTCTGGAAAATTGTCTCTCATTTTTTTTATATAACCATTTTTTAAGTTGTTAAACTTCTCCTTTTTTCTTTTTATTTGAGACAGGATCTCACTATTAGCTCAGGCTGGCCCAGAACTGCCTATGTAGCCCAAGATGGCCTCAGACACATGGATCCACCAACCTTATTGGAATTACAAGTGTATGCCACCACTATGGCTGACAAAGTTTTCCTTGAGAAAAACAAATTAGATGAATATCAAGACTCATGCTTTTAAAAGCTAAAGCAAAGGCATTTCAATACAGAAGTTTTATTCCTTCCTGGGGCAACAAACAAATCTACAAACAAGCAAATCAAAACCTTTTCATATTATGGAAGTCGCCCAACATGAAAAAATAGGATAATAAAATGGACTAGATAAATCACCTAGACTTAAGGCTAATCTTGTTTTACCTGTTTGGTTATAACAATGTTATAAAGTTTAAAATAAACACTGATAAAGTTTAAAATAGTTAATGTCATGAAACATGTAAGCAATATGAAACATTTGCAAATAAACCCATACGGCAAAGACTAAAAGGGCTATGCTTAACAGATGACATAGACACAAGTTTAGCTTTGTTTATCTTCCAAGGTGCCTTATTAGGCAGTCTGAAGGAGGAGTGGAGTGGGAGAGAGGTGAGGGAGGAGGAGGGGCTTAGGGAAACTGGGTTTTAAGCAAGGAGTGCTGGTGGCTTCTGGAACCAGAACTGACCACAGAAAAACCACATCTGAGAAATCTTTAGTTGAGACTTGAGACACGCCAGTTCTCTTCCCCAAGCAAGTAACAGACTCACGTCTAGAATTTAGACTTTTAACTAAGGTTGCTTTTTCTGAGCAATGTTTTCATGATGGCCTTTTCAAAGGTACAGAAATGATTGAAATATTTCAGACGTCACACAGTGGTGGGTAAACTATAATAGATAGAGACTCTTCTCTTGCCCTTGACCAACGATTCATCCAGAAAGAAAATGCAGGGCATTTGAGTACCCCTTATGAATTGTCTAGGAAGAACACTTTCTGTTTCCCTAAGAGGACATTTGTAATTATTTGCCATGATCACTTTTATGGGGCAGCCCCTTGCTGCAATTTTAATTTCAGTTTCTGGAGGGACCTATAATGCCTCTTTCTGGATCTTTCCAGTAAGCAGTGGAGGAAAGTGTGTGCATGTCTTTGTTTCTGGAAAGCAGCAACATTCAGGAGGAATGTATTTAGGTGGCTGAATTGCCCATTGGCTGACATATTTGATACCTGGGTGAAGAAGTGGAACTGGTCTCATCTTCAAAGGGGTCACAAGGTCTGGAGATTGGCAGACTTCCCCCATCTGCTATTTTGCATGTTTGCAAAGATCTTGCTTCCACGGGAAAATGAAGCAAAGACTTCTGTTTTTGGACATCTCTCTTGAGGTCGGCTTCTGCTCTCTCTCTCTCTCTCTCTCTCTCTCTCTCTCTCTCTCTCTCTCTCTTTCTGTGTGTGTGTCTCTCTCTCTCTCTCTCATTTCTGTTATTCTCTGCTTCATTCCTCTCACGTGGTGGATGGCTCTCCAAACCCACACTTCCTGCTGCTCTACAGCCTTCCGAATCCTTCTGGGTGCTACGCTGTGGGTAGTTGAGGCTTTCCTTGTCTGGCTTTACTGACAACCTCTGTCGATGTTACTATTCAACTTTCTCTGCCCACCTTTGCACTTAGCTGGGACCGTGCCAGAAGCATGTAATTAGCTCCAATGTCTCATCTCTAAGCCACAGCATCTAGCCTTCCATCTCTTGAAGCTCTTCCTCAATTCCACCCTACCGTGACCTTTGTTTTCCATTGGTCTCCTCTTCCTCTCTGTCTCATTTCCATATGTAGTTGGCAAAGCAACTCTAAGTAACTATAATTGTCTCTGAATGTAACCTAAGTATCTCAATAGCTGTTTTGGAAAACTGGATAAAAAGGAGAGTCGACTGATGGATTTCAGTCTTGCTTACACACTGACCAGCATTACTAAGTCCTTTCACTTAGCTTCTCTCTACCTTGGCTCCATAACACAACCACTGTGATAAAAAAAAAAAAAAAAATCCCATTGGCCTTAGCAGTTGATGTTATTACCTACTCTGACAGAAAACAACAACAACAACAGGATTTTGTTGGTGAAATCCTTTGATGACTTTTGCTTTCATTTCACTGAGGCCTGGTCCGGGTATTGGGCATAGAGTGAACAGATAAGCAAACCCATGCCTCAGAGCTGGCATTATACAGCTGCGTATATACAGGTCATACAGGCAGCCCAGCTTGTGATAATTGCTATGGGTGCTTGGCAACGGGGCTCTAGCTCAGACTCGGGCCCTAGGAAGCATCCCGACTTCCTATGAACTCATTCATATCACACCCTTCTTCACATTACCTCTTCTGAGAGGAGAAGAAACTCACTGTTGCCCTGGTAGATAGAGTGTACCTGGGAAGCTAAGGCAAGGTGACTACTGCAAGTTCAAAGCTAGCCTCTGCTAATAACTGAGTTGGCAGCCAACCTGTGATATACAACAAACAAACGAACGAACAACAAAAAATCCCACTCAAAAGTCAAAACACCAAAACCAAAAGAATGATTAAAAAGCTTGACTTTCTCTCTTCTCTTGCTCTCATGACTAATGGCTGTTGAAGTAGGCTGATTCACGGTTGTCTGTCATACATCTGTCCTGTCTTAATGTTTGGCTTTTGCCTTGGGAGCCAGCCTTCTTTTTCCCTATCCTAAGCCACAGGGTTTTCCATGGGGGCCATTCTGCCCATCACGTTGACCTGTCTGACACACTGACCGTCTTCACCGCCTTATTCTTCCTTCCGGTTTTGTGATTTTATACATACTCTGTGTCTTTCTGACATTTCCTTTTACATCTCTGAGACTCTTTTCTCCAGCACACTCCTTAAACAGTGATATTCTTTATGGGTCTATCCTTAGATAACCATCTTTCTCCTGCATCTGTTACCAGAGTTTTAATCCCCACCTAGATAAGAAAGTCTTCAGAATCTACAGAACTCTCATCCTGGATCTTCCTTCTGAATACCTGCTGAGCATCTCCACCTGAAAGATGAGTAAGGCTGTCACACCATGGTTTCCCAATGTCCTGTTCCCTTTAAACCTGTTTCTCTGCTGGTGTTGCTTATCTTATCTGGCAGCCTCAACCCTGGAAGCTTTTGTCATTCTCTGCTGTGACTGAGTCTCCAAACCCATCTATAATGCTTCATGGATAGTTCTAGACTGTGCCCACTACTGTTGCCTGTGCATCACCAAACTGTGCCCCAGTTGAAAGCTTTTAGTCATTTCTCAGAGGTGAGTGATGTTAAATCACACTTACGCTTCTCTGCCATTAGGGCCACCCACTTCTCGTCACCTCTCTCTTGGACTACAGCCAAGTCCTGCAGAGTCTGAGTTGAGGGCGTTGTTCTGGAGTAAAGCATGGGTTGTCGGTGTAGTGGAAGGCGGAGAACTGTGTGGTTGAGCTTCTTCACTTACTGAGCTTCTCATAGGGAAGACCTTTGGGAAGTTCACATTGCTACTACAGGATCATGTCACACTGTTGGTTTCCTCTCCCTCCTCTAGAGGCTTATTCATGCTACTGCCAGAAAATACCCAACTCCTACCCTTCCTTAAGAGATAATCCAGATCTCATATCTGCTCATACAGCCTTTTAAAAAAAATATTCACATCTTTAATAGTTTATTCACTGATACTTTCTGTATGTCTGCATTGTCCCTCGCAGGAAACAGGGTTTATGAGAGGAGTAAGATGAACACGTACAGGAGGGCACTCAATGAGTATTTTTCAAACTACTTGAACTGCTCAACCCGTGGTGGTGGACCACTGGGGATTTTGTGTTTGTGTTTTTCTAGCCTGGATCAATAAATGGTCCCATTACTCATAATGACTAAGGGCATTGCACCAGAGGTGACTCACCTCACTAATTCAGCAACACCTCAGCTAATCTGAACCTAGTTCAGCAAGTATTTCATTCTTTCCTGTCACAAGGATTTCAGATTTCTGGGAGCATCTCTACATGGTAACCTTTGATTTCTGGACCTGGCTTGTGCCGCAGTAGTAGCAGACCGTTTGCACATTCTCATTCATCACCTCTGCTGTAAGTCACAATAGAAGAAGGGTCTGCATCAGGCACACGAACTGTCTTCCTGAATAGTTCAGCTAAAGGGGAAACCCAAAGCCTGCTATGACCTTAACTAGCCATGTAGTCAAAGTTTTATGGTTATGAGGGAAAGTTGAAGCCTATCTTTATGGTGGATCCTTTTGGGACTCTGGTCCAGGACAAAAGAAGCATCATGGAGTATGCTAGAAGGTAAGAGACCAGGCTGGAGAGTGGAGGGCCAGGTGGGATGAGCTCCTTTGTTCAGCCAAGGGCTTGACAGTTGCTGGAGTTGTAGATTCTCTCTAGGCATTGAGATCTGAAGGTTTTGTTAGGCTTCCTCCCTTTTTTCCTCCCTCCCTCACTTACTTACTTTCTTTCTTTCTTTCTTCCTTCCTTTCTCCTTCCTTCCTTCCTCTCTCTTTCTCCTTTCTTCCTTTCTCCTTTCTTTCTTTCTTTCTTTCTTTCTTTCTTTCTTTCTTTCTTCTTTCTTTCTTTCTTTTCTTTTCTTTTCTTTCTTTCTCTATAGGCTGTCTTTGAAACATGGGACACAAAATAGTCCATTTAATCCTTATGAGATGACTCTGGTGGCATTGAAGAAAATGGAAAGCTGCCAAGTCAGGAAGTCTGGTTAATAAGTTATAGGAATCCAGGTGAGAGATTAGTAAGGGTCAGGCACTGTAAATGGAAGTGGTAGGAAAAAGAAAGGAGCTTGTGGGAGAAAATCCCACTGAGGTGGAATGAATCACAGTCCTTGGGGCTCAGTTAAGTTTGGAGATGGCTTGCAATTTCTGTGATGGGTTATTGATCCAGGCCAATGGGTGAATGCATCATAAAGGAGGAAGGAGTTGGAGACACAATCAAGAGTCTGATGCTATGCCAGGCAGGATCCTTTTCTTTGCCCCACTATAAGCTTTCGTGCTGGCCTTCATAATAGAATTTACTGGGCTTATGTGCTTGTGAGTTTGATGAGAATATCCCACCAAATTTTCCATCCCAAACACTTTTCATAAGGCCTAGCACATAGAACAGACGCAACAAATGGTTGCTTGGTTTAATATTCAGTTTATTAGGTTTTTTTTTTTAATTGTACCACAAAGTCAGTAAATCTAAACAGCATACATTATTCTGTACCAGAAGTCCTGCTTGGTATGGCTAATTTCTCTGCTATGTTTCACAAGGCCCAAATCAAAGTATTGGCTTATTGAGCTCATTTTATCAATATTATGCATGTATTTATATGTATGTGTATGTGTGTGCATACACAGACTCATGTATGCTGCACAAACACATTCATATACGTGTGCGTAGGTCAAAGGACCACTTGTAGTTAGTTCTCTGCTTTCTCTGTGTGGCTTCCTGGGATGGTTTGGTAGCAAGTGCCTCTACCCTATGAAGTATCTTTATCACCTCTGATTCAGCTCCTGGGGAAGCACTTCCAAGGTCAGCCACGGTGCAGGTGGAATCTCTTTCTGTGTGGCTACAAGAGTCCTCATTTCCTGGGCAGTCAGAAAAGGGTAACATGTGTGCCTCTTTCTAGTCCTTGAGTGCAGGCCTGGAGTCTTGAGGACAGCAATGATTTGCTCCTTGCTAGACATAGCACTTTGTTTTTTAACTGCTTCTGTAATTACCTAGAGCTTACCATGACAATCCAGGCTAATCTCTTTTTTAAGACCTGTTACCTTAATTACACTGGTAGACTGTTTTGTCTCGTGACATGTCCCAGGTTAGGCCATAGATGCCTGTTATAAAGGAACATTGTTTTGTCCACCACAATGGTAATTGTCTGTCTAATTGTGGAAGGGTTTTGATCACAGTTCATAACCATTCTATATATCCATCTTTGCTTCATCTGTTCAATCATTCAATCATTCATTCCTTCCTTCATTCATTTACATTTTGATACTGACTTTAAGAGTCTAGACTGCAGGGTGAGAAAGGAGGGGATGTAATTCCATTGGTGGAGTGCTGATCCAGCATTCACAAGGCTCTGAGTTTAATCCTCAGTCCCGTTTAGCTGGGTGTGGTGGTGCATGCCTGTAATCTCAGCGCTTGAGAGATGGGAGCAGGAGGATCAGAAGTTCAAAGTCATCCTTAGCTGCATAGTGCAAGTTCAAGACTAACCTGGACTAAAACACATGCTATCTTAAACAACAACAGAAAAAAAAAAGATTCCAAGCTGGGGTCTGAGTTTGTATAATGAGCCATAAGAAAAAATAAGACCAGATTTCTGATTCTGCCAGATCGTGTTTGTCAGTATATTGAGGTCTATATCAAACTGTCGTTTTTGTTTATTTGTTTAGTTTTGCATTTTGAGACAGTCTTGTGTGTTGTAGGCTGGACTTATACTTTCAATGTAGCCAAGGATGATTTTGAATCCCTGGTCCTCTTGTCTCTCCCTCCCTAGTATTAGAATTACAGGCATGTACTGTCCCTTCCAGCTATGCTAAGGTTTCTTAAAACCACGGTGTTGGTGTCTGGTTGTGATTTCACCCTGTGCTGATGAAGCCTTGTTCTCCAGTAGTAGATGACTGGTTTTTAGTGTGCCGTGGCTTCAAGCCCTTACCAAGTGCTCAGTAAATATGTAATTGAGGTAATCACTGCTTAATTCACTCTCTTATGTGTGTGACCTTGCAATTTGGACACCATTAATAAATGTGTATTATAATTTTAATCTTTAACTTTGTTTAAATAGGTAACAGATGTCATCAGCTGGTTATTACCCTCCAGAGACACTCTTTGTGCATACAAGGAAGTCCCCTGTACCCAACCTTACTATATTCATATGTAGCGATAATTTCATAGCAACATAGATAAAAAGACTTAGTTCCTTACTTTTTATAACTCCATCCCTTTTTATGACATGTTATTTTATGGTAAGAATACGCCAGTTTATTAAAGTCTGATACTGGTCGCCACTCAGACAGTGTTTCCATTTCTTTCCAGTTACTGTTTATCATAGCAAACAAACCTCATGTCTGTGCCCTTCACACAAATGTAAGTACACACAAAGACCATTCGTATCCTGCTGGGTTTAGCAGCTCATTCCACAGAAGTTACAGCAGTGACATTGCCACCACAATGCAGACGCTCCTTCACACCTGGAGCAGCGTGTGATCCCAGACGTTATGAACATATCAACCAAGTTGATATGTAGAAATAATGTGTAAATTAGAACTTGGACCTGCGAAATTGGGGATTGTGAGTGTGTGTGTGTGTGTGTGTGTGTGTGTGTGTGTGAGTGTGTGTGTGAGTGTGTGTGTGTGTGTGTGTGTGTACACCATTTGTTGTGGTCATTTCATATCCTTTTTTCCTCATTTACTTGTATTTTTTGTCCATTTCTCTTATTGAGTTGATGCTTTTGTTTTTAATTTGTCAATAATCTTTATATAGTAAAGTAGCTTTTAGAGATATAGTTCTCTTTTGTCTTTTTTAAAAATTTACTTGGCTTTAGACATATACAATTTTTTAATTTTAGGTGGTCTTGTTTAGTTAATATTTTAATCTATGACTTCTTGTTTTCTTATAGTTAGAAAGTCCTTTCTTATTCTAATAGTATAAAATAGGCATTTGAGGTTTTACCTAGCATTTTTAAAGCTCCTTTTAAAGCTCATTTTTCTATGCCATTGTTAACACACCTTTTTGTTTGTTTCAAAATACTATCATGGTGTAAGTTGGTCCATTTTTCTAGTATTGACTTTGTGTAGTGTGGATTGTGTCGGTGGGATACCGGAGAATAAACATGTATGCCCTGCCTAGAAGTTCATCTCTTAAGGTAAAGCCTTTAGACTACACAGTGCTTAAGGTGAACTTAACCCTGCAGGGCCCTGGCCAGATTCAAGCTGCTCGGATCATAGATCATCAAGTAACCTGACAGAGCTCCGTCTTGGCTTCTGGCCTTGGGAAGCTTCTGACTTACCGCTCTGTGACTTTCCTCCTGCCTGCCCGAGGTGTCACTCAGTTCCATAGAGGTAACAATGCCCACAGCTTAGGGGCTACAGTTAAATCTACTGTTACCCCTCTGTGCTTAGCAAGCCCAATTCTTATACCATGCCAAGTTAATTTAATTTTAAAATACTTTACTGTGTATAGTTCATGTTTCCAAGTTAATTTAATCTTAAAATACTTTACTGTGTATAGTTCATATTTATAAGATAGCCCTTCTAAAATTCCTACATTTCAAATAATCAACTAAGCAATGACCTCTGAGGGTTTTCTGACTTTACTAAAGAAAAAAAAAAAAGATATTTGTCTGCTTATTTAATGACCTGAATTTAGGTATAGATTTGTATATTCCTAAATTCTTTCCCAACTAGAAAGTCCTAATATGTAATTTTTAAAGTTTTGTTAGTTTTTTCCCCAAGGTTTTATATTCTCATACAAGAGGGAGAGAGATTTTAAAAAATGAGAAGTATTTTTCCTGTGGATTATTTAGAGAGAAATCACACTAGAATTTTACTAATCCACTTAAACTCAGATTTCTTGTGAAATATAATAGCAGCCTTGACTTTGGCTTGTTCTATACCCTGTCAGTGTGTATTTAAAAGCCATTCCTTAAAACTCCACACGAGCTTTGGATTTAAGGCTCTTGGTTTAGCTCTCTGGGGAGCTAGCTGTCTTACAGTTTTGAATTTCTCAGCCGCAGTGTGGTCCATGGGAAGTTTTCCATAGAGCAGGGGTTTTAGGAGACATTTGCGGTTGAGAAGCAAGGAGAGTCTCCAACTCTCACTCTTGCTGCTCAGAATTACTTCGCAGCAAGGCAAGGTCTTCCAGGTGACTGAACTCCTTTTCTGGGGGTTTGTATTTCTGTGGGTTTTCTGTGGCCTGCCCTTGGAGGGACTTTCTTATGAACAGAAATCACTTTGCATGTTTGTGATGAAAGGCCATGGTCTGACAGTCTGCTGAGTTGACACAAGACCAGTCATGCCCAAGAAACTTGTTTGTAAAGCGAACTCTAAGTCATCCATTTGAAGGTGGTCATGTAAACAAAGCCAAGGTTGAGTAAATGTGAAAGTGGCTGATTCCACTCAGGGGGTCCAGGTCTAGATAACAATGTGGCTTAGTGAAATTAAAGCTAAAAGAACTAATTGTCCTTATATATAATATATTTTATTATATATTTATAAATATATATAATTTTGTTATATACATATAACATATATATAATATATATATAATATATATATTATATATATAATATATATATATATATATATATATATATATATATATATATATAGTGTGTGTGTGTGTGTGTGTGTGTGTGTGTGTGTCTGCGTGCATGCCTTGGGTAGGAGTTGGGGTAGCTCATGTGTGGAAGTCAGAAGAATAGAGGAAACTCTGAGTCTATGAGTCCATCTTCTCCCTCCACATGGGTCCCAGGGACTGAACTCAGGTCATCAGAACTTCACCAGAAGCTTAGGCCTGTTGGACAACCCCACAAGGCTGTAATTCCACTTTTGAAACCCATCACATGGCAGAGAAGAGGAGGCTTGGTAGTAGAGAGCGCTTGTGTTCTTCCAGTGGATCTGGGTTGGGCTCCCAGTGCCCACATGTCTGTAACAATCGTTTATGACTCCAGTGCCATAGGATCTGTGACACTCTCTTCTGGGCTTGAAGCCTCTGCAAACACATGGTGCACGGACATAAATGCAGGCAAAACACTTGTACACATTAAGATAAAACAAACAAAACCGGCAACCTTCTTAATGGCCTTCCGGGTAGTCCTGGACAACTCTGGTGAGAACCTTACCAACTATGTTTGGGAGACATGGATGGGGTGGGGAGGACCTCTGCTTTTCAGGTCTATTTCACTCTAAACCTGATGAACAGAACTTCACAGGAAGCTTAGACCTGTTGGACTATCCCACTAAGCTCTAATTCCACTAAGCTACTATTTCAGAACCTACTACCACCTGTATGCCTCAGAAAATTGAATTGTTTATTTAAGGGCGATCTTCATCCTTACTTGCAGGCTGGCTCTCTTTTAGTACCAGTGAATGGAACAAACCAGTCTCTACCAATAGCCTTCCACTCTATAATAACCTTCAATCTGGGATAAGTTGACTTTGTAGATAATTTGACTTTGAATTGAGAGACTCTTCCCACTCAGGGACCCGCTCTGCTGGCTGGGGCTCTCCATCTATTCTTCTCTGAGACTTCTTTATATGATCAACTAGGGATGTTGGTAATAATGGGAATGACAGCCATCTCAGGTTTAGAGGTCTGATTACTGGTAAGCTATCAGAGACTGACTATGTGCCAATTGCATGAGATGTGAGCTATGTCCCAATTAATACTGTTTTAAGAAATACTTGATTTTTATTTTTAATCCCGTGCATATGTGTTTCTCTATGTGAGTTTGCACACAAGTATTGTGCCAGTAGAGGACAGAAAAGGTCATTGGGTCCCCTGGAACTGGAGATACAGACAATGGACTTGGGCTGGGTAGGATTAACATCCTATTAGGGATTCTCAAGTACCTTTGATGGGGTGGGATAATGCCCTTTTCCACAGCCTAGCTTACCCTGGGATTGGTCAGCTTAGCTCTGACTGCCTCCAGGAAGACTGGCTTCTTACCTGTACTGTTTATGAAACACCTTGGGCTACCTGTTGCTGTATCACAGGACTGTCCACTATAATTGCATGCTTGATGCTGAACTCCAAGAAGGCAAGCGCTCTCTATTACCTACGTTTTTCTTTCTAGTAGAACCATGGCCTCACACATGCTAGGCAAGCACTCTACCACTGAGTTATACCTGGTGCTTGCTCTCTCTCTCTCTCTCTCTCTAGATATATATATATATATATATATAGATATATATATATATATATATACAAGCACTCTACCACTGAGTTATACCTGGTGCTTGCACTCTCTCTCTCTCTCTCTCTCTCTCTCTCTATATATATATATATATATATATATGTGTGTGTGTGTGTGTATGTGTGTATATAAGTGTAATATTATATATAATTTTATATATAATATAATATCTATATATAAGTAGATTAAAATATATGTATGTATTAGATATTTATATATACATATTACATATATAACATTCATAATACAATATATATTATTTTTAATGTAATTTCATTTTGAAATGGAGTATTCTTAAGATACCCAGGTTAGTCTTGAATTTGAGATCTTCCTGCCAGCCTTCCAGGAATGGGATTTCAGTTATGGACCACCAGGACTGGCTTGTTCACTTTCAAAGAAGCAGCCTTAACTGGCTCTAAGGAGATGACCCAGTGGTTAAGAGCACATACTGCTCTTCCCAAGGACCCAAGTTCATTGCCTGGGATCCAGCGATCTTTTCTGATTGTTTTTACATATAATTTATTTACTTATAATTTATAATTAATTTCATAATTAAAAATAAAACCAGCTCTTTCTTAAAGCGGCATCAATCGGGGCATAGTTCACCTCCCGTTCATTCAGAACATTTAAAGTGTGCCTCGGTGAGTTTTACTGTATTTCAGTTTCACAGGCATTGCCACAATCCACCTTAGAACATTTTCTTTTCTAAAAACTTTCACATATTGATTGATTGTGTGTTTGTGTGCATGTGCGTACGTGCATGTGTGTGTATGTGTGTGTGTGTGTATGTGCGCACGCGCGCGTGCACATGCGTGTGTGTACAGGACTATGTTTCCCACTATGACACACATAGAGGTTTGAGGACAAGTTCTCCCCTCCCACCACATGAGTGCTGGGAATCATACTCAGGTCAGCAGCCTTGGTGGCAAGCACCTTTACCTACTGAGCCATGTCACCCACCCAGAACTCCCATCAAGTCCTCCCTCCCCCAGTGTACTCCCATTCCTGCTGGCCCAGGCCTAGGCAACAACCTGTCTTTTTTTTTTTTTTTTTTTTTTTTTTTTTTTTTTTTGCCTGTTCTGGACATTTGTGTGAATAAAAGCACATGTGATCTTTTGTGACTTACTTTTCTCCTTTCCAACACCAATGCGGGACTTTCTAAAGCTTCTAGAGCTGGAGTGAGTCCACTCTGAATCCTTTACTCTGATCCACTGGAGGGCAAATGCTGCCAGTAGCCATCACAGCTCCAGCTCTCAGAGCATCTACCAATGTTGCTGCCATTCAAAAGCCCATAGTAGGACCTTGGCTGTGACCCAGTTCCCTGTCACTGCTGTCCTTGCCCTTTGCCTCGGCTGATGGTTTGAAGCTCTGAGCTGAGTGCTTCATGGGGCCCTCAAACATTTACTTAAAATCCAAAGTAAGTAGGAAATTTCTGGATAATGCATTGGGGAATCATGGGAAAAGGACATGATCCTGTCTCAGGTGTCTGGAACTGAGGCCGTAAGAGGGAGGTCAAGGGTAACCATTGCGCCACTAGAGGTGAAGTTCTTGGATTAGCACAAGATGGACTAGAGTCAGACTGAAAGCTTTCAGTAGTCAAGAATGAGAGCCGAGGTTCTTAAGGCAATCATATACCCACATCTGCTTATAGTTCCATCCGTTGACCTGTGACTCACTTAGAGTCCATCTATGTTATTTCATGAATCAGTTCTCCACTCCTTTTCTTTGCTGAGTGTTATTTCACTGTATGGACATACCACAATTTAGCTCATCTAGTTTTCACCTTTTTACCATTGAGTAATGCTGCTATGAATACTCATATACAGATTTTTTTAATGCATATTTAAAATTCTAGGCATAGAATTGCTGGTCTATGATAATTTTCTGTTTAACTTTCTGAGGGACTGAAAGTTGTTTTCATTGGTGGATGCCTAGTTACACCCACTCGTCAACACTATGAATGTTCCACCTTCCCTGTGTCCTTACCGAGCCTTTTTATTGTCAGTTGTTTTAGTTTGTCCTTTGTTTTGGTTTTAACAGCCATCCAGGTGGGTATGAATTGACCGTCCAGTCAACCTTTTGAAGGCCTCCATCCTGTGGCCTACCTTGGTGGTCAAAAACATTGCCCGATTGGCTAAGCCTGGTTAGTCTTGTCTCTCTTATCACCCTTTGGAAGAATGAAGGACTGTAGATTGGTGTAGACTGATACCCACTGGGACCTGAATATCTGCTATGTAGTTTGATATCTGTGTGATCCAAAGTGCCTTGACTTCTCTGAGCTTTATACCCAAAGATAAGATACCTCTTTTACATGGTTGCTATGAAGCAGTGGGTGTGCTAAGATGAATAGAAGATGCAAACGGGGAGCCTGGCCTAAGCCTTCATTAAATGGGTGCTGCTATCCTCGTGGGTGAATGAGTGGGTGGTAGCTTCCTCTGTGTCTTTGCCTCAGGACACGGCCAGTAGCTGGTTTCAGGGGATAGATAGGTCTGTGGGCTCTCAGCCTCTTGTTTGCTACATCAGTATCTTCGGCAGGAGAACTTCAGAGACCATCAAGGGATCTGTCAACACCTCTTCATTCTAAGCCTCCAGGTTGATTGCAATTAGGTCATCAGTGGCTTGATTCTGAAGCCATAATAGACCCATTCCATGGGTCCCAACAGCTTCCAGTAACTCGTACTCAAAAGGATATTCTTCACAGAACCAATCATTTCTTTCTAAGACTCTTGTCAATACAGTTTTTGTAATTTTATTTTATTTTATTTTATTTTATTTTATTTTATTTTATTTTATTTTATTTTTTAGTTGTAGAAGCCCTAAGATTCTGGGTGGATGTGGGTTGTTTGGGGCTGAGAAAAGACTTCTTAACTGTTCGAGCAGCCTCACTTGGCTGGGCTGTCTTCTGTTGCCTCCTTGCCTTTGAACCTCTTGGATCATTTATGAAAAGAGAAACGTCTTTCATCTGAGGCCATTGTGGCAGCATGCCCAGTGCAGGAAACACTTGCTTGTCTTACAGATCCCACACAGCGGCCGCAGGGAAACCTCAGGATTTGAGTTGTTTGTACATTTCTGTAATTTTGTGATCACACCAGTGTTGTTACCTGAGAGCTCAGTGTCCCAGAGGGCAGACTGTGAACTAGACTTTCATTTTTTCAGATCCCTTGTCTCTGTCTAGTCCTAGTGGCCACTCTCCTCTTTATAAATCTTTATTTTTTTATGATTTATTTTTTATTTTATGTGCCTTGGTGTTTTACCTGCATGTCTGTCTGTCTGATCCCCTGGAACTGGAGTTTCAGACAGTTGTGTGCTGATGTGTTAGTGCTGGGGATTGAACCTGGATCCTCTGGAAGAGCAGCCAAGTGCTTTTAACCACTGAGCCAGCCCTCTGTCCTCTTTTATAAATCTTACTGTGGTCTTTTAACCGCCTTCCCCAAAGCGTTGATCTGTTAATATGAAACAATATGACAGACATAAAAACAAATAGTTTGAGACTGTTCCAAAGCACAGAGATGAATGAATAAATGAATGAATGAGTAGAGTTTTTGTTTCCTTTCTTTCTTTCTTTTCTTTTCTTTTTTTTTTTTTAGAACTCAGGAGAAACATGTTGGTTAGGGAGAGACAGGTCCCTAAAACCTTAGCATATACCCGCAGGGGAGAGAAAATGGCTTTCATCAGCAAGATTGGCTATCTGGGAACAGATAGGATAGCTTTAATCAGTATCATAAAAACAGACAGCTGAGAATTGCTAGGGGTGCGAAGGGGAGGGGGCCGGTGTGGAATAGCTTACCGAAGGGGAAAATATTCTTAAACACGGGAGAGTAGTGCATGATGGGCAGTTTGAATGGGCAGAATGGAGTCAGAAAATGGAGCCGAGAACGCTGACTTGATGTGACATATTTCAGGAAGTCATTAGAGGGCTCCTGAAAGGGGAGCAGGGGATGGTGGCAGAGGGGTTTTGTTTTCTTTTGTTTTTTTTTTCCCTGGCTATAAGATTGACCATAAACCTGGCTTCAAGGCTGTGATAGTAGAGGTGGGAGTTTCCCAGGCTGAAAGGCAGGAGAGCACCTGTGAGCTGAGGCTCTGGTTTGTTGGCACTGAGGACTGAGGAGAGATCTCTCACCCAAGAGAGGCCAGAGGCCTGTGTTGTAGTACCCCAGTTGACAGAGAGCAACACGAAAGATATATCAGAGGAAGCTTATGGCAGGAAAACCTGTGGCAATGGTGGACAAAGGCAGGTAAGCCAGGGACACAGCCAGGAGAGATGGGTTCACGTTAGGGCGGCTGGGTTGCTGGGGCAGGAAATGCCTGCATGATAATGAAGTCTGGCAGGTGGCGACAATCACCCTGGCATGAGCGAAATGTGGTTTATAGTACCGATTTAGGAGTTACTAGAACTGACTGTGATAAGCTAGGTGTGGTGGCTCATACCTGCAGTCCTATTACCGGGGAAGCCGGGCTACAGGAGACTGTCTCAAACAAACCAACCAACCACAACAAATGGACTAAATAACCACATGGATAAACCAAGAGAAATATAAAGATCCAATCATTGAGCTAGTCTATTCTCCACATCCAATGCAGGAATCTGGTATGAAGAAGCCTCTGAAGAGCCCAGAAAGGGCAGAAGAACAGAAAGACACGGGCATAGTCAGAAAATGACATGATCCAAAGGCTGTGGTCAGGGCTGGAGGAAAGAAGGAGAGGCCAGCAGAGTGGAAATGAGGACAGATAAGAATTTCTGAGGGCTCAGTGGACTAGCACACTTTCCACATGCATGAATTCAACTTCTAGCATAAGAATAATCAAGTAAGTAAATAAACACAATTAAAAACAAAACTCAGAAAAAGAAATAAAATTAAAAAAAAACAAAACAAAACTCAGAGAAAACCTTTGCATGTAGAAAAGGCGGTTATCTGCAGAACTGACAAGCCTCCTCTCCTTAGGCATCCCTTGAGTGGATCCGAAAGGCGTTGGTATCACCTTTGACACCACACTCAGCTCAAGTGTCTAAGAATCCCTTGGACTGATGTTGACAAGAGATGTATAGCATCTATAAGCCCACCCTACCTAAGGCTGTAGGATTAATGTTCCTACATTTAATGAGGGGGAAATCATAAATTCTACAGTTCAATTATAAATTGGAAAAAATAAATAGTGCTCATGTTAGGAAAATATGGAAGAAAAAGGTGAAGTTACTGATAGGACTGTACTTTTTCTGTAATTGGTAATCTGAGACAATGGGCTACTAGAAGTTCCGGGTGACAGGGGTTAGATGTTCTGTCCTCCGTCTTTATTAGTTTGGTAGCAGACACTTGGGAATTTACCAGATGATAGACACCTCCACAGGTAGCTACCCTGTAAAGATGTCATTAGGCCTCCATTACTCTGGAGACTCTGTGATTGATCACTGTTGATCTTATCAGAAGGACACTTTGGGTACCTTCTGATAGGCTGAATTCAGCAACCTTGGCAAAGTTGTCTCTTTTTGTTTACCTTCCGGAAGCATAACAACATGGAACGTTCAGGGAACTTATACCAGCAGGAACAAAGAGCACTTATACCATCAGCAGAAGTGGGGGGACCTCACTCAGTATCTTTCTGTGTTCTTAGGAAGTAGTCCCCAACGTTGGAACTAGCCTGGAACATGCTGCAAAGGATGCCGCAGTGTGTGTTGCTCGATCTGGACCTTATTAAGGTTCCAAATTCACACTCTGATCTTTGTCCTTGGTGTACATGCACATGCATGTGTATAAGCTGAACAGTGCTTTCCTTCCAGCTATGAGGAATTCATTAAATAATGACTCCAAAGAATAAAATGCAGATAATTGTATTCCTCGAGTTTTAAGAAAAAAAAGGGGGGGGGTGTGTGGAAACAACTAACATTAATGAAAACACATTCCTCACATTTTTTAGAATCAAATCTCCTTAAAGAAAAATCTCTTGAGGAGATCAAGCTTAGTAAAGGGCAAGGCCACAAATAGATGTGATTAATCAACAGAATGTTGAAAAGTTGGCCTTGCTATGTGTGTGGGTTTTTTTTTTTTTTTTAACAAGCATAGATGCCTTTTTTTCCACTTCAGACTTAAATTTGAAGCGGGGAAATCAGGCCTTCATGCTAGCAAAGGTGGAAGAGTTGTCAACTGTGATCTTTTGACTTGATTGACAGGATGTGTGGACATTTATTCCTTAGTCCACCTTCCTCAGCTCAGCACTGTAGACTATACACATTCAAATAAAATATCTTTTCCACCTTTTCTGTAAAGCATACAGAATTTTAGAAGAGGCAACACGCTATGTCCACAAGTAAAGTGCCCTTTGATGATATGAAATAAGAGGTTCATGCAGATGTGAAAAAAGTAGTGTGTGTGTGTGTGTGTGTGTGTGTGTGAGTGTGCGCGTGCGCATGCGCGTGTGTGTGCACTAGCATTCATGTGTCTATGGGTGCATGTGTCTGTACGTACATGCATTCATGCCTCTGTCTGTTTCTGTCTGTCTGTGTGTGTGTATGAGTCTGTCTGTCCATATGTATGTACAGATGCTGGACAGAGGTTGGTGCTAGGTGTCTTCCTCATTTTTAGATAGTCTCTCACTGAGTCTGGAGTTCAGCTAGGCTGGCTGTCCAGCGAGCTCCAGCAAGCCTCTTGTCTCTGCCTTCCCAGTGACAAAATTATAGGCATGTGCCACCATCACCAGCTTGAGAATCTAAACTTAGGTCCTCATGTGTATACACTAAATATTACCAACTGAGCCATCCCACCTCTCCTGAAATCAAATACTTACCGATTAGTGTGGCATGGATGGCTATCTTGTCATATCAGATGCCAGCCCAGAAAACTGACCCCACTATTCCAGTGCACAAGACTGGCATGTCAGAACTGGCTGTATATAATGTGCTGTAGGGTTGCCTATTTGTGTTATTGCATATTTGATTCAGCTGAATCTTTGCGTCTATGTAATGGTTTAATTTGTCATTTCCTTTGGACAGAAAACATTTTCTGATGTCCAAAGTTGCACAAAAAAGTCCTCTAAGACATGTACATAAGCAATAGACAGATGTTAAGCAGTGGGCTATAAAAACCTGTGTGAAAAGTGTTTAATATATGGACAAACTCACCATCACTGTATTGAGAAACCTTAAGCATGCAATTCCATGTCAGGGTCTTTACAATATCAATGGAAAACATAGATATGTGTTGAATTTTGAGAAAGAAGCCAAATGGTATTACCCCAGGATAGACCAACCAGCCTACTCCTGTAGGCTGTGAACATGATAAGAAATGCTTTGTTTCATTTTCTTAAATACTCCAGACATTCACTTAAACATCCATTTGTGTTTAGTGTTATCTTAAAAAAAAATAAACAGTAATAATAGCTTCTCCAAACAACCTCAAATCCAAATCATAGTGCAGAATTAACCCATATGAGGTAAACATTAGGTAGACTAAAATCTCCAGGTGTAAGATATCCCCTGGATTATCTGGAGGCTCTAGAAAAGGTAGTCATCTATCTATCTATCTATCTATCTATCTATCTATCTATCTATCTATCTCCTGTACATAACTATTTCATGGGCACCTATGCACGTGCTTGCGCATACTTGGCACCCAAAGAAATCTGGAATCCCTGGAAATGGAGTCATCAGTGGTTGTGAACCACCATGTGGCTCCAGGGAATTGAACCAGGGTCCTTTGTGAGAGCAGCCAGTGCGTTAACCGTTTCGCTAAGGCTCTAGCCCTCTTCCTTCCGTTTTTGCCGAAGGCCCGTTTCTGTAAACAAGAACCTCTTGCTAAATGCGCTTGCCTACATTAAGGGCCCAGTAAATCAACGTTCGGATCTTGTCTAGGAAATGAAATGCCTGTCATACTTTGAATGTCTAAACAACTGAAGCATGATTTCATTTTAGAATCCCAGCTAATGATAGGTTGAGCACTGGTACTGAAGTTAGACTTTGTCATGGTTCATAATGAGCAGCTATGGCCAGGGGAACTGGAGATTCCAATTTCTCTATTTTGCTTTTACCACCAGTAAAATCAGCATGCTAATCACACACACACACACACACACACACACACACACACACACACACACCTGTGCAACTCCGTTGCTCCTAGTCTGTCCAGGGTGTCCAGGATGCTTTTGTGCTTGAAATAAATCATTTACTTTACCACCTTCTTCCCCTTTCTCCTTACAAATGTCTTGAGAAACACAATATAAAATAGGGAAGACCCTAGAGTTCAATTGAGCTAAGTATTTGGGTGCAAATCCTTCAGAAATGTGCTAATTTCAGCTGAAGAGCCTAAGAGACCCCTGCAGCCCAACCTTCCTCCAGGGTAGCTGCTATCCCGTTAAGTACAGCAGATTACTGTCAGACCTCCTCTGCATTCCCGACGGATGGCAGCATTTTCTGTTCATGTATCAACATTTTTTCATTATTGAATAGTATTCTCTCGATTGGCTACTGCAGTTTGTTCATTTATACACTGGGAAACATTTGGGTGGTTTCTAGTTTACGGTGATTATGAATAAGTCAGTCTAAGAAGTTATATTCAGAGTTTCCTGTGTGAATATAAGGATTAATTTCTCTTCGGAAAACACCTAGGAATAAGTAAGATTACCAGGCAATACACTCAGTATATGAGATTTTGATTGTTATTATTCTAATCAACTTAAGGATAATTGATATCTTTGCTTTTGTGAGAGAGGATTTTCATTCTTCTGTCACGGGCTCCTGAATTCTGTACCACCACACCCAGCTTGATCATCGAGAATCCTCATAATATTTAGTCTCTCAATCCATGAGCATGGTATAATTTTTTTTCTCATTTAAATCTCCGACTTTTTTCATAGATGCACACTTTTTTTTTTCTTTATATTAGTTTGCCAACCCCAGTTTGGCTTGCAATTTTTATGTCGCTAGTTTTCTCAGTGTATAATATAAACTTGTATTATATATTTGAACATGGATTCTTTTCCTTTTGTTGAACTCTACACTTGGAAAGACCAGTTCTCTTTGTAGAGGATGTCCTTGCCCTATTTGGAGCTTTGTGGGATTGCCTTAATGTTTATCAGTTTCTTTGGCTGTCTTCTACACCAGGGAATCACTCCTTAGCCACGAACGCGTTACTTCTAAAACGATAGTGATGTTTTGTTCCCTAAATTATTACATTAGTTCTGTTTCCCATTCCATTTTCTTCTTTAAAACATTATTCTATGAATACATGTTTTTAGCTCCAAGTACTTACAGAGAGTTTCACTGCTTTAGTTACATTATATATATATATATTTTGTTTTTTTGAGACAGGGTTTCTCTGTGTAGTCCTGGCTGTCCTGGCACTCACTCTGTAGACCAGGCTGGCCTCGAACTCAGAAATCCCCCACCTCTGCCTCCCAAGTGCTGGGATTAAAGGCGTGCGCCACCACCGCCCGGCTGTTACATTATATTTTCATCTCAAGTTGGGTCATCTCTGCCTCCCCCCCCCCCCCCGTGTGTGTGTGTGTGTGTGTGTGTGTGTGTGTGTGTGTGTGTACCTATGGGTGTATTTTATGCTGAGTATCAGGCAGGCCTGAAATTTGCCATGTAGCTCAGTACCCCAGACTCCATTCAAACAAAAAATTCTCCTGCCTCAGCTTTCCCAAGGGCTAGATTACAGCTCCATGCCCTCATGCCAACATGCCTGGCCTTTGCTGATTCTTCATGTTTAGTGACCTTTCTTTACCCCTTACCTCTGAATCTATTTGTAAAATTTTTCATGTTTTTCATCTTGTGGGTACCTGGATAGCTCTGATCACACCATCTACTTGCTGAACAGATGTTTTGTCTTCCCTCTCTCCCCACACTATTTTGAGCCTAGTCTTCCCCCACCCTCCACTCAGGTGTGGTTTGATGCCTGAGATTTTCAGTTTATACTTAGTTTTTTTTCTATTGCAAGAAAGTCTAATGTATTTTAAGTTTCAAAGTATTGTCTTACTCTAATTAATGATTAAATTGTTTTCTTTCCAGCACCTAGCCAGCTTAAACTGTAATCTAATAATCGAGTCTTTATTTATGTGGTTGACTGAGTCAGGTTGTTGTGTCCAACAATTTTGGTGAGGTTAAGGCGTGAGTGCAGAGTTGTGTTGGTGGCTTTAGGCCAGTGTGAGATCTTAGGGTGGGAAAACAGGACTAAAGAAGTTTATATGGAGACTTGACTAAAGGTGGTTTGGAAGCTGAAGCAAAGGGATGTATGTAAGGCGGACCACATCTGAACTGGGTTTTCCTTGCTTGGTTGCTTCTATGAAATGTTCTATTTGTGTGTCCTCTAATCATTTAGTGTATTCATCCTTCTGTGTGTGGAGCCATTGAGATGTTATCCTACAGCTTTCGATGGTTGCTTCCTTGTGTTTGTCCCTGGATTCTCTTCCTGTTTCTCAAACATGGGTGTTCCCTAGGGTGCTGTCCTCCGCCTGGTCCCCTCCTGCGGTATTTCTCAAGAGACTTGTACTGCTCCTGTGTTAATTATTACCTCTTGCCATAATTATGCATGGCTTGAATCCTAGGTTCTGATGCTGGTTTTTTTTTCCCTCTTAAGTCCAGTGAACGTATCCAGCTGGTATATTAATTGTTAGAGCTGCTATAACAAAATTCCATTAATTGGATGGCTTGAACAACAAAATTGTATTACCTCATAGTTCTGAAGATTATAAGTCAGAGATCAAGGGGTACAGTGTTCGCTCTGAAGGTTGTGTTTGTGTATGTGTGTGGGGGGCGGGGTTATTTCAGCTCTTTGTCTTGGCTTGGAGATGGTCATCTTTGTGCTTCCATTTCAGTTACCCTGTGTATTTATCCATGCCTGGATTTCCCCCTTCTATAAAGATATCAATCATATTAGATTTGGAGCCAGCCTCATGACTGACTGACTGACTTCCTTCCTTCCTTCCTTCCTTCCTTCCTTCCTTCCTTCCTTCCTCCCTCCCTCCCTCCCTCCCTCCCTCCCTCCCTCCCTTCCTTCTTTCCTTTCTCCCTCCCTCCCTCCCTCCCTCCCTCCCTTCCTTCTTTCCTTCCTCCTTCCCTCCCTCCCTCCCTTCCTTCCTTCTTTCCTCCCTCCCTCCCTTCCTTCCTTCTTTTCTTCCTCCCTCCCTTACTCCCTCCCTCCATCCCTTCCTTCCTTCCTTCCTCCCTCCATCCCTCCCTTCCTTCCTTCCTTAATGGGTTGAGGTGTGTAAGTACCACACAGCAAGCACAGAGGACAACTTATAGGAGTTGTTTTTCTCCATACATCATGTAGGTCCTGGGGATTGAACTCAGATCCTTAGGCTGGACAGCAACTGTCTTTACTTGCTGCACCATCTCACTGGCCTGTGACTTCATCTTTAACTTCATTATGTCTATAAAGACCCTCTGTTCCAGTGAAGTCACACTCTTGAGTACTGGCAACCAGGATCTAGCATATCGATTTTAAGGGAGCACTATTTAATACCCTTAGTTACTCACTCGTACCACAGATATTTTCTGCTGCACAACAGGTATCAGTCCATGCACTGGGAATACAAAGATCCTGAGGCATAGACTCTTCCCTCTTGATAAATGGAACAGATAAGGATTAAAAAAACAAGAATTTGCGACAGTGTGCAGTACGTCCTGTCTTAGATGAGGATTGCTGTTACAGGTGCTATTACGAGGGAAACCTATCCTTGTCTGGCCAGCTCAGGGATGCATCACAGAGAAAGAAGGGCCTCTATACCGCATCTTTCCCAATCGGATCCAACCCTGTTTACCCTGCTTCTAAACCACACCCTCAGTTTCGCAGCCCTAGATCCCACCACCCAGTTAATCTCTCCAAATCTTCCATTGATGAACAGATTCCCAACTTGAAAAACCTGTAATGACTGCTCATTGTCAACCGAACCCAGGCTAATAAAATTCTTCGGCCTGGCTTCCTTTGCTTTCTGCATGGTCAAGTGCCATTGGAGTGCACCTTTTCTGTTATGGTTTTTCTCTCTCTAGTCCATTGCCTTGTGTGTTACCCAGGTATTGGCAGCTAGTCTACAAACACACTCAGGCTTTTAAATAATATTATATGATCAGAATTTTTGTTGGTTTTCCACTCTATCATTAACACTAACTTAGTGCTCGGCATATAGCAGGTACTTAAAAATATTGGTTAAGTACCTGGTTGCCCAAGCCCTTGGTGGTCTGCCTGCTTACAGAGTCTTCCTCCCCTCTCTCCCAGGTGTGAGCATTTCTTCTGCCTATTGAATTCTTGTTCGTAAGGCTTACACTGTGTACTGCTCTTCTCTTATGTGCCTTCCTTCTAGGTCAGGTGCATCTGATAGGTGTGTCACACCCACAAGTCTTTCCCTGTTCCAAATGAACTCTTTGCATGACCTTTGCATCATAGAAACCTAAGTAGATGTCTTTCTAGGCAGATTGCAAGTTGCTTAAATTTAGGAATCATATTTTAAAAATAGGACTTTGTTCTCCACAGCACTTTTTTAAGAAAAAAAAAAACAAACAAACATACATACAAATAGATGTTCAGAGATTACTCTGTTTGAAGGGGAAAATGAATGGGAGAGAAGTTTTGCATTCACCTGAAAACAACTCAAGGGGGCATCCAGGCCTGCCTTGTTTTATTTTTCCCAAGGTTATAGGACTTACAAGCTCACCTCACAGTTATTCAGTGAGCACCTGGTTAATTCAAGATGCCGTACTATCGCTGGGTTGTGAATAAGATTTAGATCATCTTTGAAGTAATTAGCGATTTTTCTGATAACCTAGTCCGATTGGTCCCAGGGAGCACAGTTTTTAGGATACCTTTTAATTCTCAAACTGCACTCACCCCATTTCTAGAAAGTCTTCGCCTGCTGATATTGCTTGAGGAAAGGGGCTGGGTCTGCACCGTGCTACTCTGTAGTGCCTAGTGCTGAAGTTACGTCTGCTTGTGAGTTGAACAGGTCCCGGTTTGCCTCATCTCTCTCCAGTGATAGAAAAGTAACTCGGCACCAGAAATAATGACTTCTAGTCGCCTACTTGTGTGGGAGAGCCTTTCTGTGATCATGAGTGCCCAGAAACAGTTGAATGGTACAATATTTAGTGCTGTGCTAAAGTAGTCACAGAAAGTCTATTTCCTAGTGGTGTCTCCACTCGCTTTATATGTCACACATTGTCACACTAGCACACTGAGGTTAAGTGAACATTGAAGCCAAAATATCTGCCTCATTTCTCAGAATCAATCATAATTGGGCCATAGATCTTGAGCCAGACAGAAATATGATCTGAATTAGTCTAGTAGGCCATGCACATGTGTTATCTGTCCTAGAGGATAAAATTCTTTATAAAGACTTTAAATAAGGAGGCAGTAAAACTTGAGATGAAAGAATAGAATAAGAAATAGAAAACATATTTTTTTTCGAATCCTGATTGGTATAGAAACTCCAACCCAGCTGGGCAGTGGTGGCGCACACCTTTAATCCCAGCACTTGGGAGGCAGAGGCAGGCAGATTTCTGAGTTCAAGGCCAGCCTGGTGTACAAAGTGAGTTCCAGGACAGCCAGGACTACACAGAGAAACCCTGTCTCAACCAAAAAAAAAAAACTAAACAAAGTCTGGAAAAGATAGTATGTTTGTAAAGATAATATATATATTATAATTATATATAAAATATTATATATAATTATAAATTATAATATATATTTAAAAAAAAAGAAACTCCAACCCTTCCTTTTGTAAGGCAGGCCTGAGATGTTCCTACCACATTAGTAGGTATCTTTGTCGTTGCTACTGGGGGTAGGAAACACCCATTGTATTCACGTAGGCTAGATTCCAGACAGAGCGCCTTCAGCTCAGAATACCCGTAAAATGACAATTACAAGTGTTATACCACCCTGTGTTTATAGATTTAT
The DNA here is from genome assembly GCF_011762505.2 of Arvicanthis niloticus. Classification (NCBI taxonomy): domain Eukaryota; kingdom Metazoa; phylum Chordata; class Mammalia; order Rodentia; family Muridae; genus Arvicanthis; species Arvicanthis niloticus. The sequence continues at coordinate 45,530,606 of NC_047676.1, read as the reverse complement.
GGTGTGGCATCTGTTCCAAAGAGACTGTGGCATAGATAATTATAAACAGAAGATACATAATAGTCACTGGAAAGTCTTATATGGTGTTACAGCTTAACTTATTTGCATATATTACTTACTAACTTATTTATCATGCTTTGTTTAAACCAAAATCAAATACCCCAGGCAAGAAGGGTAGCCAGCACTTGGGTGGGCTCAGGCTTTGGAGCCTTCGTTTACATCTGAACATGCTGTGCCTGGGCAATCTTCCAAGCTACGCTACTGTCTACATTGTTTCTCTGAGTTAGGCTCTTCTCTGTCCCTGTGGGCTGACCATTTTATTTCAGGACCCTATGTCTTCCTTGAGTGTGTGTGTGTGTGTGTGTGTGCGAGCGTGTGTATGTGTGTTGACATGGAATCTCCCTAAGCAGCACAGTCTAGCCTTGAACTTGTATCCTCTGTCAGCCTCCCAAGTGCTAGGATTACATGCATGAATTGCTACCCCTTGACTAGATGCTAACCTGTGAGACTTATGAAGTGGGTCATTTGAGAGCCTTCTTGGGGACCATGCAAAAGGCTTTTAAACTTCTAAAAAGAAATGCCAATTGGGTGTGGTTCACACTTGTAATCCCAGCAGTCTGGAGCCTGGGTGAGGCTGGAGGAGCATGCTCTGAGGGTCATCTATGTAGGGAGACCTTGTAAAAGAAAGGAAGGAAAAGATGAGGAAGGGAGAGTCTATCTTACTAGTGTGGGGGAATGGCTACCATTGTCTCTTCCATTGAAAGCACCAGCTCAGCTCTTTTCTAGCTCACAAGAAGCACCCTATATTTGGATGCCTTGTTCTGTGAGTGACCATATCCCCTCATGGGTTAAGTTATTTACAGTTGATTGCTCTGTTACTTATAGCAAGTAATTTTCCTTGACTCAATGGCATTTTTATTTGAAAAATAGAAGGCTAGGTGTTTATTTATTTTTTTTATTGATATTTGATTCTGTTGTGTTTCTGTTTGCTTGAACAACCACACTTATAATCTGGTTTTCTGAAATGCACTGAGAACTGAGGTGTAGTTGTGATTTTTCTCTCACAAGTGTTTGAGGACCTCACATTTCACTCCTAAATTAAGGGATATATATATATATATATATATATATATATATATATATATATACCATGGATGTGGATGTGGTACCCACAGACCCTCTATCTCACACGAATTCTCTTGAATCATCAGATTAATCTTGCCCCAAATCAGTGACACCGTCTATTCTACCTGGATTTCAATGCCTCCCACATCCAGCTGACTTTTACTAACTGAATCCTGTTGGTATAACTTATGCCTGTTCCAAACAGTTTGGATGGTGTCTTACCTTTACTGTATCCGAATCTCTTGTCTCTAGGGTTCTGAATCATTCATGTCCAGGAACCACCAAAATAAATGTAGAATACGTATGAGGTGCACTGACCCACCCCACAAAATTTACCTGACATCTCTTGTAATGCCTCCTTTTTTCTGTTCTAATTTAATTTATTTGAGTCTTTTCACCACCAAAAGGTTGTGTAGCTTTTAACTTTTCATGCAACGTGTTTTTCTATTTCTCATTGTATTCTGTTATTCAAGTGGAAACATTCTGCTCATTTCTAAGGTGATCTGCATCACTTCATTCTTCAGATTTTGGACCTAATTTTTGATTATTATTTGTTTATCTTATCTTTGTTTCCAAGTTCCTTGATGTAGAACATTTGGCTTTTTAATTTAACTCTTGTTAAAAATTTCATATGTGAGTACTGTGTTTACACTGTTTCTTCCTTTCCCTCTTTCCCCTCAATTCTTTCCATGTCTCCCCCACTCCCTCACAAATTTGTGATTTCTTCTTTAATTGTTATGATTATATTTTATTGGACACAGTTCTTCATTTCAAATGCAGGTATTTGTTACTACAAAATTTTGTATTCGGTACTTTTCTCATTGCTGTGACCAAGCACCTGACAACACAATTTAAAGGGGGTGGTTTGTTTTGGATGGAGTACTGTCTATCGTGGTTGGATAGGCTTTGTGTAGGTGATTCTACGGTAGCTGGATCATGGGGTGGGGGGGGAGCAGGGGTAGTTAGCTATCACGTGAGCAGTCGCAAAACAGAGAGTGCTTCCCAATGACTCTTTTCTTCCAATTAGACCCCACCCCCACAAAGATTCCACAGCCTCTAAAACAGCATGACTATCAGAGACCATCTGATCAAACACAAGATCCTGTGGTAGTCAGTTCATATTCAGAGTGTAGCAAGTCTCTTCTTAGAGTTGCTATGCCCCACAGTTTTTGGTTTTTTTTTTTCTGTCTTCATTTGCCACACAGTAGTTTCCAGTTCTGTTCTGAGTTCCTTTGGACCTATTCACTGTTCAGGAATAGTCTGTTTCCTTTCTACATATTTGTGAATCTGCTGGGTCTCCCGCTGTCAATTTCTAGGTCCATAACATTGTGGTTGGGAGAGAGACTTGGTGTGGTTTCAGTCTTCTTAAATTTCTTACCCTTGTTCTGTGACTCATCATATGGTCTATCCTGGAGGATATTCTGTTTGCCTGAGAACAGTGCGCGCTGTGCTGTTGGTTACAAGTTCTTTTGTTCTGTCTTGATTTTCTATCTGGGTGATTGATGTGTTACTCAAAAGGGTAGACTGGAATCTTCTGCTGTTTTGTATTGCAGTCCATCTTTCTCTTTAGATCTGTTGGGATTTGCACTCTCCCCTTCCCTTTCTCCCTCTCGTGTGATACTGGACGAGGAACCCAGGACCTCATGTGTAGTAAATGAAGACTCTGCCCTACTCAGCCCTTCTTATATCTTCATGATGAACGTGACCCTTTATCTTCTTAACCCCTTTACATCTCATGACAACTTTTACCTGGACTCCATTTTGTCTGATTAAAAGAACATAGTTTTTTTCTGTATCTTAATTTGTACTTGTTGAGGATGATAGCTATCTACTACAGTGAGCGTCTCTCTTGAAATCTCAGCAAGTTACAAGAAGCATATGCAAGACCAAGGTAATGGGGGCGGAGTCTTGTATTTGCACCATGCTGGGCTGGAGTGATGGCTCAGTGATTAAGAGTTCTGGCTACTCTGACAGAGAACCCAGGTTCAATCCCCAGAATCTCCATAGTAACTTACAACTGAAAATCAGTGAAGTTAATCTGTAAGGGAAGACTCACATATTATTTTGAACAACTTCACACTAAGCAAGCACAGGGCTGCCAAGTGCTCACCCTGAGGCAAGCTGCTGTATAGTCTGGCAAAGGCACACTAGATGGTAATCTAGATAATTACCGTGAACCTTGGACATTTTTGTCCACCAGGGAAACATTTGATAATTGCTGTAGATGAGGTTGGTTGTCTCAACCACAAAGCAGGGGTTCCTGATATCTAGTAGATAGAAGCCAGGTTGTCTCAAATCGCCCATAATGCTCAGCAGGTCCCCATAACTAAGAAATATTTGACCCAAAATATCAGCGTTGTCCAGTTGGAGAAATCCTGCTTTGAATGTACTAGGAGTTGTCATCCCTCACATTCCGAGTTTCTGATCTTTCCAGATCTTTGGGAAGGAACAAGCTGAAGTCCCCAGATCTTTTCTGTCCAGTGTCCAGACCTCTTTAGAATGTTGTTTCTGCTTCAGCGGAGGGTATACATGAGATGAAAAGCTACCTCCAGCCAACAGTACAACACTCCCAACACACAGATTAACTTCCGGGTAGAAATTTCCCTCACACCCTTCTAGAGGCTTTTCCTTCACCAAGACGCAAAGGGGTGGGGGGGAGTTGAGGGGGCAGACAGAGATTTCATCTGATTCCCTCCCCCTGCATCCCCCTCCCCACCAAAACAGAGAGAGAGAGAGAGAGAGAGAGAGAGAGAGAGAGAGAGAGAGAGAGAGAGAGAGAGACTGCGGCAGTCCTTCACCTGGGAGTGGGAACACTTTCCCACCCGGTGTTGACTGCTCGCTCCTTAGTTCTTTCTCAGCAGCTTGGCATGGCTACCGGTTCCTTGCATTCTCTATACTCCTCCAGCCCTCTCTACTCTCAGCACCCCCTTCCTCTCTTCCTTTTCCATGGCTAACTTCCTAGTCTTCTTTTTGGTGTCTAAAGCTTGAGTCTTAGAAGGGCCTTTCCCGCATCGAGGTTTTGCAATCTCAGTTGCTATCGTCTAAGTTTCTATCCATTTGGAGTTCGAATTTGTCTCATGACAGATTCAGGGAACCTTTGGTTGCTGTCATTTTGTTTCCTGATGCTTACCCAGCTGTATCATCATTTGTTGAGTGGCTATTAGTAATTTAGTGTCCACTGATTTGAGATGTCACTTGTTTCACATGCTGCAGGCCTTATTTTATTTCTGTAATTATACAAATGAAATAACTGTTTTATATTGCCAGGAAAAAGTGAAATTTCTTACGTTAAACTTAGGGAATTTCTTTTGTGTGTGTGTAACAAAATATGCATAATGCAAAATTGACCTTTTCAACCAAATTCAGTAGCATGGAGCACACTGATTCTGTTGTTTGATCATCCGATTCTAGAAATCTCCAATCTTCTCAGTAGACGGTTTGATTCATTACACCATTAATTTATGACACAGCTTCGGCTTGTAGGTTGTAGCTTGATTCCAGAGATTTTTAGAGTGTGGAAGAGCATACCTTTCAGAATTACCAACATACATTTATAAAATTTTGAATGTACTTGGCATATTTTTGTGTGTTCCATTGATTTGTCTCTGAGTTACTAAGGATGAATAGTGTCTTGTCACATGTAGCAGGGCTGGTTGTCTTCAGTGGCCATCTTACTCAGGAGATTTCTCTTTACCATAATTCTTGTCTACCTGTTTGAATCAACAGCACTATTTTTCTTGGTTCTTATTGGTTTTCTTCCCTTATGTCTGCCTCATTTCATTAGTTTTTTTAAACTAGTAGAATCCATTAGTTTTTTAAACTAGCATTTTAATGATTAAAAAAAAATACTGTGGGAGTCCCAAGAGACCACTAAAATTAAAAAATTTAGGGGATCAGAGAATGTTTCGGTGGTTGCGAGTGTATTGCTTTTGCAGAAGCCTGAGTTTGGTTGCTAGCAGCCATGTCAAGTAGCTAGCAACTGCCTGTAACTCTAGCTGCAAGGGATTCCATACCTCAGGCTTCCATACATTACCTGAAACCCTAGCTGCAAGAGATTCAACACCACTGGTTTCCACTGGCAGTCATACATATATTGCATACACATACTCATACACATACTACATATAATTAAAAATAATAGAATAAATATTTTCAAAAGCTCACACAAAGAAGACTTTATTGGGCATAAAGATGACTATAAGGCCTGGGTTTCTGAAAGTCTGGGCATCTTCTCCACCTTCTGGACTTTTCCTTCAGCCTTGCCATGGTGATCCAGCCTGCTCCTGATTGCATTTTCTCCATAAAAGAGGGATGCTCCTATTAGAGTTCATAGAACCATTCCCCCCTTTTGCCTTATGTACATAAAACACCACCCTTCTTCAGTGAAGTTATCAGCATCTCCAGAAGAATGGAAAATCTCAAGTGTTTGTGGCTGCGTCAGCATTTGCTATGGCTCACTAATGGATTTTTCCCTTCAGCGAGAGTGTGTTGCCCTGCCAGTTCCTATTAAATTTTTAGCATTTTAAATATTGTATTACTAAAAGCTTACTTTTATTTGCATTTATAGATCTTAAGCTCATTTCTGCACTGTTTTACTGAAGAGCCCATTAAAAGAGCCAGTGAATCTTGTAGAAAATGGCGTTCAGTGATCTGACATCGAGGACTGTGCGTTTTTATGATAATTGGATCAAAGATGCTGGTGAGTATCTTTTCTTTTATATCAATTTCCCACTTTAGTGGGATTTATCTGGAACAAAATAAGAGCCTCGACCACTTCAAACTCCTTTATTACTAGTTAACCAACAGGCAGTGGCCGGGTTTGATTACGCGCACACGCGTGCACACACACACACACACACACACACACACACACACACACGCCTATGATGATGTTTATAATAACGAAAACACTCTGATATGCATGGGAAGGAACTGGATGATATGCAATGGCACATCTCACCCCAGTAACCCTTAAAAATAGTTTTGGAGGCTTAGTACTCTAATTCCCTAGAGGGAAATCACCACCACTGCCATCCAAAGTTCTGTCCATGCTGATTCTAGAATGAAAGACCTGTCCCTGCCCCTGAACCCGCCCCACCCCTACCCCACCCCATCCCTGCCCTTGCCCCATCCCTGTGTCTGCCCTTGTCCCCGCCCTATCCCTGCCCATGCCCCTGCTCCCAGAGGTGATGCAAACAGAACAGGAAGTAATAAAGATGTTTCTCAACATGCAGTGTCACTTGAGTTTAAAATATACAAGTGGAAACCATACATGAAGCATGTTATACATTTTTTCTGTGGAGAGTCAGGCCACTTGTAGGTGGTGAATGATGGTTTGGTGGCGATGGGTCTGCTGTGGGTGGTTGAAGTCAGGGTCTTGCACCTGTGTCTGCTAAGTATGTGTTGTACAACAGAGCTGCACCCAGTCTCATGAGTAAATTTTCTTTACCTGTGTGTCAATGAGTTTTCAAACCCCAGCCAATGTGGCATTGTTTTAGAAACTATTTAAGTCTTAAAACAATGGTAGAAAAGTCTTTTAAAATAGAAAAGGAGTCAGAATGCCATAGAACTTAAATAGACCTGAGGTACCATCCAACCTAATGTCTCATTTTAGAGCTGAAAAAATGAAAACCCAGAGATGTGACCTTCCCAGCGTAGATAAAGTTGAAGAAAATGTTCATAAAGAAGAAGGAAAAGAAAAGACGCAAACCGAGAACTGGTGTTTTCTAGTTATGATTAGTGTTCTGGCATTTTTTTATTTTGTAGTAACGAAGACACACATCATTACCATTAAAACCACTTTGGAGTGACTCACTCAATGGCCAGAAACCACAAGTTCATTAAATCACACCTATCCCCCGTGAGGCTACATCCCAGTCAGCGCAGGCACTGTCTCATGGGCAGCATCTGTCTCCCCAGGCTGCAAAAGGACAATGTTACGTCTCTGAAGTTTTTCTAATAGTGTCATCCCTCAAAAATGCCAAGGACAAGTAAGCTTACTCCGTTAGGGCAAATAGAGTAGCTCTTTCCCTATTTTCTTTTCTTTCTCCTGAAAGCTTCAACTTCCTTGATTCAGAAAATATACTAGTTTCTTTAGAGGTTATCTTTCTCTGATGATTTATAGTGATTGTTCCAAATTCCATATTTAAATGTAAATATTAATCTTCCACTTGTAGTTCACAGGAGAGGTGCATAGTGCTCACTCCATTCTCAGTATTTGAACTTTGAACCCAACTTTAAGGTAAAATTTCAAATAATTATTGTGTGAATATATGTGCCACAGTGTATGTGTGGAAGTCAGAAGGTAACTTTGAGGAGCTGGTTCTCTCCATCCTTTTATGTGGTTTCTAGGGATGGTACATAGGTCATTGGGCTTGCATAGAAGCACCTTTACCCAGCAAACCATCTTGACAGACCAGGCCAGATTTTTTTAGAGTAGTTATTTGAAAAACATCCTTTGCAATCCAAACCTTACTGTTCACTGTCCTCATGCAGTAACCCAGGTAATCCTTAACTCTACTCCAATTACACTCACAGGGTGCCAATTAGTCATATGGCCCCAGAAATACAAAATATTTTAATGCAAACTATGTGAGAATGTTGCCTCTATTTTTATCTATGTTTCATGTCTTTACTTTTGGTACAAAAAAAAAAAAAAGTACTTCCATCAAAAAGCTAAGGAATACTAGGTTGGGAAAAGGGGTAGCAAAGCAAAGGACCTCGGGTGATTAGAAATAAGGTCTGAGAACACCCAAAAGACACTACGCAAATAGAATAGGCAGGAAGAGATTGGAGAGAGCCACAGAGAAGGTAAACGTGTCACATTTCTGAATCCAATCCTCATTTGAAGTCTTGGGAAGCGAAAGGTCATGGGATGTGGAAAGAGAAGAGACACCTCCAGCTTGTCACTATCCCAGACTAGGTGACCTTGAGCAAACTCTCTTTCTTTGTGAGTAAAATGAAAGTGAGAATAGCAGCTGTCAGATAAGACAGATAAGACAGAGAGCTTGGGTACCTGGGAAGTGCCCTGTCCAAATAGGTCCAGAGATTGTTACACTTTATATTAGATACTTTTAAAGTAACACATCCCTTGAGTTTTGCTTTTTTTTTCTTCTTCTACTTTTTTTTTTCTTGTCAAGGTCTTGCAGAGTTAAAAGGATCTGTATTAAGATTTACAGCGTTGTAAAACCACTGCCAGGTACATCAAGGGAGTTTTCCCTTGTATTTATTTAGTGTGGTATTGATCTCAGGGAGGCATTAGTTTTGTTTTGCGTACCCTGGGAAGAGCTGAATACATGATCAAGAGCCAAGTATTTCAAGTGTATTCTTGGCTTCGGCCCTAATCCTGTGTGGCCTTGGGAAAACTTACTGTTACTAGTTTTCTGATAGATGGAGATCTGGTGGTTATGCATAGTTATTTCATGTGGAAAATTCCATGGCCATCAAACGTTTAGATGGCTTAATGTGTAAGGTAGAAGAGAGTTTACTACAATGTTGGGGTCCACACTAGCCCCATGTTGGGGCGGCCAAAAAAAATGTTGCAGCCCAAGCAAAATGTTGAGGCCCGGCTGACCCACGTTTGGGTGGCCACTGTATCCTGGCCCAAGCTGCTGCTCCGGTCCGTGGGTCGGGGTTCAGCAAGAGAGAGTGAGGTCGGACTCGAAGAATGTAGACCAGACAGAGTATAATTCAATCCCGTTTATTCTTCAGTCTAAGTCCTAAGTCTTGAGTTCCTAGTGCCTAGTCCCTAGCTCCTAGTCCCTCCAAGTTCCAAGTTACTTCTTCCAAGTTCTCTTCCAAGTGCCTGCTACCTGTCTTCTCTCTGCTGTGTCTGGTTCTCTCTAAAGTGTCTCCTTAATGTCTGATGTATCTGATTCTGATCTGTTCTGTCTCTGCCTTTTATATGTCTCACTTCTAAGCCATGCCTCTAAGTCATACCTATAATCATGCCCTTAGGTCTTGTCTCTAACTCTGATCTCTACACTTCTAAGTTACACACCTTTAATCTCACGCACCTTTAATCTCAAGGTATCTAAACCAAGATTATCAGAGTGTGCTCAGCTGTTGTAGGCTATTGTAATCCAAGTCTCATGTCAGGGTATATGGCTCAAGATGGCTGCAAAGCTGATAGCCGCTTTCTGCTAAAAGTCGGCCCCCAACACTACAATTCTTTGATTATGGGATTTTAAAATCATGCTATAACAGCATTTTGAGCTAAGGAAAAAATGCAAAGGTGCTTATCATTCAAAAGCAGCCCTTGACACTTATGGAAGAATAGGAGAAAAGATTGTGGGCCTCAAAGGGGACAGGAACTCCACAGGAAAGACCAACAGAGTCAACTAACCTGACCATTGGGGCTCTCAGAGTCTGAACCAACAACAGAGAACATACATGTGCTGGACCTAGGCCTCCCTGCACACATGTACCATATGTTCACCTTGGTCTTCATTTGGGTCCCTAACAACTAGAACAGGGGTTATCCCAGAAGCTGTTGCCTGTCTGTAGGATATGTTCTTCTACTGGGGCTGCCTTTTCTGGCCTCAGTGGAAGAGGAAGTGCCTAGCCTTGGAGAAACTTGAAGTGCTAGGGTTGGGGAGGGGGGATATATGGGGGGGAACACCCACTTAGAGGAGAAGAAGGGGGATGGGGAAGGATTGTGGGAGGGGTGACAGGGAGAGGGGCAGTGAGTAGGATGTGAAGTGAATAAGTAAAAAAAAAATAAATTAAATTAAAAAAACAAAACAAAATAAAAGCAGCCCTTTGCACGTTTGGATGGTGTGATCACTTTGAGACAGTGTGAGCTTGCTTTGCGAGAGGATAGAGGACAGGTAGGCCTGCTGCCTCTCTGAACTCTTGGTATATCAGGAAGTACATAGAGAGCAAGTTTCCCTTCCTTTCCAGCTTCTTCATTCTGTTGGTTCTTAGAATTGTAAAGTGTGTAGTGTGTGATGCTTAAGAACACTGTCTTATAAGGAGTTGCTGGGACAGCTCCTTAACCATCTATATACCCAGCTTTCCCAGTACCCCAGTTTCCTCTGGTGAACCCTCAGGAAAGAATTATGTAGTTCATGTGGAACCAACCACACAGCCTGCTTTCCTGTCCTCTGCTTCCATCCTGGCTCTTCTCACAACACTTACTTAAATCAGCTCTGAGGCCCAGTACTAGGTACACAGGACTGTCATTGTCTCCGTAGCTTTTTGTTCCTGGGAAAAACAGGGGACACTTACTGCTGACTGAATCCCTAGTTCACCTTAATCAGAGTTCACCTTAAATGTTATTGTGCCCTCTCTACTCTCTTCGTATCAAGTCATCCTCAACTGACCCACGGGCGTGTCAAATGAAAAGCCCATGCTTCACAAGGAAGTGGGACTGATGCCCTTTTCAGGAAGGTAGACTGCCTCTGAAAAAAGCAGGAGACAGGGACAATAGCCAGAGCCCCGAACATCCTGCTAAGGCTTTGAATTTTATTTGATCAGTGAGGGAGAGCTCATTTAACAAGAGAATAATCTAAGCAGATCCCTACTTTTAGAAAGTGAATTTGGCAACTGTATGGAAGACAAAGGGCAGTTTGGATTAAGAGGCAAGGAAAGATTGTCACAGAGTCTATTGAGGAACACTGCAGCATGTGGCTCAAGAGAACTTGATCACGCACCAGAATCCTGATTTCTCCATTTGGACAGCTCATCCTGGTCACCTGAACAGCTTTTAAAAAGATTGCCTGCTTACAAATTACAGTTGTATCTGCAAAGTGATATTGTAATGAGTGTATACATTGTGGAATGATTAAATGAGCTAGTTAATGTACCCACTTTATAAAAATATTGGAGACCTACTGTTAGGAATTTCAACTACATAGTATACTATTATTGTTGTTGTTGTTAGACATATAATATATATTTATTATAACAATTATTATATGATTATGTACAGTCCTATTATTATGCCATGTCTTTGTAATAGATCTCAAAAAAGTTATCCTGCCTAAGTTAAATTTTAGTTAGTAGCCATTAACTAACATATCTCCCTCCCTGTTGTCTAGCCAGATGCTTAACCCCTTTATTTCATGTATGAGACTATGTATTGCTTTCTGAGCTTGGCTTATTTCAATTATCGTAACAATGTTGCCATCCTGCTTCTCAAGAGGTTGCAGAGGGCATGGTTTTCTTCTTTGGAGAGACCAAACGATCCCACACTTCCATTATACTGCTTTCTTTATTCATCTGATGCCAGAATGGTTCCACACCTTGGCTATTGTGGATAAAATTTCCGAGAGGCTGCACACGGTTACCCGAAATGAGATTTCTGGACTTAAACGATAATTCTTTTAGGCTTTTAATGGGGTCTCCGTGTGGTTTTCCTTAGTAGCTGTACTGATTTATAGTCTCATCCTGAGTGCAGAAACACCCCATTCCTCCAAATCTTCAGCACCACTCATTGTCTTTAGTTTGTGTGATAATGCAGCCCTACAAGTGGGAGGCGATTGGTTGAAAATTCTGGTATCAATTTGTGTTCTCTTGATAATTAGCAATACTGAATATTTACTCTTGTGTCTTTTTTTTTTTTTTTTTTGAAAAATTAACTTCTTTGTCAATTTTTTTATGGCTGATTTTTAAAAGCTTATATCCCTAATACCTACACCTTAGGATTTTGATTCAGTTAAATCAAGGTCATTGCTTTTGTTACTGGGATTTTAAACATTACAGAGGTGATTCTGCTATGATTACAGGTTGGAGATCTACTGTAACGACAATAGTAAGCTTATTGAGAGTTTAAGCTCTTTGCAAACTCCTCACCTGGTCCTCTATGAAATACTTGGTCTATGTCCAATTCATAGATGAGAAAACCGAGTAGAGTGTGGTTAAGTCAATGACCTAAGGCTGCATAAAAGGCCAGAGGAGGAACAGACACACCAAACTGACTGGCTCTACCATATTTCTGTAATAGAATGTTTAGAGCCTGGTACTGAAAAAGGAGGGGAGGAGACAGCTCAGTGAGTAAACGTGTGCCGTGAAACTGTGCAGTCCTGCATTCAGTTCAGTCCCTAGAACCCATGTGAAAAGCCTAGAAGGGTGGCCCATGCCTAGACTCCCAACTCTGCGAAGCAAAGACAGGGGAATGATCCTTCTTGCTTACTGGCCAGCCAGCCAAGCCAAGTCCCAGAAAAAACAAACACACACACACACACACACACACACACACACACACACACACACACAAAACAACAAGTGGACTACTCTTGATGAATAACCCCAAGGTTGACCTCTGACCTCCTCACAGGTACACTCAAATGTATGTTCCTTTCTCTGTACATACAGACATATGTTATATTTTCTTGTACTTGTTATTTTGTTAGCCTTTTTTTTTTTTTTTTGAAAATAACATAGAATGAAACAAGCTATTTTCCCATCATGACTTTTTCTTGTAGGACTTGAAAGCCGTATGTACACAGAATTTTAAGAAAAGGTGTGTGCTGAAAAAATTAAATCACAGGAAGAAACGATTTATTTGGAAATGATTTTCTTGGTCTTCCTGAGCTAGCCTGGCATGCTTTTCTTGGCTTGTTTTCTTTCTGTTGCTAACAGGGGAGGAACAAAAGGGTGATGTCATTCCATTTTTTTTTTCTTCCCCTGCCAAGTCAGTGAAAGAATAAAACAAAAGAGAGAACTGTGATGGAGAAGTGCCTTTACTGACACTTAAAACATCTTAGTTCTGAAGCTATGCTTGGGAAGACGAATGACAGGAACTTCTGCAATTGTCTCTCAAGAAGAAACCAGAACCCTCCCGTACTGTCGCCATGCTCAGTCAGAGATGACTGCAGCCCTCTGGGCTCTTCCTTTGGCACCAATTTCATTAGTCTTTACTTCATTAGGAATAAAGCCTAGACATATTAATAAAACAATAAAAAGCCAGACATAGGCTTTCTGACATTCATGCATTATGGTTTATACTGACCAGCAGGGGAAGGAATTCATGTAAGGATGATCAATCAGTTCTAATTCTGTGCCTTGATTCCCAGTGCTGTGACAAGCTTGATTTACTGAGACTGCCCTTGTGATGTTAGTTAGGTCCACAGTGTGATTGCCAATGATGACCAGAAATCCTGTCACAGGAAACTCACCATTGTCATAAGACTAGAGAAGCAGCAAATGAAACAGAAAAGACTGTCGTTAACATACACATGGAGAGCCGATTTAGGGACCTTTCTAGGTTTAGAAAATTACAAGTTTTGAGAGTAGAGTAAGAGAAAGTAAGAGAAAATACTTTCAAATTCTAGAACTTTGCATTTTAAAAGAGATTTATTTATTTTACTTTTATGTGTATAGATGCCATGCCCCAAGGAATTGAAGTTATAAATGGTTGTGACCTGATTCGTGGGAGCTGGGAATTAAACACTGGTCCTCCAGAAGAGCAGCCAGTCCTCTTAATCCCTGAGACATCTCTCCAGCCCTAGAGTTTTGCATTTTCAGTGTTGGCCAGAAAACCTTTGTTGATGTTCTCTTTTGTGCATGACTTTTACTACAATTGTTCTTGCTGAAAACATTTCTGTCTTCTCTCTGTTAAAGGCACTGTGGTCTTCTGACTACACGCATTCCTCTCTCTGCCACATTCCATGCTGGGTCCCTCCTGAATGTCTCTTCCTTGGACATCTGACTTTTGTGGTTTTATTCCGATGTCACTGTGCATTCCTCCTCAGCCTTCTTCATAGCTTTCTCTCGATCTATCCTGAAACTCTGAGGTCCTTGGCACACAGACCTTAGCATTACTGTCCACTTATCTATTTGCTGTAAACCCATGCCATGGCTTTTATAGTCATCATGTATGCCATGGTGAGCCCCAGACCTTCATCTCTGGCTTGGATCTCACTCCTAATCCCAGATCCATACATGCATCTACCTGTGACATTGTCTGTGTGAGTGTTTCCAGGCACTGAAGTGTAAGACAGTCTAAAGCCTAAGCTGTCTGTGTGTCTTTGACAAGCTTGCTCCCCACTCTCTGTTCCCAGTATAAATGATGTCATAGTCTTACATGTAACAACTTCTGAATGATTTTTTTAACTTCTGCTTGTGTTTTATTCTTCATGTTTTACCGTCTATTTTATGTTTTCTTCCTTACGACATTTTAAAACAGCCTGCCCCTATTAATGTCCTATTGCTGTCAAAGTGCTAAAGGTTTACTTTATAAATGTACTAGATTTATAAAGAAATCAGCTGTATTTCTAAACTGTTCCACAGAGCATCACTTCCAAAAGTTGTATAATATTATTATATAGAGAGTATTGCACATACACAGACATACATACACATACACACATATACACACACACATATAATATATATATGTATATATAAGATATATCATATATATATCATATATATATATATATATATATATATATATATATATATATCTTCAGGGTTCCATGAACAAATAAGCTTGGAGAATACTACATACCAGTTCTCTCTCATTGTATCAATCCATGCTAGCACAGAGTACCAGAGACCATGGAGCAAGCATCCTCATGGTTTTGGGAGAGTCTGTACCTACTTGAATAGTTGTGTCGAGTTGTAGTTGTATAGAAAGGTGTGCTTACGTAGACATAAGAACAAACTCGAATCCTAAACGTCTGGCATCAGTTTCTGAGTTGACTGTTTTGCTCCTTAGCTTGCTTTGCTTATTTGAGACAGTGGCACCTGTTGGCATTTTTGAGTAAGGCCCACTTGAAGACGTAATAAGTCACCTTTATGCTAACTAGAGCACGTGACGTCAACTGTTAATGTAATATGTCCAGCACTAGAAGAAAAGCTGAATGAGTCACGGGGTTCTAGTGAAGAAGTTTGGGGTGAGAAGGATGGCTGGTGATCGGCTTTCTCATTAGTGGTTTGGATGAGTAGGGACACATGCTCTAGATCTTTCACTACTCATGAAGGGGCCGCTTTGTGTGGAGCTGAGTCAGATGCTCCTGCAAGCTGCCCATAGCTGTTTTCTTCCCTTTCACTCCGGGATCATGAGGTCACTTGGCCAAATTACACCCCAAGTGCTTGAAATTATAGAATGAATCACAGTTTGCTTTTAAATTGCAATTTTTAAATGCCACAATCCTGTTAGCCTGGAGGCAGCAAGAACTGGATGAACTTACGTTTATGTGGTGGCAAGGGCATTACCTATTTTATTTGGCTCAAAATATCACACTCACTGGCTCACACTGTAGACACACTTTAGACAGTTAGATATTGACGTGGTCCCTTTTAGTTTCCTGGTTCTGTGACATAGTGTCTGAAGAACTATGCCAGTTTTCTTAGGAAAGGAAAAAAATGATAAAGTAACAGATATATATCATTTTTAAATATAAAAGAATATCCAAATGGAAAAACATATATTTTTGAGATGGGTCTCATTTATCCCAGGCTGTCCTTGAACTCCATCCCTTGCCTTCCCCTTCCAAGAGCTGTCGTTACAGCATGCAGTACCATGCCCAGGTAAGATGGAAATGTTCTGACTGTTGAGAGTGGTCATGGTCTCACTCACCACCCTTTCCTCCATATCTGCTTATACCCGCTGCTTAGAACTTGGAGCAATTATGTATCCGAGGCCAGGGTGCCAGTCCTGTGGGGCTCTGGTGATGGCTCCCCTGGGTTGCTGTTATCTTGTTTTGTGTCATTATGTGACAGAAAGATAGCAAAAGAGCTTCTTTTTTATGCCACTAATTCTATTCTTGAAATGCTCTTGCATCCATTATATTAGGTGCCAGGATTTCAACACATGGATTTTTATTTATTTTGTTTTATTATTTTTGAGACTGGCTGATGTGCAGCTGTGAATGACTTTGAACTTCTGGTTCGCCCATCTCCATTTCCCAAGTGCTGAGATTCTTTGTGTGCAGTACCACACCAGGCTTAACACATGCATTCTGAGAGGGTACAGCGTTCGGTCTGTGACACAGTTCCTCCAGAGTGGCTTCTCCAGAGGCTCCCCTTCAAGTTCTGCTGACGGATACCTCTTACCCTTTGAGACTTAAAGGGGATGACAACTCCATTGTTTTTAGCTCAGGGGGGCCTCACCGTTTCTAGGAGTTTCTCAGATTACCCTTCCTAAAGGTGCTTATGATCTTTGCAATGGTGTGCTGTCAGCAATGAGATAAAGGTTGCTTCCTGTTGTCTTCCTGTTGTTGCGAAGTGGTTGTGTACTTATCTGTTATCTTTCTCTTAGATCCAAGAGTTGAAGACTGGCTCCTCATGTCCTCGCCTCTGCCACAAACCATCATCCTGGGGCTCTATGTCTATTTTGTTACATCTCTGGGACCAAAACTCATGGAGAACCGGAAGCCCTTTGAACTGAAGAAAGCGATGATAACGTACAATTTTTTCATAGTACTGTTTTCTGTGTATATGTGTTACGAGGCAAGTGTCTTCAGTATTCCTAATGGGAAAAGGTTGCCTTAGCCTTTTGTTCTATGTTTGTATGTTTTTGTAATGACTGTCAAGTACCCCTGTTTTGAGAATGGAGGAATTAAGAAACTATGCAGCTGTTTACCGCAACAAAACAAAACCACCGAAATTGTTATGTCTAGATGAAAGAAACCTGAGGATCTCAGGACAGTTTCCATCGTGGATAGTGAGGGAAAAGAAAACAACATTTAGCTCAGAGATTTGCACATGAGAAACGTTGGTTTTGAGGAAACTCCTACGCAGAGAAAAGAATGAGTGATAGCTGGCAAGCAGAGAGCTGGTCCTGGAATGCAAACAACTCCAGAGCTGGGTGCTGACTTGGCTGTTTGGGTTTACAGGCTTTGAGGCCAAAAAGGGCATAGACTTATTCCAAGTCATAAGTGGTAAAGCCCTGTCCCTCATTATTAGATAAATGGGAACTTTCCAGAACGCAGCAGAGATTGTACGCCCCGCCCCTCTGCTTGTCACGTGTCTTTGCTGACTCGATTACCTAGGGTTCTTTGCTGTATTTCCAACCTTGGCTGGCTTCCTTCTTCTGTTGGTTTATGCTCTAGCATACCTTGTGCTTGCTCATCCTGGGGGTCTGTGAGGGGTCCTGGTGGTCTCGCTGGCCACTGTTACACCCACCTCCTTCCTGCTGCAGATTACATAACTCTAGCTCCCCTCTGCTAGGGAGAGCAGTACTTCTTCGTTTGTAGTTCTAACCCACAGCTCACTGCTCTTTGTCCTTTCTAGAGTATGAATGGGCTCCTCACATGTTCTCAGAGAGAGAGAGAGAGAGAATGAGAATATACATGTGAGACAGGTTAAGAACATGGTCGGAAGCAGGAGCCCAGGCTCCCTCTTCTTACCTGTAACTTTATATCCCTAGGCTTCAGTTCTCTTATTCTTATAATGACAGGATTGAGCCAGGTTTTTTTTTTTTTTTTTTTTTCCCGTCAGGTCCCATTGTATTCTAGTTTTCTCAGGTTCTGTCTCTGACAGTTGTCCTTGTTTGTGATGACCCCAAATTATATTTCTCAGGCTTGAAAAGAATCCAGTAGTAACCAGTTAGTTTTGGTTTCTGCTTTGTGAATTACAGCACAGAAGAGGGTTTGAAAAAAATATCTGAATCAGAGAATTTCTATCTTCACTAATACCTGAGTTATAGTTTCAGGATATACTGCTTGCCGAACATGAACCATGAACTTTTTCTTTGCTAGCTTAAAGATAATAACTGCCATAGCCTCCGTAGATTACTGGTATGCTCTTAAAGTCAACATTGGGATGATGCTAGGTCCACTCTGTTTGAACAGAGATTTGATAACTCGGAGGTTATATACACAGGCACAACTCATGATGTGGAGCAAGATTTTGTCAGGGTTTCAGAGTAAATGCCTCTTGTCAGGCTGGTTTGGCCAAATATAGGAGCGAGGAGAAAGAGAACCATGCCATAGTGAAGAATCCACCTGTCTTCTTGTGATTGAGTTTGCTAGAAACATGGCACATGTCAGACCATAACGAAGATGGAGCAGGTGAGACCCACAGAGGGCCAAGACACACAATTTCTCTCATTCAGTATAGGCCTTTTTTGGTGTCGGGGTAAGGTGACCAATTAGTCATCCACTCTAAATAGTCTTGGTGTTAGAGCCATGGTCCTTAGTCTTCCCAATGCTGCCACCCTTTAATACAGTTCTTCATGTAGTGGCGACTCCCAACTGTAAAATTATTTCGTTGCTACTTTATGACTATAGTTTTGCTGCTGTTATGAATCGTAATGTAAAATACCTGATATGCAGGCTATCTGATATCTGACCACTGTGAAAGGGTCATTCAATTCCCAAAGGGGTCGTGACCCACCAGCTGAGAACCGCTTGGCTAGAGTGTTACTTCTTTTCTATCGCTGAAATGAGTCTGAGCAGAGCAGAAAATGGCATAGTTCACTGACTTGAGGATTTTTGAGAAACAGAATCCACTGTTTCTGCCACACTCTTTTATTACTTCGAAAAGATCTGTTGCCTTGATTTTTTGTTTGTTTGTTTGTTTGTTTGTTTGTTTGTTTTTCGGGACAGGGTTTCTCTGTGTAGCCCTGGCTGTCCTGGAACTCACTCTGTAGACCAGGCCGGCCTCGAACTCAGATATCCGCCTGCCTCTGCCTCCCAAGTGCTAGGATTAAAGGTGTGCGACACTACTGCCCAGCGACTTGATTTTTAAGGTGCTTTTTAAACCATGAAATGAAGGTCCTATACTGTTCTGAGTCTTAATGTTCAAGATCTCACAGCATTTCCAGAGCTTATGTTATGATATATTGCACAGTTGGAATGAGAACAGAGATGGGGTGCATTTTTAAAACCACCTCTTGTTCTTCCCCACTCCTTCCTTCCTTATATATATTTAAATATCATTTTGGCTGATCTCTGATGGCAGAGACCTGTTATTGCAACCCTTAAGAGGCTGAGACAATAGAGTCATGAGTTTGAGGCCAGCCTGGGTTACATAGCAAAACCCAGTCTCAAAAAAAAAATCAACATACAAAAGCCTCAATAAAGCCTTGAACAGGCCTGGAGGTGCATGCCTTTAATCCCAGCACTTGGGAGGCAGAGGCAGATGGATTTCTGAGTTCGAGGCCAGCCTGGTCTACAGAGTGAGTTCCAGGACACCCAGGGCTATACAGAGAAACCCTGTCTCGAAAAACCAAAAAAAAAAAAAAAAAAAAAAAAAAAAAAAAAAAAAAAAAGCCTTGAACTGTATGTTCTTATATTAGAAAGTGATCATTCTAGATAAATAGTGATGAAACTATAAATATCATTCTAGATAAATAGTGATGAAACTATAAATATAACATTTGCTTCAGAAGCCAGAAGTAGCATAAACTGTATAGTGAGAGAGATGTTCCAAGCCAGATGTTGGCAATTTCAGAGTAAGCAGTAGCACTTGGCAAAGAAGAGAATGTTATTGTAGCTACCCCAGGTCAGCCCAATCATATGTATTAATTAAAATCAAGTACTTGACTTTTTTCATTTGTAGCTACTGTTTTAAAAGATCTTCCCACCATCAAACTAAAAGAATGCCACTAGGGTCTTGGAATTAGAATTCAGACTTACCAACAATAGGCTGTTATTTTTAACACCCATAGAAGGTTATTTGGTGGGTGTGTTGGAATGACAGTCTGCCAGATTATACTCCAGTTAGTAAAAAGAGCATTGTCTTCCCTTATTTGCCTTGTGAATTCAAAATACAGCTGGTCTCAGACCTATGTACGGTCTGTTTTTATGTTAAAGGCGGAGAGGGTATCAGAGCCAAGCACTGCTCCTTCATGGGTACTTGCCAGCCATGAGTAGGAAAAGCACAGTGCCCACGGTTACCCTGTTGGCAGGTTTTTGTTTGTGTAACACTTATTGGCTAATTGGGAAGAGTTGAAATGTTCAGAAAATCTAGACTCAGAGCCAGGCACTGAAAGTACATGAACACACATACATAGTAGACATAGGCAATATTTGGTAACTAAGCAGAATACACCGGCTTTTGTCCTTCATTATTTTAAAGTGAAGGGCAAAACTTCTCCCAAGAAGCAGACGAGTTAGTCAGAATACAGTTCATGTTAATGTTGCATGCACTTGTGGCTTTGAGAATGCCTGATGCCAAGCTTCACCCCAAAGCATGTTTGGTTTGTCCTGGTTCTCGCTGCCTCGTCGCCTGCACTGCCTGCTTACTCAGCTGGTCATGCACCAAGGTGCAGTCCAAACTGCCTCTTTAATATCCGTGTTTCTCTTCCAGTTTGTGATGTCTGG
Source organism: Arvicanthis niloticus (assembly GCF_011762505.2). Lineage (NCBI taxonomy): Eukaryota > Metazoa > Chordata > Mammalia > Rodentia > Muridae > Arvicanthis > Arvicanthis niloticus. The sequence continues at coordinate 45,510,264 of NC_047676.1, read as the reverse complement.
CTGGGGTACAGGTTACTCATTTCGATGTGACATTGTTGACTATTCTCAGTCGCCAAGAGCAATGAGGGTAAGTTTCTCTTTGGGAAAGTCTGTAGCTCAAAATCATGGTGAAAATCCTTTGGACTCTGCAATATTGGATATGAATCAGGATGAGCCATGATTCAATAATCAGATTATATGAGTTGGGAAAAAATCGATAATTATAAGAAATAATGTAAGAAATCCAGGTGTACAAGCTAGTGCTGTTTGAATTTCTTGGGTTTCAAAACTTACCTGATCTCTAAAAGATGGAAAGTAGAATTTTCATAAGATTTAGCAATTCCACTTCTGGCTGTATTCCTAAAGGCTTTGAATTCTGGGATGTCAAGAGATATCTGTATACTCAAGATCACAACACCATTCATTATTTATGATGGCCAAAATGTAGAAGCAACCAAAATGTTTATAGGTGGTAAATGGCTAGACAAAATCACACACACACACACACACACACACACACACACACACACACACACACACAAGTAGAATATTATTCAGCCTATAAAAGATGCAACTTCTATGAATCTTGAGGACATTGTGCTAAGTAGTATATTCCAGTCACAAAAGGACAAACACTACATGATTAAGCTTATGATTGACACCTAAAATCATCATGTGCATAGGACAGAGATAGAAGGATGGTTGGGCTGGAAGAAGGGAATGGGAAATTAATTTTGAATGAGTATAGATTTTCACTTTTTCAAGATGGAAGAGCTCTGTGGATGGATATGTGATGGTTGTAGAGGAATGTGAATAAATCAAAGCCACAGAACTATGCCTTAAAAAAAGCGGGTAGGATGGTAAATTTTGTTATGTGGGGTTTTTGTTGGTTTATTTTTGTTTTGTTTTTTTCTTTTGTTTTTCGAGACAGGGTTTCTCAGTGTAATAGCCCTGGATGTCCTGGACTCACTTTGTAGACCAAGCTGGCTTCAAACTCAAAGAGATGCCTCTGCCTCCCCAGTGCTGGGATTAAAGGCATACACTACCATGACCAGCCTGTGTGTGTGTGTGTGTGTGTGTGTGTGTGTGTGTGTGTGTGTGTTATGTGGTTTTCAAACCAGTTTTTTAAAAAGTAAATGTTTCTTTCATATAAAATACTGAATAAACAAATCATCTCCACAGATGGTGCACACTTGCTGGCTTTATTACTTCTCCAAGTTTATCGAGCTGTTAGACACTGTGAGTATGTAGCCCACACATTTAGTGCCTGTTTGATGTCTCAGGGAATCAATAAACTTCTGATGCAGTTGTCCGATACTTTTGCTTGCCTCTTCTCCGCTGGCTTGCCTGCTGTTCTCCCCCTTTCCTTTAGTTGTCTGGGCTTTTAGAAAATCTACTTGCCAGCATCTCATAACCTCTGACTGCATTTTGAAAAACAGATGTGTAGGTATCTCCTGATGAAGATTAAACAGGTAACTGCCGCTTACTCTTCAGATCTGTGTGCCTCTATGCAGATGATGACAGTTCTTTATGAAGCAGTTCACAAAGCAAAGAGCAGACACCGTTACCTTAGGGTCTTTATATCTAAACACAGTGTCAATCGTAATCCTGGGAGACACTTAAGCACATCACAGTTCATAAACTCATAGCAAAAGGTGATGTTATCTGAGGGCTGTCAGTAATTGGGGGAACACACACGTTTTCCTGAAACCTGAGCTTGCTGGGCCCTGGTTCTCTCTGCTTTGCATCCTGGGGAGGGTCAGCTGGGCCCTCTGAAAGCCTAGGGCCAAGAGCCTTAGCTTCTTGCTGGCAAAGAAAATCCAGGGCTTCTCAAATTTTAGCATGCATTAAAAACACCTAGAAGAATCCCAGGAGGTTGAAGTGGACCACAAGTCTGAGCCCAATCTGGGCTACAAAACAGTATCATGTCTTTAAAAAGGAAAGTGGAAAAACGAACAAAGAAAAAACAGAACAAAACACGGAGGGCTTGTTAAAACACAGATGATGCTTGAAACTCCCGTGGTCACCGGTTCTCAACCTTCCTAACACTGCGACCCTTTAATACAGTTTCTCAAGTTGTGGTGACCCCAACCATAACATTATTTTTCTTGCTACATCCTAACTGTCAGTTTTCCACTGGGACAAATTCTAATGTAAATATCCATGTTTTCTGATGGTCTTAGGCAACCCCCAAAGGGTTCGTGACCCACAGGTCGAGAACCACTTCCCTGTGCTTTGGATTCAGTGGGTCCCTGGTAGAGCTCAGGAATTCTGACGCTCTCTCATGTTGTTAGTGCTGCTTGTTTTTATTCGGGAACCGCACTTTGAGAAGCGGCTTGCCTTAAACTCAGCATCCACGGCAAATTCTGGGCAGTAGGAACAGAACGGTACACACAGTCCCCACCTCTTGAGACTTGATGCCTGACAGACTGGAGTAGAGACCACACTTGAGTGTTTTTAAACTATTTGTTCACATTGTAACATGCAGCCAGGTTTGGAAAACCATTGATTTAGCTCAGAACCCTGACTAGGGGATGGGGGTGGGGGACGACTAGAGTTAAGCGGCCTACCCAAAGACAGTTGTAGTAAGACCCCTGTTGCAAGTTTATGGCCCTGCTGCTTGTTATTCCGTGTGGATAAGCAAATGCGCGTGGCTTCATCGGCTCTGGTTTGCATATTCTCAGTAGCAACTTCCATAAGGAAATTGTTTCTGCTGTGTGTCCTTCTCGAATTTCCCCTACACAGCAATGCTTTGTCTTATGCCCTGAATCTGAAAGCCTAACTTAACTCTGGCACTGTGAACTTTTCTGTGAGCACATTCTTTGAACAGAGCTCCCACCCCACCCCCAACTCTGCTCGTAGCAAGCTAAGAATGGGCATGCGCAGTTGCGATGGTACCTTTGCTGCCGTTCTCATTTTTCTTATGCAGCTTTGCTTTCTTGTCCGCAATATTTTTCAGATGAACTCTTCAGGAGTTTCACCATTTGTTTTTCTTTGGTAATACATTCTTTTTTTTTTAAAGCTTTGTCTTTCTTCCTTTTCTTTCTTTCTTTCTTTCTTTCTTTCTTTTGTTTTCTTTTCTTTCTTTCTTTTTTTTTTGTTTTTTTGTTTTTTTGTTTTTTCGAGACAGGGTTTCTCTGTGTAGCCCTGGCTGTCCTGGAACTCATTCTGTAGACCAGGCTGGCCTTGAACTCAGAAATCTGCCTGCCTCTGCCTCCCTTGGTAATACATTCTTAAGTTTTTTTTTTTTTTTCCTCAAGTCTGCTTTTAGTTTGCCTAATCCCTTATCCAAACTGGGAGGATGTGTCGAAAAGCAATGTAGAATGAAATAATTTCAGTCGTAAGAATTACGAACTTGGGGCTGACACATATTTCAAAATTTAATGAGTTGATTATTATTATTATTATTATTATTATTATTATTATTATTATTATTATTTTATCAATAGCATTTCCTTCAGGCTGTGCTATGGAGTGCCAGCTCCTCTCAGCACTCCTTAGGAGCAGCCCCTGGGAGCAAATTGTGAAACTGTTTGCTTTTTGCTGCTTGTTTATAAAACACTCAACAAATTAATGCATGGGTTTTCCGAACTTGATTTTCTTTAAACTATTTCAGATCTTTTTTGTTCTGCGTAAGAAAAATAGCCAAGTGACTTTCCTTCACGTTTTCCATCATACGATCATGCCATGGACCTGGTGGTTTGGAGTCAAGTTTGCTGCAGGTAGGAAAGGGAGAGCCGGGGTCATGTGATCTATAAATGGCGACATTCCCGGATTCATGTGATCTATAAATGATGCCATTTTCACGTGCTATCAATACAAATTTTGTTCTTAGATATACTTCATGAGATTTTTTTTTTTAAATCAAAGAGCCACTTTGGTTAAACTCCTGACTTTGAAATTATCTCCTGAAACAGAAGCACGGGACTCTTGATTTAGACTCCACATTCCAGCTTTTCTGACATGAAGACTTTAGAACAAGACCTTCTCTACATATTCTTTAGTTTCGTTCAGGGTTTATTGTTTCTCTATAGCGAGTTCTAGTGCATGTTTTCAATTAAATAGGTAATAAACAAATAAATAAAATAGCCAAAGCCTTGGATTCATAGATATCTTACTTAAATGACATCCCTAGTTTGTTCACAGAAAGTCAGAATGTTATCTCCAGGTCTGTTTCGTCTGCACATTCCCAATACCTGACACTCCCTGCCTTTTTAGTCCATTCTGTGTCGCCCTCGGATTACTAGAGGCTAGTGACTTTACGAAGCAGAGACCTCTGCATAACTTATGGTTTTGGAGGCTGAAAGTTTAAGATTGGGCAGTACCTTCTGTTTGGCCTCTGGGCAGGTCTAGCAGTGTAATGTGGCATCACAGCAGAAACAGGGACGGGATGGGGCAAAGAAAGGAGGGGAGAAGCCAAAGGAACAGAGAAAGCAAACAGGGAGGTATAGCAAGACACAAGAGACCCATGGGAAAGTCCCCACTTAATCACCTCTCACGAGGCTCCACCTCTTAAGGAGCCCACGACCCCTATCAGTCCACTTGCTTTGGAGACAAAGCTTTTAACACTTAGGTGAATGTTCTAGAATAAACCACAGCTGAGATGTGGTACACAACACCACAGCGACTTTAAAGATGAGTCAGATCACAATTACTCAACTTCCCAACGGAGTCTATCAAGGGAGATGACATTTTGTTTTTTGTTTTGTTGTTGTTGTTTTTTTTTGTTTTGTTTTTTTTGTTTTTTTTTTTTTTTTTTTTTTAAGGATAGAGATAGTTTTAATCAAAAGCTTGGCCACAAGATTTTGTTTCATTTGGTTTTCTATTTCTGAACACCCACAATTAGAAAAAGTAGGCAGTAATTTTATTCATTCATAAAATTTGAAGTAAACAAAGCCTTTCAGCGGGTATTTCTCGGTCAGGAAACTTTGCTGCAGGAATTATTTATTCTACTTTCTTATTGTCAGGAAGTCACAGATAGCCACTGTATTTAACTTTTACTGTTTTGGCTTAGTTTCTTATTGTTTGTTTTCTCTCAAATGCATACTGGGCCACTCAGGTCTCCTAAGTGAAATGTTCTAATGTTTTACTTATAGTGATGAAAAACTGGAAAATGTTTCAACACACACCCATAGGGTGGTTATGATTTCTGTGTGTTTAAAGGCATGAAAAGAAAATGATGCTGAGAATCCTCAGTGTGGTTAGTCTTCGCCACTAAGCACTGTGACTGCTAATTATCAGACAAAAATGACGACTTTGCTATTTATGATGCTAGGAAAGGTGTTCTCTTTTTAATTTACATCTGTTTCTTCTATAACACCAGAATATAGCTGGGCTTCCATATCTGTGGGCTCTGCATCCATGGATTCAATAAACCATAGATCAAAACCAAAAAGGAAAAACTGCTCCTGTACTAAGTCATGTACCAATATTTTCCCTGTGATTATTCCCTAAGCAACATAGTACAGAACTGCTTGCATTACATGCACAGGGTTTCGAGGTATAAAACATATGGGGGTATGTGCACATGTGATATGCATATAATTAACCATTTTTTGTAAGGAGATTCAAATATCCACATATGGTAGTAGACCCCGCTACCACCAGGGAGTTTTGAAACCTCCCTTCCATGCTGTTCCTTGGAAGAATAGATTGGAAAGCAATGCGCCAAAGTACACACAGGCGATTTGAAGATACTGAAACCAACGTGTTTACCTTGGCTTCTTTACTCTTTTCTGTGATCTCTCGTCTTTCTGTATTAAGTATGTAGTAATTCCACTATGGGAAACATACGTTTTATTCAAAGAATGGAATTGAGTGGTTTCCCACCATTCATGGTCTAGCTTCCATTTCAAAACAAGTAATAATTTTAAGAAATCCAGATTCAAAGAAGAATCTACCTCAGATTTTAAACGTCCCATGTCTATGGATATCAAACATGTTATCATAGTGGTTTTTACTTATGCTTTAATTCCTATTTCCTTAAAAAAAAAAAAAAAACGAAAAAAGAAAAAAAAGAAAATGGTCAAGGTAAGAAAAGAATGTTTTGCGTCTCTGGTGTGTTCTGTGAGCTGCCAGCCTGCTCTGTCTTAGGTGTGGGATTCTATTCACACACCTACACCTCTTGCATTGCTTTCCAAGGGCAGGCCCAGCAACGGGATCTGTTTCCAGAACTGTGGTTTGGCTAGGGCTAAGCTCCTAGAACAGGCATGTCTGTTTAAACCAATCTTTGCAAACACTAGAGCCCAGATGATCTCTGTTGAGTGTCTGGTTTCCTGTTGCATCCTGTGCCTCTTTCTGGGGGTAATAACAACAGAGTTTTCCTTTGAATAAGAGAAGAATATTTTCATGTTAGGTTTTTCTATTAATTCTGTAAATACCCTCATTGAGAAATGTAGAGAATTGTCATAATTACCCAGGTGATTCTTTTCTTTTCTCCAAACCAAAAGATAATATATCAAAAGGTAATATTTGAGGGACGTAATTGTATCTCATCCTGAGATGCTTTCTTTTCAGGCTCCTTCTTGTAAAGAAAGCTTTGCTTCACTTGAAAGGCCTTCCAACGAGTAAAGCAGAAAGCATGACTGATTAAAATGTGCTTGCTTTACAGACGAACTCACTTCGGGAATATGTCAAAAAGCAATCGGTAGAGAAAATGAGCAAGCTGATTTCACTTGGCAGCTGCTTTTGCTCAGTGATTCTTTAACACAACCTTCTTAGCAACAGTCATACTAATCCCATACAGGATTCGCGGGTTAGTACATTGAGAGCAGTGGTTCTCAACCTTCCTAATGCTGTGGCCCTTTGATGCAGATCCTCAGGTTGTGGTGGGATTATTTCCATTAATAATTCATAGAATCATTTTCGTTTGCTACCTCATAACTAATTTTGCTACTGTGACCATTACTAGGAGTCATAATGTAAATGCCTGATATCCAGGATGGTCTTAGGCAACCATGTAGAAGGGTGGGTCACCCCCATGGGCTTGCAACCCACAGGTTGAGAACCACTTATTTAAATGACAAGGGTAACATAGAGAAAATGGCTTCTTAGTGAACAAGGATACAGGCCCTTATGAAAACCGAGCTGCACTTCCTGTCTGCGTTCTCACTGGGCACAAGAGAACATGTGCTGTCGTCCCTTACCCTTCCAGGAATCAGCCTGATTCTTGAGCTATTATAGGAACAGGGAGCTGCTCAATTTTTTAGTTATCCTTAAAAGGATGTCCCCCATCTTATAATTTATTTATATTTTTGGGGGTAGCGGTGGAAAGATTAATCCAAGTATAAATAATAAAAGCTGAAAGGGTAGTAACATGCTTCATTAATGGCATTGCTCCTGAAATTTGTGATAATTAAGGAATTAACTGCAATTTGATGAAAATCTATGAAGTACAGAATAGCACGAGGCTTTGGCTCAGTAGGACCTAATTATTTAAAGTGTGTTCTTTGACGGGAATACTTTAGCAATTACAATATCTAGAAACATTCAGAATTACCACAATTATGAATAGTTATTTTAAAATAATGGCTCAGCTGGCAAAGTCGCTTGCCTCCAAGGCCAAAGCTGATGACCCAGGTTTGATTCCCAGAAAACCAAATGGTAGAAGAATAGAAGCAACTGCTGACAGTTGTCCTCTGACCTCCACGTGTGTGCTGGGGCACACAAACACATACACGCACATACATGCTCACCTCCCCACCCCACAAATGAACTTACATAAAGTAATCCATTCTGCTTTGCACCTAGTCTGCCTTGGGTTATTTCTGGAATCAAAGTGTTCTAGAATTAGGGAGATGGGTTTTGAGTGTTGTGGGGTTTGTTTTAGTTTTGTAGAAAAACTTAAATCCCAGGTCATCCTTACCTCGCATAATGCAGATTTCTCTAAGTTGAGCATCTCAAGACGGAAACCCTTCCACCACCTGTTGTTACAGCTGAAGGCGACTGAAATGACTTTTTCCTTACATCCTTGAGTCTTGTGCTTCTTCTCCTAATTAAAGATGGCAAAATTAAAAGGGTAAACATAATCAAACAGGAGTAGGATGATAAAAAGACGGCTTAATATCCAACCACTGTTTATTTTGAAATCACAGTAATTGATTAGAGCAGACTTAGAATAGCTTCCTAATGACTTCCAGTGCTTTCCCGACAGAATGTTTGCTGCATTAAAAATATCTAAAGCACGGAATTGAGAGTGTGGAGGGGAAGTTTGATTCCACACGGTGATTAGGTCGGTAGCTTTCCACGTGAGAGGCCACGTTGGAAGCAACCCAGCTGTCTTTCAACAGGAGAATGGATAAATATTGGTGCATTTATATGGCATAATGCTGAACAACAGGAAAAAGACAAATTATTAGTGTATATACTGACATGCAAGGAACTCAAAGACATTGTATTGTATGAGAAGGAAGCAGGGATGAAAGAGTCCATGCCATGTGGTCCCATCTCTGTGAAATGAATTAACAGGCAAAATTAAGAGTTGATGATAGAACTTGGCTACAGGTCTCCTTGGATGTATCCATGCAGCAGGACGAGGAGGCCTTGGTGGTGTTGAGTATTCGTTATCTTTGTTTTGGTGGTGGTTATGGAAACTGGTAGGTTTTAAGCATCTGAAGCATCTTAATTTATACATTTAAGATCAATGTCATTTGTTCGCCTTATAACTGTTAACCTTGACTAAAAACGCATTTTGTTTGTTCGCAAACGATGTAGCATATTTAAGAGATTGACCTAGTTAGCTTAAACTCAAATCACAGTCACATTTTAAGCTGAAAGCATACAAAATAATGACATGCTAATTTATTTTGTAAGATTTCTGGTTGGCATTTTGCTAACATTTTACTGAACTCCTGGTTTGAGGGCTATTTCACAGAACTGATATTTCTTATGTATTTTTTCTTCTTCCTACTAAAATGAGAGAAAGGATGGTACCAAAATCTTAGGACAAATATGTGTGGTTTTAAGAGACGAGGGGCGGTTTTACAATAACTTCTTTTCTCTCAGGTGGTTTGGGAACTTTCCATGCCTTTTTAAATACAGCTGTACACGTGGTCATGTATTCCTACTATGGACTGTGTGCAATGGGACCAGCCTACCAGAAGTATTTATGGTGGAAAAAACATTTGACATCTTTGCAGCTTGTGAGTAACCAGTTTTCTTTAACTATGAAACAAAACTGTGATCATAGTCACGTGTCTGTTTATCTGTCTGTGAGTTAAGAGCCTAGAAGAACCAGAGCAGTCTGTGTATACAGAATGCCTGTCCTCTAGAAGGGATGCTGTTTTTTGTCGATCTTTGAACTTTATCAGGAGCTGTGTCAGCTAAAAAGAAAATAGATTTGGTAGCTCAGATTCTCAAGTGATTAAGCCGGTGTCTTCATCTTTACAACGATCTGAGACAAATTTACAAAAAGAAAAAAAGAAAGAAAAAAAGGAAGAAAGAAAGAAAAGAAGAGAAGAGAAAAGAAAAGAAAAGAAAGCTGTTTGTAATCTAAATGATGTCAAAGTTATACGACCATTAATCATAGTAATTAATACTAAAGTACAAGTTAGAAATTCCACATTCGCCGGGCGGTGGTGGCACATGCCTTTAATCCCAGCACTTTGGAGGCAGAGGCAGGTGGATTTCTGAGTTCGAGGTCAGCCTGGTCTACAGAGTGAGTTCCAGGACAGCCAGGGCTACACAGAGAAACCCTGTCTCGAAAAACCAAAAAAAAAAAAAAAAAAAAAAAAAAAAAAAAAAAAAAAAAGAAAGAAAGAAAGAAAAAAAAGAAACTCCACATTCAGAATAGACATTGAAGGAAGGAAGCAAGGGCATTTCTGTGTGCTTACCTGGTTAGTCCTAACTCTGGTCAGTTTGTCTTTCTCCTCCTAAGTAAAGATTGTTGAGAGAATTACAGATATGAAGTATTGTAAGACAGGTGGGCTATACAGAGTGGATACCTGCTCCCAGGTCAGCCATGCTTGAAGGAGTGTAAGGTATAGTTTAGGCCAAAAAATACCTCCTAAAAAATCTAAAAATATACATGTGATTTTTTTTTAAATAACTGAATGAAAAATGACCTGTTTTAGTTTTATTACCCTCTATTAGAATAATTCTACAATCTTCATATTTCCTGAGTTGTAGTATATTGTAAATTGGGTGCCAGTGACATCAAGGAGAAGGTGGGACTAAGGGGTAGCTTGCCTTCTGGGGCCTCACCAAGTAACACAGGATGCAGCCCTGTAAATGGTTCTCCCCCAAGAGAGAGAGACTGGTGCATTGGCCTCTAAGGACCCTCAGGGAAGACCAGAGGAGCTCCTGCCAGCTAGCTGTTGTATCTGCAATTGGCAACAGTCCCAAAGACCAACGGAGAGGAAGCCAGGAAATGAATACTTTAATTCATGTTTGTTTTTCTCTTACTTTGAAACACTGTGAAGTCACGGTTTTTATTCTCCATCGCTGCTTTCCCTTAAAGTATGTTTCTCACTGTGCAGTAGTATGTACTTGCTGTGGAGAAATTAAAATGCCCAAGGAAGGAAAATAAACTGGGCTGAGGTGCAGCTTAGTGTAGGAGAGTTTTCTTAGCTCTGAGTACCATATAAATGAAAAATAAATCAATAAATAAAAACATCCATCTCTCTGGGGTAATAGTTATTCTTTTTGTTTTCATTCAACTTTTCCCCTTATGCATGTATATGCATGTACATCTTTTACATGCTTCATATTGCTGCATACATAATCTTATTTTTTCAGTTTATCTTCATCTAACAAATGTTGTGACACTTAAAGTGTCATTTAAAATGAAGTGAGCCAGGTATACCTGTGCACACCAGCAGAGCCAACCCTTGGAAAGCTGAGGCAGGAGGATCAAGGAGTTCAAGGTCATGCTTGGCTACATAACAAGAATGAAGCCAGCCAGTACCACATATGATTTTGTTCCAGAAAACAAAAGACTTTCAATAAAGTGGAAAGATGTGTACATAAAAACAAAGGCTAGACATCTGTTTGCCACTTTTCTCAAGCACTCATGTGTGCAGAGGACTCTGCTTCACCTTTCCAAGGTTTCATTATCCTCTTGTAAAATGAAGGGAGTCAGTGTAGCTGCTGGCCAGGGCGGCCATGGGTGTTTATTAGGTTATTGTTGTGAAGTAACTTCAGGACAGTAACAGTATTTATATTACAAGGCGTAACGTAAAAGATTCAATCATGGTCAGTTACTCATAGATACTGTTTCTTTATAAAGATTTTCCTAAAAGTTCCCTAGGATATAACTGACTTAAAATCAGGTATAAACAGGTGTGAAGTGGGAGGGGGTAGTGAGATGGCTCGGTGGATAAAGGGGTTTCCCACCAAACCTGATGACTTGGGTTTAATCTTTGAGACCCACACAGTGGAATGATAGAACAATCCAGTGGGCACAGGCATACGATGGCTCATGTATATCCCGTCTCTACAAAACAAGTATCAAAGAAAGATACCCAAGAATGTCTAAATACTAACATAGAAAGTCTCCTTATTATGAGCATGCAAACTCTTCCAGTCCACAGAGACTTTGAGCATTCTTGGGAAGCCAGCCAATGTCCTCCCTCTACTATGGCTTCTTGACAGCTGAGCCTTCTTCCTCTGTCTTCTTTTCTTGGAGGTAAAATCTCACTGTGCTGCCTAGCTGATCTCAAATTGTGAGCTTAAATGATTCTTCCACCTCAGCCTTTCAGGTAACTGAGGTACAGGTGTGTCTCACCATGCCCAACTCCTTCCAGGGACAGTTTGGATCTATGGTGATAAAGCACTTGTAGCAGCTCTAAGGACATGTTTTGTCTCCATCAAAACTAGAAAGGCTCTAATTTGGATGGTAGTGTCTTTTAGAACGTAAATGCTTCATCTCTGAGAACAAAATGTTGGAAATCAAGATTGCCCTGGAAAATTAAGTCACAGTGTAGTGATCCCCAATACACTTCATCAAGAACCAAGGACTACAGTCCTTGAGACTGCACCCCCACCCTCAAGAAAACAACCAATCAAATAAATAGCTGCTTGCTAGATGCCTGAGAATGATGCATGTTACCACACAGTACCTTCCAGGTAACATTTAAGTAGGATCTGCTGGGGTTGTGTACTGGCAGCACTAATATTGGTTCCAAACCTCCACCTAAATTTGACACTGTACCTAACCTAGTCTCACTCCTAGAGAGAACATATAGGAAGACATCGTGCCCTGCCTAGCAGTAACTTAGGTATGGCTGAAGAACTCATCAACCTGTGTTGGCCTTTTCATAGCTAATTTTTTTTTTCATTCTCCCGTCTCTCAGGTCCAGTTTGTTCTTGTCACTGTCCACATAGGCCAGATCTTCTTCATGGAGGACTGTAATTACCAGTATCCAGTTTTCCTGTACATCATCATGAGTTATGGATGCATCTTCCTGCTGCTCTTTCTCCACTTTTGGTATCGTGCTTACACCAAGGGCCAGAGGTTGCCCAAAACTATAGAAAACGGGAATTGCAAAAGCAAGCGCCACTAAAACACAAACACGGCCTGGATTTACAATGGAGACTGGTGGTAACTTGCCTTCCTTGACAATCAAGACATACTTGCCTATGCAGTGCATTTTGTATATTTTTCAAAACCAAGAGCTTGTATTTTTATGATAAGTTATTTGGGTTTCTGATCTCCGAGAGTCCAAAGCTCCCAGATAAGTCTTCTCAGTGGAAGAGCCTGGAACAGCCAGGAGGTTTCCTGTTGCCTTTCAAACCAATCAGAGGTCTTAATACATCTTGCTACATTGAGAGGAGGATATGAAGTGATACAGTGCTCTACTAGGAACTCGAGAAATGATGAAAAATACAAGCTATTTTGAATATGAACAGAGGTCCACAGAGTACGATAGATTCCTCCTGCCTGATGTGGAAACCCCTGATGCTGGGTTCTGTCTGTCACTCATCCCTTATACTCAGAAGACAATACATTCATTCTAGGGCTCAGTTCTAAAGTGCTAACACAGGTAAAGCCTAAGTGGATTTTTGATAAGCTCTCATTCTAAATTGTTAATGGTAAGTTCGAATGGTCTTCTGGGTCCTTGCCACAAGATCTGCCCATAAGACTTCCTCCCAACGCATGTACAAGTGGTTAGAGGCGGTAATGCTTCCGAATCTGCACTGATGCCCTTGACCCTAAGGTGAAGGTAACTATGTTGCAAACAAGATGATTTATGTCAACAGTTGAGTCAATGCTTTGCTAATGATGATTCTACAATTAACTTGGTGTATATCTGAAAAGACGGATGTGTCAATTAAAAAAATATGCTGTGGAATTCAGAGGGGGAAGGTATAATCTGTTGTAGTATAATGCCACTCTCTGATATGTCATGGGTTTAAGGGATTGTTTAAGTATGTATTGGTTAGATATTTAAGTGTCTATGTGATTGGCTTACCTCAGATGTTTTTGAGTCACATATTAATTTTTGAATATCTACTGTGCAAAGTGGCTTATGAAGCAACCGGAGTTGGGTGGTGCAGAGTATCAGAGGCAAGATTTGGTTACATAAACAAGGGCTGTTAGATTTTGAGAGATAAAGACTCTACATTATGATTGTGTATTATATATATTTAGTGTTGTGGCTATACTGCATGAAGAGCTATTTTCCAGAATCATGAATTAGCCAGGATTTCTATTTCTTCAGACCTATAAGCCATATTATGAAGGGCTGAAATTCATGTGGCACCCACCACCACCACCACCTTTAAAAAATGATGCTTTCTATAATGTCCTTCTTCCTGAGAGTGAACCAGAACAACTTAGCAATACTTGGACATTTGTGAAGCTGACAATATTATTTCCTTTTCCTCTTTGAAGACCTATCTATGTGTGAAAAACTTCAAAATCAGTACGGATGGCCTTGGTCATGGGCGCCACACAGTGTTGCTCACTTTTCAACAAAGCCAGAGTCCTCGTTGACTGTAAACTCTCGAGTTTTGCCTGCCCTCTTCTGATCCTTTACTCTGTCTCCACATTCACTCAGTTTATAAAGTTATTTGCCATTAAGTGGCCTTTAGTGATTCCACTTGCTTACAATGAGAAGCAGAGGATAATAGGAAGCTTTTCATACTTCAAAAAAAAAAAAAAAGTAGCAGACAAGCCAAGCTGAAGGGAACAGCTGTGCTAGTCAGTCACTGTGAAGGTCTCAGGGATCCAAGTTTTCCTATTTTGACTCTGTGTGTCCAGCCTGGGTTAAGATGGGATGGGATGGTAGATGCTGTCTTATAAACAAGCAGTTCCCAAAGACTCAAGTAGGGCAAAGACCCAAAGGAACTGAGAATAAGACAGGAGAGTGTGATTTATTTCCTCCCCTCTACTACACACCTTTTCCTCCCCTCCTTCAAGTATTTAAAAATGTTTGGCATGCCTACGGACTAAAAGCAGCACTGTGACATACCACATTTTTAACTATATGAATGAAGGCAGGGAGGTGGAACGTTATATGGGAACAGATCAAAGTTGACAGTGTCTCCCACATACGTATCTGTGGAGCAAACTGAGTATCACTGGTTGTAGTATTTGTGTGGGCAGTGCTCGGTCAAGCAGAGTTTCTAATGGGGTTTACCTACTTTTCAGGACTTTATTGCCTTTAAATTAGCTTGCCTAATAAGCAAACAGCTATTAAGTATAGTTTATTATAATAGTTCTATGAGTCCTTGAGGTCCAATATATATACATATATGTTATAAATACAAAATTTTAATTATCTATGGGGTATTAGGACTCTCTGTCTTCATACTTAATGAGAATTCTAATTTGAGTATACTACATTGTTTCATAGTTTGGGAAATTATAAAATTGTATCCCTTGGCTATCTCTTACTTCTGTTTACTTTTTAATGACTGTGGAAGTTGTGAGAAGTTGGACTTGTTCTCTGTGCTATAATAAATCTGTGGTATCACATGGACGTGTGCGTTTCATTTTGGAATCTAGCTGCTTTTGCTTGCCTGTGTTAGTGGTTCTAAATCTGAATACTCTCTTAGTCAAAGTACTTGGCACACTCATTATGTGCTTTCTGTATTCAGAATACTGTTCCAGATGTGAGTGGTTCAAAATGCCCACTGGAACCACCTGCATCTTATCACCACAAAGATGGATGTTCAAACAGCACAGTACAGGTACCACAGGAGGCCAAGTCCTGCCATTCACAAATTCAAAAAATACTATGAAAGCATTTGAAGGTGAGCATGTATTATGTGAAATGTGTACAATCCAAAACGGATAGTAGGTTAGTAGACCAGACGTCTGCAAGTAACAAGGGGGTGGAGAGATGGCTCAGTGGTTAAGAGAACTTATTGTTTTTGCAGAAGACCTGGGTTTTGGTAGTCCCATGGCAGCTCACAACTCTAGTTCTGAAGGATCCAACATTCTCTTCTGGCCTCCAGCTGCTTCAGGCAAGCCCATTGTGCTCACACATACACGAAAACAAACACTTATACACATAAACCCAAATAAATAAGAACTTAAAAACAGTTGTCATGCCTAACTGAAATAACAGTTTCTAGGTATTGATCACCTATGTTTGATAAAACAACTGATGGATGGATGCCAGGGAAGCTAGGGATGGTAGCTGAGGCTGACATAGTCTGAACCACAGATCTTCTCAGTGTCCATAAAAGTGAGATGCTAAAGTGTTCATACATCTTCTTGCCCCAGTTTGTGGTTTAAACTTGAACCTAAATGTCTGTTTCTAAATCAGTAATAATAATAATAATAATAATAATAATAATAATAATAATAATTCTGTTGATAGAGGAAGATATTAAAAGATACCAGGTGGATCAATCAGCCAGATAGAAGGTATTAAAGTCTATTAATTTCTTAAGACAAGTGGCTCAATTGATTCACCAAAAGTGACCTTAAAGGAAAGAAAGCCAAAAGAAAGAGGGACTATGGATTCCAGTGGCAGAGGACCTGCCAAGCACAGCCTGGCCTCCATCCCCTCCATCACCAAAAGGGAAGTAAAGGAAAGACATGGAAGGGAGTCTGGTAACTTGAGACCTAAATTTGAACAATTCAGTATTTGGATATAAGTTTGAACAAACCAATTTTAAAAGGATTTTAAATAATTTAATGTGGTATAAATATTAGATGATACTAAGAAATTAATACTGGATATAATCTCTGTACTGCAGCCAGACTTTTGAAAAGTCCTTATCCATGAACATGTATGTATATACTAATGCATGTGTGTATTGTGTTGTGCATAATTGACAGTCGTCTGGTTTTAGTTTAAAACATCCTTAGAATAAGAAAGGCAAGTGTTATTGGCCAAGGACAAGGAAATGGGGTGCTTAGCAGGAATCTGACATTTGGCTAGAACAAAGAAGTAATTTCAGGCAGGAATCTAAATCTTAGGCTAGAACAAAGAAGTAGGCTTCAGTCATGAAAATGACCTTGGGCTAGGACAGGGAAGTAGGCTCAGATACTTTGGTCATCCTGATAAGCCCTTAAAACAGTGATCATGGGATTTTGTTTATTGACTTGCTTGCTCTTTTGACTATTTGTGTTTATTGTCTTGCTTGTTCCTTGACTATTTGCATCTATTGTAATGCTAGTTCCTTAACCTAGAACTGACCTTAATATTTTCATGTAATTAAAATGATATAAAAGCAGATTGAGAAAAAAATTTTTAAAAAATGAGTAAATTTATAACCAAAAAGAAAAAAAAAAATAAGGCAAGTGTTAGCTGTTCTAGGCCAGTGGTTCTCAACCTTTCTATGGCTGTGACCTTTTAATATAGTTCTTCATGCTGTAGTGACACCCAAACATAACATTATTTTATTGTACTTCATAACTGTAATTTTGCTACTGTTATTAATCTTAATGTAAATAGCTGATATACAGCCCCTGTGAAAGGGGCTGAGACCCACAGGTTGAGAACCTCTGCTCTAAGTGAACAGTTTATACATGAGAAAACAGCCAAATATAATGAATGAAGCCTTAAAATCAATAGATATACATGTGTCTGTGTATTAATTGCTATTCATAGAAGCCTTGGGCTGACAAGATGGCTCAGCAGGTAAAAGCGCTTGCTGCCAAATTTAACAACCTAAGTTCTACTCCCTGGGACCTACATGGTGAAAGGAGAGAACTGACTCCTGAAAGTTGTCCTCTGACCTCCACACATTATCCAAAGTACGCATGTACAGTCCTACCAAATAAATAAATGCATTTTTAAAATTTAAAATTCTCTTGTCACTATTTTCTCTTATATTAAAAACATATTATTTGGAATGAAAAATGAGAAGTTACGATAAATGTTAACTCTGGGTCATGACTCTACTGACACGTCTTTCTGCCATTATACATACCTGAAAGGTCCCAGCTTTTAGCAAGCATTGTATATGTTTTACCGTTATGATTTTCATTCCAGGTAGACATCAAAGAGAGACATATTTGATTGATTACTCACCATTGACCAGCCAATGGCTGTACCTCTCTGTCTCTCTCACCCCCGCTCTCTCTATCTATATGTATAATATATAATGCATATATACTATATCTATATCTATACATATACAATATATATCTATACATACCCATATAATGCATATATAATAAATGTTATATATGTATTTTACTTCTCTGCTTACATATTTCTTTTTTAATATTTTTGTATTATTTTAAACAATATATGTACGTGTGTATATGTATGTATGTATGCATGCATGTATATGCATGTTTATATGATATGTCACAGGGTTTCACAGAGCCCAGGCTGTCCTTGAAATCACTATGCAACCAAGGATGACTTATCACATTTGATCCTCCTGCCTCCATCTCCCCAACCCTGTGATTACAAACATGCACCACTGCACCTGTTTTATGGGTGTGCGTTAGGCCGACATTCTATCAACTGAATCACAGCCCAAGTCTCTGACAAACTTTAAACCTGCTCTTATGTAGACCCTTATTTTAAAAGGTTTTAGGATGGGCAGGAAAAGAAGCCTACATAAACAGTAAACAAAAACCAAGGCAGGCTACATGTTGCAAAAACGAGACCTTTCCCTAAGTTGACATGCTGCTACATCTGTAGTGTTCGTAGTGTTCGAGTTGGGCTTGGTGGTGCATACAAAAGGATCACAAGTTCCAAGACTACATAGCAACACTGTGTCAAAGAGAGGAAAGGGGGAGGGAGAGGAAGAGAAAGAGAGAAGGAATCTGATCAAAGAAATGACATGGTCAGTGTGATTATGGGAGGCTTTGGATAAAAACCCTTCAGAGGGAGCCTGGGGCCCCCTGACATCATTTACCTATTTCCTTCTTGGAGGAAACAGTTGGGAATAACAGGAAGTGGTTATCATATGCTGTTCTATGGCATGGTGCTATGTAGCCAAGCTCAGAAGAGGACAGACACACACACACACACACACACACGCGCGCGCGCGCGCGCGCGCGCGCGCGCGCACACACACAGAGAGAGAGAGAGAGAGAGAGAGAGAGAGGGAGAGGGAGAGAGAGAGAGAGAGAGAGAGAGAGAGAGAGAGAGAGAGCCTTTATCTGTACCAATCACGCACAAGACAGTGAGTCTGTTTTCTGCCAACAGACTTTTCCAGGAGTCCTCTATAGTGGCTTCCATTGCATCTCAGTAGTCAGGAGCCCCTCACGTCTCTCCTTAATTACCAGGGAAACTAAGAAATGTAATTTTTGTAGGTGGGTATGCTATCATCTCTAATAAGAATCAGTTCTGTTAGTAAGAGACGTAAGAAATAAGGTCTGCACAGGCAGATGATGTAAGCTGGTCCATTGAGGATCACTATCGTGAGAAACCACTGAGTATATAATTGCAACAAATTAACTTGTTGGCCAAACCTGACTTGGATACCCAGAGGCTAATTTTCTCTTCACTTATCCATCACACATCTTCCAGGGAAGGAATCTGAATGCGTTTCATTATTGACTGCTACCCAAACAACCCTCCACTGTGATTTTTCCCCCACATCTAACTCTGATTTATAAGATTTATAAGCAAGGAGAGGACTTAGCATGATTTGATTGTTGTGTCACTATGATGTGTGTAGCACACATCTTTCTGGATCACTGCCCAGAAAAATCTGCTTTTTTTTTTTTTTAAGTTTTTTTTCCAAACATTTAAAATGAAAATGGAAAACTTTCGATTGAAAATAGAGAAAACCTAAAAAAGTGAAAAATGATTAACAGTGGCTGGTTTTACTTTCATTTTATCCCTTCCTTTGTGCCACTGAGAGCAACAGGACTTGTAATCATGAATCTAAAATAGCATAGTTGCCCATAGTGTTGAGAGAGGTTCACAGATTGGCCACCTAACATCACCTAATGTGATGTTACCAACATTAACTAGGATACATGTGCAGTATATTAGAAACAGCCTACATCCTTTTCTTTCTTTTTAAAAGAACATCTATTTTATATTGTTGTTATAAAACATTATTATAAAATAAACAAGGAGATATTGTCTCATTTTATAGTTGAAATAATATTTCTTGTGTTTTTTATAAATCTACATGTTTTATTTCTTTGCTTACATATTTCTTTTTTAATCTTTTGTATAAAATTTAAATATATTTTAACCGTATTTTCCCCACCAAGTTCATCCAGATCCTGTCTTCCTTCCTACCCACCCAACTTTAAGTTCTTTCTCAAAAAATAATCCACAAAATCAATACAACAAAACGCCCAAAACCTAGAAAACAAACCGCCCCCCTCTGAAAAATATCTCACCAAACTATTACCAAATACAACCATATACTGAAAACCTGTGTGGTCCATTATTTGTTAGTCTGATATTCCTGAACACAAGATCTGCCCTGGAGTGGTTGGTATAACCAGTGTCACTCCATTGGAAAAGAACTGATGTTCCCTTTCTGTCATATAATCGATTGTTAACCTAAACTCTAAAGTTCAGTCATTTAAAAAAAATATGACAAAATAAAATATAATGGGATAATACAAAAACCATCATATCCAAGTTGGACAAGACAAAACAACAGAAGGAAAAGAGTGCAAGAGAAGGATCGAGAACCAGAGACTTGCTAGTTCACACACTCGGCAACCCCATAAAGACATTAAACTGGAAGCCGTTATGTAAGCTCCTGGTGCAGAGCACGGTGGGTGCTGACCGTGCTGCCTCAGTCTCTCTGAGGTCATAGGAGCTTTGCTCATGCTGATTGGGAAGGCCTTGTCTTCTTGGTGTCCTCTGTCTGGCTCTCACTCTCTCTGCTTCCTCTCCCACTGGGTTCCCTCGATCTGAGGAGAGGGATTTGGCAGAGACACCCCATTTAAGGACTGGGTGTTCCATGGTCTCTAGCTCTCTGTACGATGTCAGGAGAAACAGCCTACATCCTTTCCAGTCTTCCCCTGGGCAGCCTACCCCTGTGTGGGCAGATAAAGAGCAGCATCTGAGGATGCTGCTAGATCCTGAGGTTCTGCAAGCACAGTACAGCAATCCCTGCTCCCCACTAGTAGCTTTAGCGTTACCACAAGTACAGGGCACTTAGCCAGGCAAAGATAAAAGAGCCTGCTAGATTAGTCATCCAGTGAAGTCATGACAGGCAATTAACTTGCAAAGAGAAAGCATTATTTTGGCTCATGGTTCTGGATGTTCCAGGCCAAAATAAGGTATTCTCCACTTTGGCACTCTGGCAAGGACAGCATGCCAAAGCACAAATGGATGGCAGAGTAAACTACTTTTGGTTCAAGGTAGGAATCCAAGAGAGATTGGGGCCCCACAATCCTCATCAAAGGCATGTCCAAAATGATCTAAGGACCCTGAAAAGTCTGCTGTACCTCCTAATACTACAACCAGGGAACCAAGCCTTTGACACATGGATTGTTGGGGAGCACAGAACCTAATCATAACACCTGGGTCTGGGCTTGGGTGGGCCCCAATGTATAAAGGAGCTGCTGAGTTCACTGGAGCTCTGAGTCAACAAAGGACAAGCAACTAAAAGAAGCCCCCAAGGTCAGAAATGAAAGTAGACTATAGAAATAGAGAAAGGTCTATTCCTTGAAGTATATGAGCAAGAAATTCTTAAGTGTCACAGGAGGGCAGGAGAGATGGCTTCCTGCTCTTTCAGAGGACTGGAGTTCAGTTCCCAGAAACATAACCATGTTGGATGACCCATAATCTATCACTTCAGCTTTAGCGAAATCTGACACCTTTTGTCCTCTGAGGGCTCCTACGTATGCACATGCATGTGCACTTGTGTGCATGCACACGTCTCTCTCTCTCTCTCTCTCTCTCTCTCTCTCTCTCTCTCACACACACACACACACACACACACACATGAATATGAATGCAGGAGGCCATTATTTGAGCTCTTTTTTTCTTAATTTTTATTTTTGTTGTATGCATGTAAGTGTTGCCAGAGCCTATGTGCATGTGCCATGTATGTACCTCGTGCCCGCAGAGGCTGGAAGCATTAGATCCCCAGTGAATGGGATTATAGATGGCCAGATGAGAACTGGGGATCAAACCTGGGTTTTTTTTTAGAAAATCAGCCAGTGCTCGGAATGGATGAGCCAGCTCTCCAGTCCTAGGAAGATCCTTCTTTATTATGGGTCAGATTATTTCCTGGGCAGGGGATTCCAGGCTGTGAAATAATGGAGACATCGAGTTAAGCACCAGCATTATCTCACTGTCTCCCAGTTATGGATATGATGTGACCAGATGCTTCAAGCTCCTGCTGCCCTGATTTTTCCATCCTGATGGACTGACCCCTTGGACTGTGGACCCAGAACAAACCCTTTCTCCTGTAAGTTACTCTTGTCGAAGTGTCTTATCACAGGAACAAGAGACTAAGCAAGTGGTTCTGTGCCTGATGCTCCAAGTCCCTGACTCTCAAGCACAAGCTCCTGAACTGTCCAGTTTGTCTTCTGTTCCCTCGCTTGTGCCTTCCGCAGCCTTTATTTGACCATGAAATCACTTCTCTTCAGATCACCAGAGCACATACTCTATTTCATTGAAGTGTCACGTGGTTCTAGCCCAGACAACCAATGGAGGGAAGAGCTCTAAATCAAATGAGTTTAATTCTGCCCTTCAACAGATTTATATTTGATGTTATATATGCAAAACTACACTTAGCCTTGCAAGGAGATGGACATTATTCTCAGCGTCCCACATCTCCGAGGTCTTTGAATCAGACACAAATAATTCAGAGCTCAACGCGGCTTCTTTTGGTCGCTGTTGATCGTTGGCCCTGGGGTGTCTGTCATTTGGCCGAGTTGCCTGCAGTGTAGACTGACCCGTCTATCTTCCCCTCCGGAGCACTTGCCATTTACCCCTTTCTTTCCCACACCATGTGATCAGCCAATCAAGGCAAATGCTACCCATGATTTCCCAGCCAACCGTAAGAGTATAAGGTGCTGCTGAGAGAGCCCCTATCTTATGAATCAGAATCGGTTTTATGCCTACAGGCACAGAAGCAAACCTCCTCTGGTAATTCTTCATTCAAAGCACATTCCCCGGTTGCCATTTATTTCCTGCCCTGAAGAATATTTTGAATAAAGTGGAATATATTTTGTGGGCATGTGTTTTGTTTGTGTAAACAAACAAAGGAAAAATCCCTTATTTCTTGGCCTTGGCCAGAAGAGAGATGTCCAGTAGGTCAGCATGCAGCTGTTGTGGTGCTGGTGTGTGTGTGTGGGGGGGGGGAGGGGGCTCTTCCTCATCTAGTGATCCCCTTTCTCTCTCACTCCTTTCTGATGGGTTACTAGTGACTACCATGGATTGATTATGCAGATTATAAACTGTCAAGAGTATAGAATAGCATATGAATCAAAACAAATCTGATTTCTGCTTTTGGGTTTCATTATCATGTGTTATTATTCCTAGGGACATTTACATGGTGGCACAAAAGCTTCATTATTCTTTTTATTTTTCCCCCTTCCACATAGCCCAGGCTGGCTTTGAGTCTGTCATACAGCTGAACGTGACCTTGAACTTATGATCCTCCTGCCTCCACTTTTCAAGAGCTTGGTTTTCAGAAATGTGCCTCCGTGCCTGGATATGTGTGGTGCTGGATACTAACTCAGGGCTTTGTGTATGCCAGGCAAGTACTCTGTCAACTGAGTTATATCCCCAGACTGTTGTTACTTTTTAATCTTCTTTTCTTTTCCTTTTCTTTTATAAGCTTCCTTTAACTTTTTAAAAGATGTATGTATGTATGTATGTATGTATGTATGTATGTATGTATGTTGTGGTAAGTAATATTTTGGAGGGTTTCTACCCCACCTAGACCAAATAGTTCCTAAATTAAAAGCACTAGAGCTGGCAGACACCAGCCCAGCTCTATTCTATTTTGTCTACTTCCCTGTCGAAAGTCCTGAGCTATTCCTTGCCGTATGTTCCATTTGGGCTGCTCCTGCTCCAGCAGGCCAGTCCTCATGGCCATATGCTCACAATCCACACTGTCCATGTAATCTCCTCCTTCTTCCTCTCCTCTGGGTCCCTCCTCAAACCCCAAGGCCCATGAACCTTTCTCTGCCTTCCTTCTGCTCAGCTCAGGCTATAGGCATTTCTATTAACCAATCAGGGACAACTTGGGTGGCAAGATTGATACAACAAGAGCTGATATAGGATAGGATCCCCTTGTCCCTGAGGAGCTCCCTGTAGGGTGGTGGGGGCAACCAGACCTTGGGGTACAGAATTCAGCATTTGAATACAGTGGCACCACATCAATCCCCTACATATGTGTGTGTGTGTGTGTATGTATGTATGTATGTATGTATGTATGTATGTATTTGTGTGTATACTTGTGTGTTGACACACATGTACTATAGGACATGTGTAAAGGCCAAAGGACAACTTGTGGGAATCTATTTTCTGTTTCTACAGTGTGAGTCTTGGAGATCAATCTCAGGTTATCAGAAACTGAAACTCTTGTGTTGTTAGGGGCTAATATAACAACAGATGCTGAGCTACCAGACAAAAATAAAACTTCATGTGGCCTAGCAACTCCATTTGGGGCTACTTACTCCCCCCAAATCAGGTCTTTAAAAGACATTTGTGTGTCATGTTCACTGAAGCCAAAATGTAGGAAAAGCCAAATCAACTCATTGATGGGTGAATGAGTAAATAAACTGTGGTGTATAAAACCAATGCAATATTGTTCAGCCTTCAAAAAGAACTATTCTGATAATGTCACAACATGGATGAACTCTAAGGTTGTCACAGTTAGTAAAATAAACCAATCGCCAAAAGACAAATGCTGTATAAATCCATTTTTGAGGCAACCATGGAGTAAATAGAACAGTAGCAGGTGATAGCTAAGGGATGGGAGAATTAGGAGATGTTTTTTAATTAAGTAAAACTCACAGGAGGCTATTGTTTTAGATCTTAAGCTCTTGCATTAGACCCCAAAAGACCAGGCTAGAACTCAAAGCAGAGCCATGGTGCATGCATGTATGGATATGTGTATATGTGCAAGCTTCCTCCAACAAGGCTACACCTCTTAATAGTGCCACTCTCTGTGCTAAGTGTATGGTGCATGCATGTATGGATATGTGTATATGTGCAAGCTTCCTCCAACAAGGCTACACCTCTTAATAGTGCCACTCTCTGTGCTAAGTGTATTCAAACTACCACACTTATCTAGCTTGTTGAGATAAAGTCTTGTTATGTTGACCAAGCTGATCTTGAACTCTTGGGCTCAAGTCATCCTCCTGTCTCAACCTCTGGAGTAGTGTGTATAGCTTTGTGTGTACTTTTGTTGTTGTTGTTGAAACAATGTTTCATGTAACCTATACTGGCTTCAAATTCACTACATTCAGGAGAGAATTGCCTTCAGAGATTGTGGGGGCATACATAACCACACTATCCTCACTATGTTGCCCAGGCTAGCTCCAACTTGTAGATGTCCCAGTCTCAGCCTCCCATGTGCTGGGACTATCAATATGGGTGATTACACCTGACTCTATATATGCTTTAAAAAAAAAACCCAGCTTTTTATTGATTCTGCATAATTTCACATCATAGACCTCAATCTTACTCATCCTCCTGTCCCTCCACATCTGCCCTCCATCCCTGCAGCTTCCCCCCAAAACAAAACAAAAAAAGTAAATAAACAACATCTCACCATGGAAGCTACAGTGTGTCCCACATTTTATACCCTTTTGCCCAAATAGCTTTACTTGCAAATGTTCATTGCAGTGAGTCATTGATCTGGTTCAAGGCCTCTGGCTTGTGCTATTTTATCAATACTGGATCCTGTTGGGGACTTCTCTTGGCTACCCTGTTGTCCTGTGTCATGTAGATCCTAAAGCTTTGGTTCTACAGGACCGGCCCCTTGAGCATGCTCCAACAATTCATAGGTGGGAAGATGTTGGGGTGGGACTGTGGGTAGTGTGGCTGGAAACACTGAAAGTTCCTCCACGTGGGAAGTTAGGCATGGCGGCTGTGGCTACAGCAGCTCATTAAAGGCCTTCTCCACGGTTCCTCACGCTGTGGCCCCAATGACACGAGAAAGTCCTTGGGTCTCCAAAATGGCTCTATTGGCATGATGGATGATGGTTGAATCTGGATGTGCACCCCTGCCCCTGAAACTCAGAGCAGACCTGAGTTAAATAGGGAGGGAAAGGGGAGGAGGGGCCGGGGAAGAATGATTAATTGGCTCTGCCCTTCGGCCTTCAGGTATCTCATTAGTAAATGAATCTCTCTAGGGCCCAAGACCTGTATTTACGACCTCTACCTGTGCTCTTTGGGCGGGGCTGCATTGTCCTGAATGTGACTGAACAGTGCAGGTCAATGGAATTCCACACCACTTGTCAGGAGCCTGGATTCTGGAAGCTCGGCAGAATAGACTCCCGTCCCTTACAGGCAATGGACACCTGTTGGGTGCCTGGGCTTTCCAGTCAGTGCTTTGACCAAAACCAAGACCCTTTTCACCGCCCTACATGGAACAAGTTGGAACCTTGGATCTGGGCCTGGGCAGAAGCTGAGTTGGTCAGCCAAACAGCAGTCCTGGGACTGGGCTCCAGGAGCCAGGGCTCTTGCTGTACCTAGATGAGGAGTGGGTCCAGCTCTGCTGAGCTCATATGCCTTTAATTCCAGAACTCAGGAAGCAGAAGCAGAAGCAGAAGCAGAAGCAGGAGAATCTCTGAGTTTTGAGGCCAGTCTAGTCTACAGAGCAAGTTCCAAGACAGGGTGGTCTATACAGAGAATCTCTGCCTTGAAAAACAAAAGCCAACCACAAACAAACAAACAAACAAACAAACAAAACCTGTTTTAAGCAACACTCAGCATTATCTTGTCTTTTTTTTTTTTTTTTAAACTGTCTGTCAGCTAGCTATCACGGCTTAAAGTCTCCATCTCTCACAGACACCTGCACCATCTTCCTGCAGCTCTTGGTCTCTTTGGGTGGTGCCCACTTACAGCCGCTCCTTATTTCAGACTCTTTCCAGGGCGGTATCTTACAGCAGCAAAGGGGCTTTCGGGCAAGGGGAGAATAATACTGAGCTTGCCCGGAGACACCGCCCTCCTCTCCTCCATCGAGGGTCCTCTCCAAAGAGTCAAATTAATTCGGAGCTCCTCCACATTCCCTCTCCCTTCCCCCATACATCTCCGCTCCACTTATGAAGGCTTTTGATGTCACTTCTCAGACTCATGTACATTTGTGTCACCAAACTCTCAGGGTCAATCTCAACCTCATCCCGGCACTTCCCCAGAAGGCATAAAAGAATGGGGGGGGGGGCGCAGGGGCGTGTTAGAATAGAGCGTGCTTAGGAAAGAGTTCATTTAGACTCCTTGTTGCTTTTAGAAACCTTTAGCAAGCCACAGAATGGGTGTGTGCTCCTTCAGTGGCAGGAAGTGACAGTGATGTTTCACAGGCCCCACCCTAGAGTATGCTATTTACCAACTCCCTGTGCTGCTGCAGAGCCTTCCTGCTGGAAAGCTAGCATGCCCCCGTGCTCCAGCCAGTATTATCTATTAGCCAATCTGCACGGTAAAACACAGACTTAATTATGCCTCTCCGTGTAAGCCTTGTAATGGCTTTCTGCTTTGCTGGGGTGGGAGCAGGGGAGGGCTGCCCTCGAGGCCCCACAGAGACAGCATCTGCCCAGCTTTACAGCCATGGTTATTGTTCATTTTGATCTCTGGATCTCAGCTGTTGTATCTATCTGTGCCTCTGTATGGCCCTGGTCACCAGGCCACCGCTTCCACCATCACCCTCTCAGGCTGTCCTCTGCCCCATCCCTTGACCTGAGAAATTCCTACCAATATTTTAGATTATTTTATCTCAGTTCATATTCTTTTTTCTTTTTAAAAAATTATTTAATTTAGTAGATTTAAAAAACCAATAAGGCAGATAACATGAATATATATATATATATATATATATATAGAGAGAGAGAGAGAGAGAGAGAGAGAGTCTTATTTAGCTTTCATGTGACTTTATTCCATCTCAGTTCATATTCTTAAGGATGCCCTGTCCCCACTACTCAGAACCATTTCCTGATATGTTCCTAGAAGTCAATGTGCCTATTTTTTCAGAGCTTCTACACCATATTGATTTAAATATATAATCATCCTGCTCACATTTATCTTCCCCATCAAGACTGTAAACAGTCTAAAGAGAAGGACCGTGTGTCCTGTTGAACACCCCTCCCTGCCCCCCTTCCCCCTCTGCTGTTCCCCCCCCCCACACACACTTTAGTGTAGTCAGTGTGGGGCGAGTATTCAACATGCACTTGTTTCATCAATAAAACAATGCACGAGAAAGTTGAGAGTCAATCTCACTAGTATGCTACCTTTATTTTGTCTTTAAGAAGTAGTCAAAGAATATGTAAAACCAAATACATTTGGAAATCTGTTTGTGATTCTGCCATAACTGTTTGGAGCACACATTTTGTATACCTTTCCAGCCAGAGTCGAGTAAAAATTTCTCAGACGAGAGGGGGGATCACAACTGGAAAAAGTTGAAGAAGCTCTGACTTAGGATACTGGCTCTCAGATTACACTGAATACTACATATATATACTAATATATCATTTGGGGAATCCCAGACCCAGGCCACCTGTCAAGACCTACATGGACTACAAGATCACAATACATGGAGGTAGAAGGCAGGTGCCAGGTTTGAAGTTTCCTACCTTCATCCTCAACATCTAGCTGAGAAGAAGGCCGCACTCCACAGTTGAGACCTGAAACAGCAGAGAACCCCTGCTCTGTTGGAGCCTCTATCTGGTCCCAAGGAGAGTCTGGGTGTTTTGCAGCTGGGAGACTTCCTGCTCCCACTTTCCTGCAGATGGACTGTGGGAGGAAGCTGCAGGGCTCTGTGGCTAGCTCCAGGCACACATGAGTGTGCTGGTGACCTTCAGTGGCAAGGCCACAGAACAATCATTTGAGGTATGTTAAGCTCTGTAGGATCTCCCCACCACCAAAGGTCTGTGTGGGGCTGTGGTTTCTCGACTGTTTCTTAATTTGTTGAGAGTTTTTTACTTTTAAGGCAAGAAGAGATCTTGTTGGGTTTGGTAGTCTAGGCCCCTAATTCCATCACTGGGAGTTTAAGGACAGCTTCAGTTAACCAAAACCCCCAAAAGGATGTTGAGGCTGGGCCAGTAGCACAAGCCTACTCCTAAAATTCCTAGCATCAGGAGGGTAATACAGCAGGTTGTCAATTTGGGGTAGCCTGAGCTACAGAAAAAGACATTGCTTAACAAAATAAACCCAAACCATGGCTCCTGAATGCACAGTATTCTAGTGCTCTACCACTGAGCTATATAGCCCCAGAACTGTTTGTGTGTGTGTGTGTGTGTGTGTGTGTGTGTGTGTGTAAAATGTGTGTGATGCCTGTGTGTGTCTGCAATGGGTGTGTATGTGTCTGATGTATATTGTGTAAAATGTGTGTGTATAAAATGTGTGTATATGATAGGTGTGTGATTTCTGTGTATTCGTGTGTGACAGGTGTATATGTGACTAGGATGATGTGTATGTATGTCAATATGTATGTGTAATGTGCGTTATACATATAAGTCTGTGTCGTGCATGTGTGTAAAATGTGTATGTATAATATGTGTGTGTGCTTGTGAGATGGGTGTGAATATGTGTGTGGGACAATGTGTGTGATGTGTATGTAGTGGGTGTATATGTATATGACTGTGATATGTGTGTGATGAGTGTATATGATATATATGTGATGTGTGTGTGGTATGTGTGTGATGTGTGTGTTATAGTAGCATGCCTTTGCCATAGTGCACCAAACCACATCCCCAGTTTGTTTTTACTTTATTTAGATACAGGTTTCCCAGGCCAGCCTGGAATTCAAGACCTTCCTGTATTAGTAGGGATTACAGACCTATGTCAATATGAAACAGTAACTTCAAGGCTAAAAGAAGACTAGCACCGAGCTCTTAAGCACCTGTCATCTAGCTCCAAGGGCGATTAGTTCATCCACAGGCTTCTTTCTGTCCCTACCCGTGTTCCTTCCTCTACACTGCTTTTAAGTGTGCCTTGGACAATGTATCTTACATTGTCTCAAAATACAGTTTTATAGCAATGGTGCTTGGTGGTCCTTGGACCTTCATCACCACAATCACCTGGAAACTTGTTGGAAACAGTCTCAGGCCTGATTCTGAATCAGAAACTCTGGGAGCAGGGCCCAGTAACTTGTTCTAACAAGCCCTCCAGGGTTTCTGACATAATCCAAAGCCCTGAAGCAACCTTGTCAAAAGTTAACTGCAATTACCTGCTGCAAAACTGGCTTTTTTGTGGGGGGAGGGAGGGAGGGAGGATAGAATCTCAAGCTGGGCTCAAACCTATGAACTTGCCTCAGCCTTCTAAAATCCAGGATGGCAGATGGGTGACCCCCCACTCCTGGATGTGAATTGTCTCCCACTTCTTTAAAGAGTCCTCTATTCCCCACCGGCTCCTTCTTCCTTGAAAGTATAAGTACTGGGCCACTTTTAGACTTTCCATATTCCAAATTCTTCAGGGTGCACCATTCCACAGCTTATAGCAAGTGATATGGCCAGTTTGAGATACAGATTTGTTTTCTGGGGTTTGTTTGTTTGTTTGTTTTCTGGCACAATTAATAGATGCAATCACTGTTCCTCATTCTGTAAAAGCCGATTGTGAGACTTGGTTCTGCTATGTACACTGTAGCTCTATGCTTACTCTGGCTCTGCCTGAGCCCTTCCTCTTATAACATGGGCTTCTTCTAACATTCCTTCAGCATGCTGTTCTGGTAACTTGGAGTATAGAGTAGGCAGGGCCCATATACTCCTACCATCCTGCCCTAGCCTCCCTGGTGTTCACAGGGCTTTCAGAGACCACATCCAGTCCTCAGCCCCTGGGAGGAGGTCAGGTAATTAAATCACTTCTGTGGTCTCCCTAGAGCGGCTGCTCCCAGAGACCTGAAGTCAGGGCTTTGTGTATAGACAGGTCTGAGGGTAACTTTGAGTGACAGCCTGGTCCCTAGCAACTTCTTACCTGAACTGCAGCCAAGCCATTGTCTGTCAATCAATTCCAGAATCCAGCCAATTAGCACTTTTCAGAGAAAGCTACATAAAGAAAATGCAGTCAAACAGGTTTCAGTGTCTGGAAAGTCTCTTGAGTTTTAAATAAAAGGAAAAAAACTCACAAATGATATATTTAGTGAATGTTGACACCAAATGCTGGAGGCAATCCTTTAAATAAGACCCTTTTATTCTTTCTCCAGGTAAACATACATATTTCAATCATTCAGTCGAGCAAACAAAAAAGTGTAGTGAGCCAGCTCAGTGGGTAAAGGTGTTACTGACAATCCTGAAAGTTGGCCTCTGGCTTCTGTGGCATGTGTGCGCCTCTAGTAAACAAATAATAAGTGTAATCTAGAACCCCGTATATTTATTATTTTAGATATTCAGAAGTTTTAGGTATTAAGAGTTTGAAAGTATTTAGTATAGTCAAATGATAAGCCTACAATTTGAATTGTCATTCGAATTCTTGAAAATTAGCCAAACAAGATGCAAGATGAATAGAAGGAAGGAAGAGAGGGAGGGAGAAAGATAGCAGGGGAGGGGAGGGGAAAAGAAGGCAGTGGGAAGGAATAAGTAAAGGAAAAAACACCATAAAGTAATCATTATGACTAAGGACAAAAGTGTAAGATGATGCCCAAGCCCAAGCAAGTGTCAGCCACAGGACTCTGAAAGGATATAAGGGCCACAGTGTTGGGAGGAACACAAAGGTGCTTGTTGCCTTTGTGAGCCTGACACTCACACACACCCCTCCCCCGGCCGCAGCTCACAGGCCTCCCTTGTTCCCTAAGAGGCCCTGGCCTCCCCATCACAGTTTCATCCAGTTTCTAGCTTGGTGCTGCTGAGCACCAAGGCACTTCAGATTCCAGTGTGGGTGCTACTACCCTACCCCCACCCCACACTGTGCGCCACTGGCCGGGCCTCCCAGCATCCTCCGCGGTTGTTGCCAGGAGTAGGAAATTTGTTGTTAAAAATTTTGCCTGGCAGGAAGTCCCTTACTACTTCCGGGTGTTGCCTGTGAAACCACAGGCCTTCCCAGTGTTCTGCATATTCCCGTTATCCTACTCTGACTTCCTTTTATAAAATGATTTCCTCCCCTGCCCTCCAGCGACGTCAAATATGTTTGCTATTCAGGGACCGTTTGTGATGAAGCTTTTTAAAAATCTAGATGATTTTAACCAGCTTTCAGAACTGAGCTTAGCTGCCGCAGCTCAGACAAATCATCTGCTAATCCTGGGACTTTAGCCTTTCATTGTTTGTCTGCCGCCAGCAAACTGTATAATATGTCATCATAATAAGTCGGCGTGTGCTGTAATTCGGCAGAGGCCAAACTTAATCTTGTGCCTTTAAGAGTAACTTAGAGGAAGCCATTGATAGCTGTGCAGAGCAGGAGGCTCCAGGGAGGCTTAAAAAGGGGGACGATCCCTTATTAGAACTGTTGCAGTCCCAGGACAAGCTGTGGAGGGAAAGGCTGGGGTGGGCAGACACGCCTACATACACAGTGAAACAGTTGGGGCGAGGGTCTGAGGACCAGGTCAAGGCAGCAGATAGAGAGTCTGAAGTAGAAGACTGGTTGAGTCTCTTCCCCTCTCTCTGTTCTTCCTCCTCCCATGTCTTCGTCTCTTTAGCTTCTATTTCCACCGCTGTGCCTTCACCTCTTATGTGAATATATATACGACTGTGGGCTACCCTTATTTTCATAGTTCACTAGCAATCAAATGTATGTCTAAACTCCAACTTACTTTTTTTTTAAATTAAAAAAAAAATTGTGTTAATACCATGTATCTGTACAGTGTGTGTGTACATGTGTGTGCAGGTGCTCATGCTTGTGCGCATACAAGTGCAGGCCAGAGAGACTTGAGTGCCTGCTGCATTTATCACTCTTTGCCTTATTTGTTTGAGACAAGAGACCTAGAACTAGGTTGGTAGCCTGCAAGCCACAGAGATCCTCCTGACTCAGTGCTGGGTGTACAGACAACACTATGATGCTCAGCTTTTTTTCTGGGATGATTCAGGATTTGAACTCAGATCGGCAGACTTGCATGGCAAGTGTGCTTACCAATGACTGGATCCATCTCACCAGCTCTAAATTCCAACTTTCTTATTCCAAGGATCAGAGTCGATGACTTTGGTGAATTTTCAAATAGCAGAGCTGCATATATGTTGCTTACAGAATACATAGGCATGCAAAGCAGAGAGCAGTGCGGCCATCATGCACCAGCTTACAGCATGCAGAGGCACGGAAGAATAAGGAGGTCATGATGCACCCGCCATTGTAGGTGTTTCCGTGAGACCACTTACAAACTGGGAAATAGCTTATGCTTGACTTTCAGGGTGAGAGTTTCATTCATTGAGATTAGAAATGTGCGCCTGTCATAAATATCTGAAACTCTGTTAGCAACAGTCAAAACCATAAACCAGCTATGGAATCTTAGGTATGTCTGTGTATAGAATTTGTAAAATTGAATCACAAGCTACCTTGGTGTTTTTGAGCATAATGAAACCTGTATTCCTCCATATTCTTTCTTGTTTACACAGACATCTCCTGTTTCCTTGTGGCTTGTGGCTCAGTCTTTCTGCAGCCTTGCAGCGACTTCGAAGCCATATTTGATCTTCTACTGCCACTCCCGCATCCCTTATAGCTAGTCACACATTAAATATTGACATTCCCTTTATACGTACTGTCCTGTGGTGGCTATACCAGACAAACACTTGAGAGTTTGGTCTATAAAATGTGTATCAGTTTTCTATTGTTATACAAGAAGTGGCACAAGCCTAATGGATTTTATACTTTACGGCTCACAGCTTTCAGATCACAGCGATCTGGCCTGCTGTGGCTGCCTCTGCTGAGAGTATCAGGTGTCAAAAACCGAAATCAAGGTATTAACCAGGCAGAGCTTGGTGGAGAAAGTAGTCAAAGCCATAAACCAGCTGTGGAATCTAGAGGTCTCTGTGTATAGAATTCACAACGTTGAATCGTAAGCTACCTTGGTGATTTTGAGCATAACGAAATCTGTTTCCCTTCATATTCTTTCTTGTTTACACAGGCATCTCCTCTTTCCCTGTGGCTTGTGGCTCAGTCTTTCTGCTTGTGACTCTTTTAGGTTTGCGGAATTCAGTTCCGCTATAAGTCTCTGACGTCAGCTCTAAGACCAACTGGAGAGGCATGCAATAAGCAGAGAATAGTGAGGTCATTATGCACCTTCAATCATAGGTGTTTGGGTGAGATCACTTACAAACTGGGAAATGGCTTACATGTGGGTCATGTGATGAAGCCAGCCTTATTTGGGGTCCTGCTATACTCTAGTATGGTAGGTACCTCTAGTATAAATTGGGTACCTTAATTGTATGTGCAAAATGCCTCAGCGCAAGACCTAGCATGGTGTTTGATAATCACTGAAAGGTCAGTGTACTTCAAACTGAGAACTATGTGGCTTCAACAGTTCATTTTATGTAGCAGGTGCCTGTGTGTGCCCATGTGCCTGTGTGGTTATGAAGGCCCTAAGTTGACATCAGGAATTTGCTTAGACTTTTCTTCCACCATATTCTTTTGATGCAGGGTGCTGTGACCTGCACAGCTTAGGGATTGACCTAACTCGGGCCATAGGGAATGAAGAAAGAGCAGACACACATATAGAAAAGCTGCAATCAGGTGGGCCATGTGCTCTGATAGAGAAATACCAGCAGTAGCCTGACACCTCAGCGCGTTTATTTCATAATCTGAATCAAAGAAGCAGGTTTATTCTATATATCCAAATGCAGAGGCAGGTTTCTTATATACAACTGACCAAGAAGACAGGCTTAGCTCATTTCAGTGGGTGGCTCTCTGCAGGGAAGTTTACAGTCTTAGGCTGTAAACATCTAGGAGACGGAAGTTCTGGTTGACATTGTCTGCACACACTGCCAATATCTGCACCACATGGATCCTGGACTTTGCCGGTCCCATGAGCCTGTGATGTTTGGAGTCCTTGAGGGATTGTCTTTATTAGATGTATCTTGTAAACATGTTTGTGGGGTATTTTCTTGATGGATTGATGGGGAAGAACATAGGCCATTGTGCCACTCCTGAGCAGGGGATCCTGGGTTATATAAGAAAGCAGGCTGAGTACAAGCCAGAGAGACAGGAAGAGGGGGAGAGAGGGGGGAGAGAGGGGGAGGGAGGGGAAGAAGAAGAAGAAGAAGAAGAAGAAGAAGAAGAAGAAGAAGAAGAAGAAGAAGAAGAAGAAGAAGAAGAGAAGAAGAGAAGAAGAGGAAGAGGAAGAGGAAGAGGAAGAGGAAGAGGAAGAGGAAGAAGAAGAAGAAGAAGAAGAAGAAGAAGAAGAAGAAGAAGAAGAAGAAGAAGAAGAAGAAGAAGAAGAAGAAGTCAGAAAGCAGCTTTCCTCCATGATGCTTGCTTTTGCTTCTGCCCTGGCTACCCTCAGACTGTTACCTGGATGTGTGTGAGATGAAATGAACCCTGTTCTTCCCAAGTTGCTTTCAGTCATGGTGTTTAATCTCAGCCACAGAAGCTTAACTAGAAAACCAACTGAGCCATCTCTCCAGCCCCTAACTTCTTACTTTTTAATCGATTTATAATCTTTGTACTTATGGAGTTAAGTATTATAGTTTAACACATACACATATATAATATAAAATCATCAGGTTGGGGAAATTAGAATTGCCATCTTGTCAAATATTAAAATGTTTATAAGCCTTCAAACTCTTTTCTTTTATGTCTTTATAAGAATACAATAATTATTATTACTATACAATCTATACAATGTTGGAGTTACTACCTTATACTTCTTACTACGTTTAGTATCCATTGTCCATCGTCTCTCTCCTTTCTCCCACCTACCCATCCTAGCCTCATGAATTTTATTCTGTTCTTTACTGCAATGTGGTTACATTTTTAGCTTCCTCAAATGAGTGAGAAAATATGTTTGTCTTTCTGTGCCTGGCTTACTTCACTTTATTTATATATTCTCATCTACAAACGATACAAATGATACAAATGGTAGTATCTCTGCAGTTTTATGGCTGAATAATATTCCACTGTTGTGTTTAATACTGCATCTCCCTCCTCCTTTCTATTCTTTCTTCTTTCCTTTTTAAAGAAAGATGTTTTTTCCTCTTGGAGCTAAAAAAAGGAACCCACAGATTCGTGAATTCTGTTTTAATTTTATTTTATTGTTCATTCATCTACTGATGGACACATAGGTTGATTTCACATTGGGCCATTGGTCATGGTGCTATAACAAACTTGAGAGGTGTGCACCCATCCCTCCTACACACTGACTTCAATTCCTTTGACTAAACCCGGTAGTGGAGCTACAGCACACAAATGGACCCACTGGCACAGGACCAGAGGCACTTCCTGACGTCATGGTACCTGTGGGTGGAGATTTCAGATGTTACTGAGGTATGAGACATGTGAAGTTGTACGTATAACTAACTACATGTCCCAGAGAATACAGACAACATTGACAATCATACTATGTGACAACTTGTCCTGATAGCGTATACATTGAAGACCTTTCAGCCACTCAACTGTTTTCTCTGCAGCCTGCTTCTCCCCCAGAGTGTGTCCTTTCTTAAATTCTCTTGCTTTTCTTGCTCTCCATGTGTGTCTGTCCACCTCATCCCAGGCAATAAGAACCTGGAACCCCTTTCAGAGGTGTCCACTGAACTCTCATCCACCAGTATCAAGAACACATACTATTTCCACATGCCACTCTGTTATGGCTGTGATTTCATGTCTACAATCCTCCAGTGATTTGCTAAGTGGCTTTTCTATCTCCAGGATCTTCCTCTAATCCACCCAATGTTCCCTAGGCCAATGTTGGTTACAAATGGCTTTTCTATTGTCTTACTTTTCCAGCTATTGGGAAATACACTCCATTGTAAATGCTATTTGGCATGGCCAAGATGTGCCAGAAGTTGAGCCTGTACCCAAATATATAACTCCACTTAGCAATGTTCTTTGGCAAAGGCTTATTTAGAACAACTTTTGAATTGTAACACAAGAACTATGAGGTGGCAGTAGGTGAAGGGAGTGTTATAAGCCAAGGCACTGGGTGTGGGTGGATTGCACTTCCTAAACTCAAAAGGAAAAGCAAATACAGACAACTTTGATGAGAAAAACTCGCAGAGGAGCAGATTCTGGATCAAATTTGATAGATGATATGAAAATATGAAAGGCAGTTGTGCTGTAGAGTGAATTTACATAAGGAATGCCAACTACAGAATCAATCAAAATTTCCTTTAAGAAATTAGTAATTTTAAAGTATTCATGGTTGTGATTGTATGTTTTAGTGTGTCGCTTATAATTATGTAAGTGCACTATGTGCATGCTTTGTACCTGAGGAGGCCAGAGGAGAGTGCTGATCACCTGGGCCAGGAGTTACTGATGGTGGTAAGCCTTCGTGTAGAGGCTGGAACTGAACCTGGGTCCTCTGCAAGAACAGCAAGTTCTTTTGGCTGCTGAGCCAGCTCTCCAGTCGCAAGAAAATATAATAATGATAATAATAATAATAATAATAATAATAATAATAATAATAATAAACAATAATAACTGAGACAGTATTATTGTGTATTCTGAGCTTGCACTGGATTCTTGAGCCTCCTGGCTATACCTCCTCAGTGTGGAGATTACAAGAGTCAACCCACATACATAGAACAGAAATGGATAATTAAACATTTTACAATTACAATGGTTGATTGATATGTGTGTGTGTGTGTGTGTATGTGTGTGCGTGTGTTTGTGTATGTGTGTCTAGGCACAGAAGACAACTTTTGGTGTCAGTTCTTTCCTTCCACCCTGTAGGTGTGGGCCTTGGAATCAAACTCAGGTCTTTTTTAAAAAAATCTTTATTAAATTATTTTCTTTATTTACATTCCAACAGTTGCACTCCTTCTCTGTTCCCCCTCCTGGAGTTCTTCACCCCATCTCACCCCCACCTCTGAGAGGGTGCTCCCCCAGCCGCCTACCCACCCCTACCTCATCCCAACCATCATCCCTCTTCCCTGGCGCATCAAGTTTCCACAGGATTAAGGGCATCCTCTCCCACTGAGGCCAGACGAGGCAGTCCTCTGCTACACATGTGCCCAGGGTCATGAACCAGCCCATGTTTTCTCCTTGGTATTTGGCTTAGTCTCTGGGAGCTCTGAGGGGTCCAGGTTAGTTGACACTGTTGTTCTTCCTATGGGGTTGCCATCCCCTTCAGCTCCTTCACTCCTTCCTCTAACTCTTCCATATGGTCCCCCACCTCAATCCAAAGGTTGGCTGAAGGTATCTGCATTTGTCTTAGTCAGTTGCTGGTAGAGCCTCTCAGAGGACAACCCTGCCAGGCTCCTACAGTGTGGCCTCAGTAATAGCGTCA
Organism: Arvicanthis niloticus; assembly: GCF_011762505.2. Taxonomy (NCBI): domain Eukaryota; kingdom Metazoa; phylum Chordata; class Mammalia; order Rodentia; family Muridae; genus Arvicanthis; species Arvicanthis niloticus. The sequence continues at coordinate 45,472,476 of NC_047676.1, read as the reverse complement.
GGATTTGGTGTGCACATGGGATGGGTCCCAAGTTGGGCTGCTCTCTGGATGGCCTTTCTTCCAGTCTCTGCTCCGTTTTTGTCCCTGCATTTCCTTTAGACAGGAACAATTCTGGGTTAAAACATTTGAATATGGATGGGTGGCCTCCTGCCTCAACTGGGGGCCATGTCTATCTACTGGAGGTGGTCTCTTCCTGTTCCATCTCCTCACTGTTGGGCATTTCAGTGAATGTCATCCCCATTGAGTCCTGGGAGCCTCTCTCCTCCCTCGATATGGTCCTTTCTAGAAGTTTCCCCTGACCCCCAGTCCCCACTGCTGCATATTTTGAATAATTCTCTTGCCCCTCTGGGCATCCCTCTTGTCTTCTCCCACATCTAATCCCGCCCCTGCTTCCTCCTCCCCCTCCCTGTGCCTCCCATGATTTTCTTCCCTTCTAAGTGGCTCAAACTCAGGTCTTTAGACTTAGCACAAGTGCTTACACTTACTGAGCTATTTTGGCAATCCGAAAAAAATTGAAAATTTTTTGAAGTTTAGTTCCACTCACTTATTTGTTTGTTCTTTAAACAACTGCTTGTTGGATGTCACTATTGATGCTGCTGCTGCTGCTGCTGCTGCTGCTGCTGCTGCTGCTGCTGCTGCTGCTGCTGCTGCTGATTGTTTTCTGTTGGGCTATTGCAACAGCCTCCTGCCCAGTTTACCTGTTTCCACCCTGTGATCTGTGTCTCTCCTATCCAATCACTGTTGGCAGAGTAGCACTTAAAAACATTTCAGATCTTGGCCCTTGCCTGGTCAAAATTTTTTAATGTACTTTTCATTAAATTAGAATTCTAGAAGAATTGTATTTACTTCTCATTAAATAAGCATTTTAATTCCACAGACTATAATGTATTCTGAAAGCCTTGCTGTGCCCTGAATCTGATCTCTCTTCCACTCCCTCTTCACCTCCAGGCTCCCTGTGCTCTCTGGATAGGGCAGGCATGAGCCTATCACAGGCTTTCCTGTGGTCCTCTCCTTTTCCTGGCTTTGAAGGTTGTTTCCCACTCAGCTCCCTTACTTCAGCCATATCTACTACTTACACAGCCCTTGATCAGCTATAGCTTCTCTTATTGGAATAAAAAGAACATCTCTCCATACCATCTTCTATTTTTCTTTCCTGCACTCAATCACCCCAAGATATATTTCCTACTTCCGTGTGTGTTTGTGTGTGTGTGTGTGTGTGTGTGTGTGTGTGTGTATTCATATTATACCTAGTTCCTCATCTCTTCTTATTTGGGATGCCAACTATAGGCAAGAGGGACTGTGCATCATCTACTGTAGTATTCTAGTAGCTGAAGCAGTACCTTGCACATAGTAGGTACACATGCATACTTGTTGAATCAATGAGTGGCCAAATATAGATCCTTTAGTTTTTTGAGAACATTCATTTTTTTAAATGCTGAGATAATTTTGTTTAATAGTTTAAACAATTACAATGAAATTATATAGTTTTTTAAAAATATTTTTTATATATCTTTACCCCTTTCTTCTTCACCCACTACTCCTATTGGTGACCACCATTAATGCAAGTTCTAGAGAACCATTTATTAATGGGATGGTGAGACAGATTAATAGCAGTGGAAATCAAGCCAGGCTTTTAACTCTTGGAACCTTAGCAAATGAATAATTTTTAAGAGTTATTTTATTTTCAAATGAAATGTCTGTGTACTGTGTGCACCTCTTTCTCTGTCTCTCTCCCTCTCTTTCCCCCTCCCTCCCTTTCTCTCTCTCTCTCTCTCTCTCTCTCTCTCTCTCTCTCTCTCTCTCTCTCTCTCTCTCTCTCTCTCGTATGTGTGTGTGTGTACCTAAATGCATATACCTGCAGAGGCCAGAAGAGGGAGGCCAGAAGAGGCCTTTGTAAACTTGTAAACTGCTCAATATGGGTGCTGGGAACTGAGCTCCGGTCCTCTGGAAGAGCAGGAAGCACTGTTAGCCACTAAACCATCTCTCTGGTCCCTGCAAGTAGCCATTTTGATGGCTAAAATGCTAATAAAACTGCTGAATGCACCTGGGCATCCTGAAGAGCTAAAGTCTTGTGTAAGCAGTGAGTGACTTATTGTGAGAGGAGCTGGACTGAATGTGATATCCCAGAATCCTCTGGGTGTCAGGGGAGAGCTCAGCCACTCTTTGATCAGAGGGACTGAGAAACAAAACCTCCAACACAGGGAATACTTGAGGCAAACTGCTTTCCACTGCCCAGGTTGTGGCTTCCTAATGCCAGTGGCAAGTCAGCGTAACATCCAGTTCTCAATGTAATGATACTCGTCCCATGAAGACGTTAGCACACTTAAGTGTGCCACAGAAGAGAACTGTACACAGCAAGTGTATTAATTAAATGGATGCAATGATCTAATTGAGACTTAACTTCAAGTTATGCTTAGTTATGCATATATATATATATATATATATATATATATATATATATCTCACAGTATATATTGTGCCTAGTAAAGATTACTTGGATACATCAATGACAGGACACCCTGAAATATCTTTATATAAATAAAATATATGATATATTTATTGTTGTTTACAAAGTATTATATAGCTTAATCTGGTCTCAAATTCATAAGTCTCCTGTTGCAGCCTCCTATGCGCTGAAATCAGGCATCTAACACCATACTTGTCCCTGTATGTATTTTTTCTGGCTACGTTTTAAATAGTTGTTTTAAGTTGATCACAAACTTGGTCAATTCTATGTTTCTGGAATATAATCACAGAGATAGATGTTTCATTTAAAAAGGCAACAATGAATCTGAGATTTGGGTAGAGCTGGGAGAGAGCTTGCCTGACACAAATAAGTCCTGGGTTCAAGACTTATTTGTCTTGAAGAGCTTAGGCTGTATGAGAACTTGTCTCAAACAACAAACAAACGCCACCAACAAAACCCAAACTGCTTCATTCTGGGCTCATTCAATGGAGGGAGAAAGAAAGGGATTATAGTATACCCGTATATGGAAAACCATAGACTAAATTACCGAACTTCCCTTGCACTCAAATATTATAAAACGAAAGTCAAACCTTTTTAATATTGTTACACAGCTATATTGATAATTAAGAAAATTTAATAAGTTTTGTAGTTGAATATGAAATGTTCCCCATAGGCTTTTATGGTTGATTAGTAGGTCCACAGCTGGTGGTACTGTCTAGGAAGGTTGGAGAACTTTTGGAACATGGATTCTCACTAGAGGGAGAAGGTCATAGGGGGCGGGCCAGCTCCTGTTCACACTCTGCTTTCTGAATGAACATAGAAACAGGGGGGAAGTGGGAAACAACATATCCCCCACCTCCTGATTTATATTCCAGAGAAACTGACTCCCCACTGGATCTCCTGGTGAGATTAACTCTGATGATCAACCTACACATAACCAAAGGAAATACTATTCAAATCTATGGGAAAACAAAAGCAAGTCATTTAGTTATATTTTTGAATCAAACCCAGGGCCTCACACATGCTAGGCCAATGTTCTCCCACTGAGTCACACGCTCAGGTGTAAGTGATTTATAATAAAGACATATTCACTTCAAACTCAAGTAGATGCTTAAACACAGCTGTGCTGGGTGACGTGCTATGAAATAAGCAAGGTCTTGCTTGCCTCTATTTACCCACATAAGGTATGTCTTAGAGATGGATTGCTAGGTAACGGTGCTCGCCATGCAAGCTGACTCCGTGAGTTTGACTTCCGGTACTTACTGAGGAACTAGAGAACGGACTGAACAGTTGGTCTTCCCCCCCCACCCCTCTCTCTCTCTCTCACACACACACATACACACACACACACACATGATGTGATACATGTGCATTTGTTCTCACGTATGTGCATCACACATGGAATTATAATAAGTAATAAAACATGATGTGAGACCATTTCCCTCTTTGCTTGACATTCTGAAATAAGAGTTAAGCATATGACACTTTTTGGTATAATTTCCACGAATTCAACAACTGCAGATCTAAGCTGATACATTCTGTGTCAGACTTCACAGTGTGCTTTGTCACTGGCGACATGACTTCTGACATGGTAACCTTTGCTGCAGTCATAAATGCAACAGAAACTAATCTTCCTGGATCATCCAAAATACTTTTAAAATTTTAGATGAGAGTGAAGTGAGGCTCCAGGCTTATAGCGTTACAACCCTGGTTTCCTCTTGCCTAGACATCCAACAGGGCACTAAAATGTTATACAGGACAAGCATTGCTGGATGCCAAGTCCGGGCTAAGCATCACAGGACATGTATCTTCTCCTTTCTCTGCCCACAAAGTCTAGTCAACTCCTCTCCATATTTCAAAAACAAGAAACCCATCTCCTCAAAGGTGGAACCTCTTTATTGAGTAATTATCTTACTGGTAGAAGACAACAAACAAACAAACAACAACAAAAAACCCAAACCAACAAAATATCCCCCATCCCCAATGTGGGCAAAATCTCAAACAAAACCAAAACCAAAAAAATCTAGGTCGAAGTTAAGTGTTATGAAGATAGCAAAGCAGTGCAGGTGTAGTGTGGTATGAAAGCTCACAGTAGGGGCCAGGGAATACTTATAGGAAGGCTATAAGTGGGGTAGCATCGATGGAGGAGGCTGTGAAGGAGCTGGAGCAAGCACAGTCCTGGCAGGAGAAGCAAAGGCCCTGAAGTAGGAAGGAGTATGTTTGAGGAACAGAAGGAAGACTGGCTAGGAATGAAAACTAGGTGAGGAGGGAAGAAAGCATTGGATTTGGGGGGATGGAGAGGGTGGGAATTGTCAGACTGCTTTTATGTGATCCCGAAGGCCTGTGGTCCCTTTACATGACATCCACAAAGGCTGCCTCTGTGGTTTCTGATATGTGGATCTTTGATCCTTACAAGTTAATGGAAATTATCACCGTGGCTCATAGAGGACTTGGGAAAATGCTGAAGAAGCCAGTATGATTTTGTTTTCAAGGGAAGCTCCTTTAAAAATTATTATTATTATTATTATTATTATTATTATTATTATTATTATTATTTTGATGTTTTGAGACAGGGTTTCTCTGTGTAGCCCTGGCTGTCCTGGAACTCACTCTGTAGACCAGGCTGGCCTCGAACTCAGAAATCCGCCTGCCTCTGCCTCCCAAGTGCTGGGATCAAAGGCGTGTGCCACCACCACCCAGCAAAATTATTTCATTTTAAATTATGTGTGTGTGTGTGTCTGTATGGGGGTATGTGCACGTGAATGCAGTTGCCTTTGGAGGCCAGAATAGACACTGGATCTTTTGGAGTCACAGTTCATTGTGAGCTGCCTGATGTGGGTACTGAGATATAGACTCTGGTATTCTGCAAAGGCTGTATGGGCTGTTAACTGCCGAGCCATCTCTCAGGACCCTGAGGTCTGTCTTTTAACCACTGCTATATACTGGGCATCATTTGAGTACCTTAATGCACCATTTTAAGTCCTTATATCAACTCTGCAAGACCACCATCAAGATTTCCATTTTGCCAGTGTGTAGAGGGGGATTAAATACCGAGCTTGAAGTCACTCGGCTTGTTAGCACACTGGTTGTTATTGAACTTGGAATCTAGATGTAGCAAATTTCTCTTTGAGATTTCCATGGAAGTCGAAAGCTGCGTAATTTGAGGATGGGCAAGCTTTGTTGCAGGGTTCCAGCTTTACCATCATGGTGGACAAGACTAGAAAATTCCTTTTCCATCTGCCTCTTGTACTAAAGTATGTAGGCCTCCTTTGACAACCCTCATCACAGACAAGCAGAACTCTTCCCCAACATTTGGAGGTGTAAGAAAAAAGTTATCTTTTTTTTATGTTTACAAAAGTAATGTATATGCAGCATCCCCAGTGGGTTTTCTTTTTTGTTTGTTTTTGTCTTTCATAGTAAGACTAAATATACACATGGACAGGGCAGGATGAGGTAGGAAGTTCATCCTTTGTTCAGCAATCTCTTTTAAAGTTTGTATTGATTTATTATGTATGTGTGTTCGTGTCTGAGCATGACGCAGCACACAGGAAGGTCAGAGTGTAACTTGTGGGAGTCAGTTCTCTCCTTCCACCATGTAGGCCCTTAGGGTTGAACTCAGGGCATTCACTGGCCTTAGCAGAAAGTGCCTTTACTACCCGAGCCATCTCATCTCAGGCCCTCAAAAAATCTAAACTGAGTGTATCCAGGCTTTAGTTCGTGACCTTGGTTTCTTTTCTTTTAACGACTCACCGAGTTTAATTAGGGTTTCGTATATGAGCATGGATGTGGGGCTATTTACTGGAAGAAAATAGATGGCATCTCTCAGCAGCCATTAATTTCCAATCATCTCCTCACTAGTGGCCTCATGTGTCCTTCCCTGGTATGATTGACAGGCTCCATCATGTGCAGGTCATCAAACTTGCTGTGAATTCATGAGTGCCACGTCAGCTATATTATGTCCAGAAGACAGCATCTCACAGCTCTCCTCCCCCCCAGATCTTTCTTTCAGCACCCTCTTCTACCATGTTTCCTGAAGAGGTTGTTCGTACCAATGCCCCATGCTCAGCCCTATTTATTCTCAAGACATTTACCAGTTTTGAGTGCCTGAATCAATCACTATCTATTGAATTAATCACTGTCTAATATGTCTGTTGCACATCAGCTTCTACCATCAACGTGGAGTTACTCAGCAGTCCCCTGTCTTCGTCTCCACAGACATTGATTCATAGTAACTGGGTTAAAGGTATACAGTATAAAGCGAAGCCATTTGTCTCTTTGAACAGTTGCAAGTCGGACCAACAATTCCCAGGGCAGGAGATTGTAGGTGATTCAGTGCAGAGAAGACTGAATTCATCAACTCCATAAACAAAGGACTGACAATTTCAGCCAGATTGCTAAATACAAAACGTAAGTTCAAGGAGGAGAAAGATTACGGTACTTTATCAAGAGAACACACCAGAAGCTGACCAGGGCCTCCTTATCGCCCCGAAAGTCTTTCTACAGTCCTTATGGCGGACTGCCTTTATCTGCTTTATAAATGTTCTTCCACTTGGACAGCTGTCAAGTTGCTTCCTTTCACCACCCACTTCTTCCTCTTTGCTAACCTCCGGATTTTCTGCCCTGGGTGCTGACAGGAATTATCTATCAAGTTCCAGCTAGGTTTGGCTCACTGGGCTCTGAGGAAGCAAAGCTCGTGTTCCGAGTGGGCTTGCGGCAAGGATGGTCTGGGTAGGGTTTGGGCAGCACCATCCACTGCGTGCAGGCGGTACCCTGTGCGATCAGTCAGGTCTGCGAGCGCCTGAGCGCCCACTGGCGAGGAGGAAGCGTCCTCTCCTCCTCGCTGCTGGAGGCGCAAGCCCCAGGTAGTGAAATCCAGTGCACACACAGCCCCGCCCACCACGCAGTTCCTGTCACGTGCCCTTGCGCCGTCCAATCAGCGCTCGGAAGCTCCCGGCTTGTGATTCAAACTGCTGCGCGGCCAGCTCCGGCGTTGCCCCGCGACTGCTGCGGGTTGGGAATGGAGCACCGCATAGTGGGACCCGGTCCGTACCGGGCCACCAGGCTGGTGAGTGAGAGTGGGGCCGAGCCGACCCCGCGCCGCTGTCACCGCGGAGACTCGGGCTGTGTGCAGTCGCTCGGGGGCCGCCGGTGCTGGTGGTCGTGTGCTGGGATCGCGGCTCCACACTCTGCCCCGCAGCGGGCAGACGAGGCCCGGAGCCAGCCTCACCAAGGTGGCATGAACTTCATTTGCCGCCGGTGGTTGGATTCTCGGCTGTAGACCGCGCCTTTAGCCCTACGGGAACCGAACTGCAGGGGATCGCGTTCCCCTTTGTCCTAAGGACCTACTCTAGCTTCCTTGACAATATCGACCGTGGGTGGAGCTGAAGGACCACCCTATGGGTGGGTGTAGCTTTTTGCGGATTGCGGTGATCCCGGCAGGGCTTGACTCCTTCCTGAGTGACACTGTTGACACTTGACAACTGTTCTTTGTAACGGTGCACAGAACGGAGGTGGATTGTCCCTCTAAGGTTCCTGCCCCTGGCGTTTCAGTTGTTGCCAGCACCTACTTCATGTTGGGGATCAGCTCTGATAGGTGATCTGAAAGCTTTGCAGATGCACCAGGGTGAGGGTCTTTGTTGTGGAAACAAATTTTGACACTCAGAGACTTATTTCTAGGAGGAAGTAATTTTACTGACTTCTGCCTTAAACGGATTAGGACAATGGAATAGATACAGGTTTTAGAGGACTTTGAATTTAGTCTGTGAAGATTCTTAGCTGTATTACCTTGCAATCGAGTCTCACGGATCTTTACTCTGGAAAAGGTGGGGATGAATATCCAAACTTATGTTTTAGATTCATATGTAGAGACGTAGTTTTCTTTCTTTCCAGAGCCAGGTAGTCTCTGCTCTGTGGAGTCAAGCCACCTTTTACGGATGAGAAGTTAGGTTTTAGGCTGCTTGTCCTTTGTTTTATTAGACGTATGAGGCAAGTGGAGAATCAAATAAAGATCATGAATCTTGACACAAAAGAACTCATGCCACACACAGGTGAAGCTTCTCCTATGATTTTAGGATCTGTGGTATTGTTTCATTTGGCTGAAAACAACACATATTTGCATAGGGTCATTGGTCTGGGCTGGACTCATGTCAGTGATTTTTCCAATGGAAATCATTCATGTGTCACTATCTGGTAGTTTGACCGGCACTGGGTGGTGTCACGTGGTGGTACCCTGGTCCTCAGTGTTTGTTGAACCAAGTATCTCTGACGGGTTTGCTCAGACTCTTCACACAGTGTGCTCATGGTGTCATGACGTTTTGTTCACACCTCATTGGCCAAAGCAAGTGAAATGGCTGAATCTAGAATCTAGACATTTATTTCCATTAAAAAGACATTGTTGTTATTATTGTTGGATGTTTTGTGTATTTGTGTGTGTAGAGGTTAGAGGGCAACTTTGTGAAGGCATAGCTTTCCTTCCACCTTTATGTGCAAGGATGGAACTCAGGTTGGCAGCCTTGTGTGGCAAGTATCTGTATCCACTGAGCCACCTTTTCTACTTTTTAGTGTGGCGAGGTGGTAAAAGTCACATTGCTAAGGTGCCTGTGAAGAGGCTTGGAGGCATCATTGTGTAATCCACGGAACATCTGGCATGATCCCATTTATTTTAAGAAAGAGTAAAATGAATAATGAATGTAGGTTCTCTTTACGGCTCATTTCTAAGAGGTATGAATGGTGACAACAAGATAAAGATAGTCTTAGAAATGGGGTTTTCATAACTGCATTAGCAGAAGTGGCTCCACCATGTAAACTATCCTGGGTCAGGACTACTGTTAGTTCTGACTTGAGGGAAGATAGGAGTTGTTCTGTTTTAGCGACTTTTGCAAGCCATAATGGCAGTCCTCCCTTATCTGGAAAGGATACATTGCAAGAACCCCAGTGTCGTTGGTTTGGATAAGATTGGCCCTCATAGGCTCATATATTTAAATGCCTTGTCACCAGGGAGTGGAACTGTTTGAAAAGATTACAAGGATTGGGAGGTGTGGCCTTGTTGGAGGAAGTGTGTCACTGGGGGTGGGCTTTAAGGTTTGCAAAGCCCATGCTAAGCTAAGATTCTCTGTCTCAGTCTGTGTATCAGGATTAACTCTTAGCTGTTTCTCCAGTGTCTGCTCGCTTTCTGTCACGATGATAATGGACAAAGTCCCCGAAACATTAAACAAGCCCCCAATTAAATGCATTTCTATAGAAGAGATGCCTTGGGTCATGGTGTTTCTTCACAGCAATAGAACAGTGACCAAGACACATAGCAAATGTTTAAAAACTGTGATAGTACTAGACCCCATATATATTATATATAGTATGTGGTTTTTGTACGTATACCTATGATGGTTTAATGTAAATTAATACACTGAGGGATTAACAATGGTAGTAACAAAATGGAACAATTACTATATTCTACTAAAGTTCACTCTAATACTTTGGAGCTATTGGTCATTAAAATAAAGATTACGTGAGCAAATACACCGAAACCTGATACCCTAAACTTCACTAAATGCCTACTGTGGGAGCGGCATGTATGGTGTGGACACAGTGAACATTGAGCTCACAAGGCAATTTCACTGTTCTTCCCAGAGCTGCATGCAACTGAAAACTTAGGAACTGTAAATTTTTGGAATTTTCTATTATTCAGAGTCCTGTTTACTTACTGTGGGTGACTGAAATTTTGGAAAACCATTAACTAATCTCCTGTTACGGTAGGAAAAAAAAAGAGCACGTTTCATCTTCTACACAATTTATTTACAGTACTTGCTCAAGAGAAACAAAATGAATCTTGGTATGACAAGTCCTTACCTGTCTTATGGTAAAAATGAATATAGTAATTGGAACTGCTTTAAATGCCATTGTGGCTTGCATAAGAATGGCCCTCAAGGGCTCATATATATGAGTTCCTAGTCATCAGGGAGTGGCACTGTTTGAGAAGGACTAGGAGGTGTGGCTTCACTGGGGCAGTTGTGGCCATCTTGGAGGAAGTGTGCCACTGGGGGTAGCTCTGAGATTTAAAAGGCCAGGCCAGGCCAGGCCCAGTGTCTCTCTCCCTGCTGCTGTCTGTTACACATGTAGATCTCTCAGCTACTTCCCCAGCACCGCGTCTACTTGCACATCGTGGTGCTTCCCTCCATGATGGGAATGAGCTAAACCCCTGAGACTGTAAACCTCTGAAACCGGAAGCAAGTCCAGATTTACTGCTTTCTTTTGTAAGAGTTGCTGTGGTCATGGAGTCTCTTCACAGCAATAGAACACTGACTAAGACAGTTGTCTTCACAGAACTGGACGGGCGCCTGTCTTCATGGTTGCAGAGGGTCAATGTGTAGATGCTGCTGGATTCTCTGTCACATTGACATATTATCAAAGGAGTCTGTAAAGAAAAATGCTTCTTTTAACCCCTACCTTAAGTGACATTCAAGCCTAGTTTAGACTAATCAGCTAGTTAAACAGAAAAGTATGTGGACGATTAATAAAGACCCTTCCTCTTTACCAGAATTTTGCAAGTAGGCAATTAAGCTTTCAGTTTTACTATATATTTGAGAAACTGAATATTAAACATTGAGATTTGGAAGATACAGAGATAGCCAGTTTTTCCCCCCTAAATGTGAGAGTTGCTCTTACCAGAAATTATAGTTCTTATTATAGTTGTATTTTATGAATATAATCCAGCCATGTCCTAAAGCTTTCATTGAATAAATAATTATTTTTTAACTTGTTCTCTCTTGTCCTTCAAGGCTGGCCCTCCTTCCCTTTTTCTTGGCCCTGCTCTTTCTTTCAACACCACTCTCAGCTTCCTGCCTCTTCAGCAAGAGCCTGGAGGACCTATTGGCACACAGTGGGAGGTGTCCATAGCCTCCGTGCTGGTTTGCTGTACCGTCTAATAATGTAGATCAGCTTAAGCACTGATGTCTGGCTTGAAGATAAGAGTTTACAGGTTAGGTAAAATTTTATGGGAAAAATTAAATGAAAGATCCAATTCATGATAGTACAGGAGCTAGTCAGCTACTTATTCATCATCACTGAAACAGTTGTCTGTTTTTTTTTTTTTTTTTAACTCTTGTAAAAATAGCTTACAGAAGACGTCTAATACATAGTTTGGAACAAATCCTTAACTTTTTGCATGGTGGTCACTATCAGAACCTGGTTCATGAATGAAGCTGGAGGGGGAGAATTTTTTGAGAACTCGTGAGATAACTCCAAGGCAGAAAGCCTTGTAATCTTGGTTTGTCCATAAGGTGGTTGTTCTGGGAAGGTGCTTCTGTGCCCCTCCCAGGTGTAATAAGTAGGAGTGGGATTATTAGATCACCTCCATCACTATGCCATCGTATCCAGCACTATACAGAATGATGTTCCTAAGCATGAGTTGTCCTGGTGAGTGTATACAGCCTGAACTCATGTAAACTTTGCTCATGACCTTGCCTGACCCTTAGAATACCTTCTGAATATAAATTGTTTGATGCCCTAAATAAAGATGGCTCTTGCATGAGGCTTTAGTCAGCCTCTGTTTTAGTCTCCACTCACCTAGGTTCACAACACCAATAGAATGGTAACAGTTACTGTGAAGATCGTACAAAAGCACAGTGAGGAGAAAGATTGGAAGTAAGTCTGCTGTCTGAGGAAACAAAACCGACAGCCATTCACTCACACATTTACATCCTAGAAGCAGAGTGTAGTTACATCCTAGAAGCAGAGTGTGGTCAAGAGCCTCATGAGGGTAGGATTACTTCTGAGGCATGCCAGGAGCATTGCTGTGGTGTCCTTGTTATCTCTGTCATAGGCTGTGGGAAACCTTGAGGGTTTTTGTATAGTGACCATTCTGAGGCTCTCAGTAGCCACTTACTGCCGCCTCTGTGAGCGGACTGCTAGGATGTGAACTAGGTAGGTCCTAGCAGAAGGCAGGAGCTTCCTTATGCTAGACATACTTACACCTTGTTTTCCTATCACCAAAGGGCTTCCACTTGGAAGAGGAAACAAGGAGGAAGAGGCTGAGTTATCCGGACATCTAGAGAGATCTGGCTCTTTTGTCTTTTGACATTGAATCTATCTGTGGCACTTGGGAGCAGAAGGAAACTGGATTATTTTTATGGTACTTAATGTGTACCAAACCTTTTGTGAACAGTGAATGGAAGATCTGGGATTAGAACCCTGCTCTCACTCAGAACCTCATGTTTTCTCCATTTTTTAGAGATTGATTCTGTGCTTTTGAAGTGACCCAGCCTCTCTTTTAGTTCAAGGCCAGGATCACTGCACTATGAGTGTCACCAGCCTTATACTAGAGTGAGACAATATGCACTAATCTGATGGGTTTGTTTTTTTAAAAAGTTCATAAATCATGTTTAAGCAGGGGTCACATGACTCTTCAATCTGACTGGAGTGGATTGTACTAGCACGCTGAACATGCTACCTCGTTTCTTAGCAGGGTGACCCTTGACCAGTACCATGTTACCTCATTTCTTACTTAACAGGCTGATCCTGGGAAACATCTACCCCCATGTCTTTTCTTTTGATTATGTTTTTTTTGGGGGGATGGGAGCAGGAGTGACATCTTGTTTTGTAGCTCAGGCTAGCCTTGAACTCATTCCTCTTGCCTTAACCAGGAGAGTATGGTACATGCCGCCACACCAGCTAGCTTCCATGATTTTCATATATCAAAATCTCAACTCTTTTGAGTTTTAACTTGCTGCATATTTCTGTGTTAACTGGGCACAGCTATGTGTTTATTGACAGAGACTGCACTGAATCCTGGAGACTCAATTCAGGGGTCTGTTCTATAGACTTGTTCCGCTTTAATGGCCACACCCACTCCGATAGTAAAGGTGATAGCAATCTATGAGTGAGATTTGCCGAGTATCTGCTTTAGAGCAGACACTGAGATAGGCTTTTCATTTTTATTTTTTTATGTCTCTAGTCTTTGTTGCTGAAGATACACTGGCTTGGCCAGCAGTGAGTATGAGGCTGGCCTGCTGGCCATTAGCAGAACAGGCCATGATCCCAGTCACACTGGGCTTCAGAGCCTAAGTGCTGTCTATTCAGCCTTCTGTGTCCTTGTGGCATCTGAAGATGCCATGCCCAACTAAACCCTGTTCTTCTAGAAGAGCCTCAAAACCAAGCATCCTCTCAGGCAAGCAAAGGGTGTGAGAGAACTTCACTGCAGAAAAAGAACAGAAGGTGCTTTACAGTTGGTGTGTTTGATTGGAAACACCTAACTAGCAATTCTTTTCAAACAGCTTTCTTTTTGCAAACGCTTGATACTGCTTTGTAAGTGTTCTTCTCTACTGTCTTGAGGAGCTTGTTAGTGCTGGGTAGTTTATCATGCTCACACGCAGCTCTCTCTTTCCTCACAGAATGAACAGTCTATAAGTGTTTGATGAGTGAAGCCGTATTAAACATGGGACTTCTGCAAAGGAATTGCATGTGCTGGGCAAGATTTTTGGGAGTAGTTAGGCAGTATTTCATTATGTAGTCTAAACTGGGCCTGGGCTGGCCTTAAACTCAAAATCCTCCTGCTTCAGCTTCCTGAGTGCTGGGGTTATAGCTGGAGCTGGCAGCAGTGTGCCCAGCTGTGAGCATAGTTCTACCCAGTACTTACTACCATTGTTTCCATGCAAATGAACTCCAGCACTAGCAGAACTTTCTAGCAGTGTCTTCAGCAACTGTTGCTTGAATGAATAAAGGATGACCTACCCTTGAGAAGTTACATTTTGCTTGTTTCTCTTCTGTGACTAGGCTCTGCTCCTGCTTCAGTGGTAACAAAATAACCATAACGTGGACTTTTGTAACTGTTTCTGAGTGTGGAGTTCTATGGCATTACTTGCAGTCCCACTGTTTCATAATCATTACTTCATAACTATTCATTCTTTAGGACTTTAAGAATTTGAAGACTGCAAACAAATATACCATGTCTCCACCTGTTATTCCAGTGCATTTTAATTTAAAAAAAAAATTGATTTTATCTGTCTACCTATTTACTCACTTACCTACCTATTAATGTATCAATTTGTGGATCAACCTGTTTATCTTCTAACTTAGGGTCTTGTATAAGCTAAATATAGTTCCTAGTCTTCAAGCAGTTTAAATGGAAAACGGGTACTCCTTGATTTAAATATTTGGGATGATTAACCTTTAAAAAACACTAGTCGATGACTAAATGTTCTTGTGTCCTTTGCCTAGTGGAACGAAACGGTGGAGCTTTTCCGGGCCAGGATGCCTTTACGGAAACATCGTTGTCGGTTCAAGAGTTATGAGCACTGCTTCACTGCATCGGAGGCTGTGGACTGGCTACACGAGCTTCTGAGGAACAGTCAAAACTTTGGGCCCGAGGTAACCCGGAAACAAACAGTCCAGCTGCTGAGAAAATTCCTGAAGAATCACGTTATTGAAGACATCAAGGGAAAATGGGGTCAGGAGGATTTTGAAGACAACCGTCACCTCTACAGGTAATGGCAGTGGGTGAACTCTGAAGAAGGAACACAGGGCGACTGAGTGCATCTGGTCAGCATCTGGAACCTTCCTGAAGTGAAAGAATTTACTGTGTCCATTGAAGCGATGCTTCTGTTTGTAAAGTGCTAAGCGCCTAGCTGAATGGGCTGTTAAAATAAAACTAGTTGCCATTTGTCCTGCTCTGTCAGGGCACCACAGAGCAGGCTTTTCTTGCAAGGATTTTCCAGTAGGGAAAATTTCCATGCCTTCTGCCTGCCTGGCAGGGTGGGTGCAGTAACTTCTAGAGTACCATAAAGGGTAAAACAGTTCTGGGTTTGTAGTAACTTAGTACTTCTAGAGAACCAGAAAGGGTGAAACAGTACTGGGTTTGTAGTAACTTAGTACTTCTAGAGAACCAGAAAGGGTGAAACAGTACTGGGTTTGTAGTAACTTAGTACTTCTAGAGAACCAGAAAGGGCGAAACAGTACTGGGTTTGTAGTAACTTAGTACTTCTAGAGAACCTGAAGGGGGTGCAACAAAACCTCTGGGTTTAACTTTGCTGAGCACTAAGGATTAGAAGATTCGGGCAGATTGTCTTGTCTTGCAACAGGTCAGGGAACATGTGTGGGACTGTGTTAGACATCCTTAATGTTTCTAATCGAGCCTGCTGCTGCAAGCCTGCCCTTCTCCATAGGATTTGCTGACAGTATTTTATGATGTGGACATTTACCACCAGGTAATCGAAGGAAAAAGGAGCTCTCTCCTTATCGTGCCTTCTCATTCCAAGTTATTGTATTTGATTGCTGGAGGCCCAGGAGACTCACCTGAAATCCAGGTGATGGAAGAAGGCTGAAAAAGAATGAGGTCACACAAATCAGAGAGGAGCTGTTCTGCTGTCTGTAGCAGCCCTGTCGGTGCCAAGCCCTAGAGAGAGGCTAGTGGAGAGAGTGGAGAGTGCAGACTTAGCGCTTGCTTCCCTTTCCCTCACAGAAAGATAAGGACCCTGATTATAGTACATCCATGAGCTGTTAGCCTTGAGCTAAGAGATGCTGCTGTCTTACACCTGAGCTGTTTCTTTGTTTCCCTCAGACTAGCTCCCGTGCAGAGTAGAACCGGATGAGGCGGTCATAAGCACGTAGGGTTAAGACGATGTTGTGCGTTTCTCGTCAGACCCCCTCATGGAGCGCCTTCAGAAGCCTCCTGTGCCCGCGTGTCAGGATTGTTGTCTGAGCCATCAGTTGTCTCCTTTGGCAGCTATTTGCTGATCTAACTTTTAATTAGTCTCAGCTTATTCTGAGGCCTGGTTACTTAGTGGGAAGTCTAGTGTTGTCTCTACATGCCAGGCTGCATTGGGGGTTCTTAAGTGATTACCCTTGTGGGTGCTTCCTTGCTTATACCCATCAAGATTTAGCTAGGACCTTTCTGAAAGGCTCTGAGTGAGTAATATCTAAGGTTTTCTATTGTGACATCAAATAGGGCATCTCCCATTGAGTGCCCCTGAGACTCTGGAATCCTCAGAATACCATAAGTGTGTATTCCTGGCCACTGAGCTGACCACTGAGCACTGACTACCAGATATTTCATTTCAATGTTAAGACTTAATCATGCATCCCTTTTGATAAAAAGAATTCACAAGACAGATGATTTTTCCTTATTAAGTGTAGTGGTCCTTCAGGGTCCACCAAATATTGGTTTCAGGAATTCCCCATATATATCAAAAAATTTGCATATGCTAAAGTTCCTTATGTAAAATATAGCTTTGCATATAACCTACACACACCCCCTATATTTAAAATTCTCTCTAGATTACTTGTAATACCTGATGTAAGTACTACATAAATAGTTGCAGTGTGTTGTTATGAAGTAATGACCAAAGGTACATATATTCCATCCAGATGTAACCACTGTATTCCCAACAGGATTCTGAACAGGATGTGAGGTGAATGTGCTGAGGAGAGACTGAGGTGGTGTGGGATGAGGGAGGGCTACACAGTAACTTTTCAGTCCTGGGCTCAGCATACTTCTTGGTACTTGACAAATTCAGGTTTTGCTCTTTGGACTTTAATCTTTGTGATGGGAGCCTTGCTTTGTTATTCAAGCTGACTTTGAACTTCCAGACCGAAAAATGATTAGTGTCTGCCTTAGTGTCCTGAAATGCTGGGACTACAAATAGGACCCACTGCACCAGGCTGGAAATTTTTTCGTCACATACTTTTGACCCATGCTTGGGTGGATCTGAAGACAGAACTCATGGACCTGGCGGCCGATTCTAACTGGTTCCTACCTTGTTTCTGAGTTTTGGTAACAGTGTTTCTGAGTCATGCACAGGGCAGCATTTTGCTATTTAGTATCTAAAAACTCACTGACACTTTTCTTTCCTCTGCATGGGAATTCTATAAATTAATCTCTTGACTTTTCAGTTATCCAGATTAGTCTTGGATGGAATGTATTTAAACCTGTAAATCATTGGTGAAGTGCCCCTGACTTGCATTGAGAGTGAGCCGATTAGTGTCTAGCCAGCTGTTGAGCCTGTGCAGGCTGCTGTGATTGGTGCTGGAGAGAGGTAGCAGTCCGCACTAGTGCTCTAGGGAGGGCTGCCTTCGATGTTCTGACTGGTGTATCTCCAGCGCCATTCCTAGGTGAGAAGTGCTAGAGCCAGGTTCAAAAGGAAGCTGAGGAGGAGAGAATAAGCCAAATCAGGGTAGATCGGGAATGGATGGAGAGTCAGTAGGGGTGGAATTGAGGGAATACTTCAAAAGAATCAGATTTATGGAAGGGAGCACTTTCTAAGTAGTCCAGAAAGTGCTGGGAAGGACAAGGAGAGGAATTCTTGTTGGAAAGAAAGAAACTAACATTCCAGAACATTCCAGAACATCTCCTATGTTGCAAACTCAATATGTATTTTTACATTTAACTCAACTCCTGAAGATGCAGTGATAATATGCTCCTAATTGTATGACTTATTTTCTTTCTTTTTGGAGAGAGTCTTACTGTCTAGTCCAGGATGGCTTGAACTTGTGGCAGTCCTGGCCCAGCCTTCTAAGTGCAGAGATTACGGGTGTGCGCCAGCACTCGGAGCTTTCCGAAATACGAAGGTTGGGAAATGAATAAAGCTAGCTTTACAAACATGCTCGGAGTCATGAGTCAGTAAGGGAGGAGCCATCATCTGAGTCAAGGACCAGCTCTAAAGTCTGTGTTCTTGTGCTATGCCAGGCTATCTCAGTTTCCACAGATGAGATTGACATAGCTTAACAGATAGATTCGTGGTGAATAAACACAGGGACTCATGGGAACGTTTGGTGTGGCCAGTGCACTTGTAGCCACGTAGTTCTCGTGATGCTTAGTGACTAATATATGCCTTCATTAAGAAATTCTTGTCAAATGACGGAGATGTGGGCAACATTGTAAACTTTGCTCATCTAAACACAGCAAGCCTTTCTCCCGGGTCTGTGCAATCACAGTTATACAGATGCAAAAACCCGTTATCTTTTCTTTTTTCTTTTTGTTTGTTTGTTTGTATACTAATGGAGATCAAACCCAGGGTCTTGTACTACCTTTGAACTGTATGTCTGCCACCTGTCTATGTGTCTTGAAGAGACAGATTACATATATGTATTGGATAATTTTATAACACCGTGAGGAATGAAGCCCTCATTCTGTACTCTTTCATGGGAGAAGTGCTTGGCTGGTTGTAGCTCTTTAGTGGGACTACTCTGGAGTCTGGCTGGCCCTTGACTCCCATTACTGGTGGGTAGCCAGAGGGACTCCGAGCTTGTTTTTATTGTTTACTTATTTGTTGTTTTAAACCATGTTTTAAGACTTTATTTTTTAATTGAAAATATTTGTGTACACTATTTTTTCATGTTTTCCCAATTCCTCCCTGATCCTCTCCACCTCCCTACCCACCCACCTTTATGTTCTTTCTCTTAAAAGAAAAAAAAAAAAATCTAAAACCAAGAAAATAAACACCACCCACAACCGAAATCAAAATGGATAAGTAAAAGATCAGTAAGACAAAAGGGTCCTCCAACAAGACAAGGCTACGCCAGCTGCTGAGTTTATTTTTGTTGGCCAAGTCTCCTGTGTATGGCACTGCCCTGAAACGTGGTTAATGAGCCCAGTGAAGCTCCAGTAGAGAAACCCACTTTTCTTTTGCCATTGAGTATCAATTGTAGATAGCTTCTTGATTAGTGGACCCCTGTCCACTCCCACTTTCAATGTTAGGACTCTGTCTGGCTTGAACTTGTACAGCCCCCTCCTTTTTTCCCCCCATATGGAATGCTTTAAATATTCTGTGATCTAGAAAAATCTGAACCCTAAACCACTTCTTGGTCTGAAGCATTTTGAATGAAGGTGAGATTAAATCAGAGACGGCACAGATGCATAAAACAGTGGGGCACAATAGAAGTTCAGAACCAGCTGTATACAAATACAGTCAGTTGATAGGAAATGATCAGTCTTGTCAGCAAACAGTTTTGGCACTGCTGGGCATTGGACCTAAAGCTTTGCACATGTTTGGAAGGTACTCTTCAGCTGAGCTATGCATTTCCATCCATTTCAAATGATTTCCCAACATTTGGATATCCAAGTGTGTAGATGCAAATATAATTCACAGTGAGTCTTAACCTAAACCTCATAAATCTGTAAAAAATTATTCAAAGTAGATCATTGATTTAAGTGTAAGACCATAGCGTTACATCTCGAAGTTAGGCAGAGAGTTGTTCAGATGGGACACCAAAAGCACCTGTCACAAAAGAAGAGACGACAAATTGGAAAAATAACAAAATGGAAAAAAAAAAAAAAAAAAAAAAGGTTGCTGTAAACCAGCACTAAGCATGAAAAGGAGTCTGGAGAGTTGGTTCCGCAGTTTCAAGCATTGTTGTTGCAGAGGATGCAGAGGACTCAGTTTCCCTTCCTGTAATCTCGTGGCAGTCAGAACTCCAACTCCAGTTCCAGGGATCTGAAGCCCTGGTCTGGCCTTCAGGCACATACACAGTGCACCAAAACTGTGTGCACACATTCATAATAGAACAAGGTAAAACACTAACAAAGAGGACAAGAAGTCAAATAACAGGCAGAGTTATCTGCAAACCACGTATGTGATGGTAGGCTGGGACCAGGGACATGCGAAGAGCTTTTGAACTTGGCAGTAGTAGAGCAATGATTCAAAGAATGGGCAAGGGGTTTGAACAGATGCTTGTAAAGATGTTTAACAGACTTAACGTTATGGAGGTACACAGTAAAGCCACGGCGGGATGCTACCAACTATTACAGCAGGTAAAATAAAGGCAACAACAATGTCAAGTGCTACTGAGATGCAGAGGTTGAAACCTCCTCCGTCCTTGGCAGGAATCCTAGGTTGGTAGTCACTTTAAAATGAATAAATATAGGTGATCTCAGTCATCCCTGTTCCTACTGGATATTTCCCCAGAAAAATAAAATTTTTGTGTACGAATGGAAAATTTATGAGTGTTTACAGTGGCTCTACTAATAATTGCTAGTAACTGGATACAGCCTGAATATCCCATGATTGAATGAACAAGTACAATTAATCTATAAAATAGAACACTGTCAGGTTGGGGAATGGTGTTCTACCGTACAGTGAGAGGCAGAAAGGGTGTTTGCAGTAGCAAAGAAACTGCTATTTCCTGATGGGGTGCCTATAGTGTGACTGTGCCTTAAAACTGATACATCAACCCTCACATTAACTTTTCTGTAGGCCAATAAGCAGAGATTTGAAAAGTCTTATTTGAATCTCTGATGCCAGAAACTTGAGCAGATGTTTCAAGGTGTGTGAGCTCGTAGTCATTTTTTTCTGTGACCCTATGAAAGGTTCTTGCATCATTATCTCGTGAGTCTTGAAGGGACTTGCTTTAGTTACTACACCTCCAAGCGGATGGACCATTTACTCCCTCTAGTGGACATCTTTAAAAAAATTTTAATAGGAAAAGAAAATGTATACATATGATTGTATTTTTTCACTACTCTTTTCACCAAGTCCATAAAGATCAGTTTTTCAGGTACTAGGTTTAAATGTCCGAGGCTCTAAGACCAACCAAGGGTGTGGACCTGCAGACCCAGAGACCTAGCTTCATCTCAAGCGAATAGAGGGCAAGCATCCAGGATCTAGCTGCTCAGGGGAATTTGTGGGCGTAAAGCAAAATAGAAAGTATGGCTTGCCTTCTCTTCTCTCTTCTTTTTTCTTCTCTTTTCTGTTTTCTTCCTTCTTTTCTCTTTCCTTTTCTTTCTCTTTTTTTTTTGAAGAAATTGGTACAAATTCATACCTGGTCATCTTTTGCTAAGAGGTTTCTTTATTGCAACATCTAATCTGTGTTTAGTTCTGACAACACTGACTTAAAAGACAGAACAAATAAATTCATCAGATTATTTTGTGTCTGTTGATGTTTTTGTTTTAGGTATTTAAGTTGACTCACTATTCCATGTTGGTTGGGTTTGGTGTGATATTTCAGTGCAGGAATAATACACTATGTTTATGACCAGAGCCCGTCCCCTGGCACTTGTATCACCTCAGACATGGCTCATTTATTTTTCTTGTTGGAGGCATTAAAAAAAAAAATCTCTCCCAGCACTTGGGAGGCAGAGGCAGGCGGATCTCTGAGTTCGAGGCCAGCCTGGTCTACAGAGTGAGTTCCAGGACAGCCAGGGCTACACAGAGAAACCTTATCTCAAAAAAAAAAAAAAAAAACAAAAAAAAAACCAAAAAAAAAAAAAAATCTCTTCTACTTATATAGAAATACTCACTTGATCTTGTTACTCATAGTTACTCTATTGTTACAATAGAGCTGTACGTACTATGGAGGGTCTAGGACTTAGACAAACTTCCTGGTAGGCAGACAGACAGACTGGAGCGGGCATGGCTAGGTAATGACGTTGGCAGGCTTCTTTCTCACCGCCTCACTTGAGACAAAAGCCTGTCAGCTTCACACAAAGGCCTTGTAGACTTTTGTCTCTTACCAGAGCTCAAAGCTGGACAGGATGCATTACACAACCATTGTTGGCCTGTCAACTTTCCCACCTTTCCTAGAAGGACCAATCCTCAGTCAGGGAGGAAAACTTTTCAGAGACTTAAAACCCCAGCCCTCGGGAAGAAGAGGCTGCATTTTTGGCTTCCCGAGTCCCTATCTGCTTCACAGAGGGCCATTTTCTCTGTGTTTGTGCATGTGAGTGTTTCCCCACCCCCAATAAACACCTTTCTTCAACTGCTCCCTCATTCTGTCTGCTCCTGTTGGCAGCGTCTGTGATTTCTCCATTGTTCTCTGTTGTGCTCAACATCAGAGGCTTTCCTTGCATTTTAATCCTTTCCCTGGCAGGGTAAAGGAACCAATGAAGACCACGAGATTGCACCGCCATTGTCCACCCTTCCCTACCCCAGTGATAAGCTGAGCAAGTTCTTGCTTTCCTGGGTATTTGCTTTCCCAAACACAGAATCACGGGTTGGCCAGATCCTTCGTTCCTTCTCCTTCCTCTCTTGCTCTGTTGTTCTTGCTGGTGCTGCAGACTGGACCAGAGTCTTCATCTTCCTGTGCTCTGCTCCAAACTATCTCTCTCCACTTCTGCGGACTTACTAGATCCTCAAAAGAAATTATTACCTTCTCTAATTCAATTTGATCTTTGACACCTGCATCTATGTTCATACTTTATTATTTCTCTAATACACCTCTCTTATATTCTTCCCACCCCTGCCAGCCCCCCTTTCTTCCTGCGAGCCCTTTTCTGACATTCATGTCTCTCTGTTTTGTTTTGTGACCTGCTGAGTATAACCAGAGCTCTCCGTGTTGCCATGGGTGGGAAGCTGTCCTCTGGTGTCTATGTGGCTGATGGGCGGTTATAAAGTGAGGCTGTCACTACTCTCCTTCCAGACTCCATCCACAACCAAAAGCTCAGCAGTGGGTGGTGGGGCCCCATAAACTCCCCACTGGCCCACAGTTGGCTCAGTCTGATGCAGGCTTCAGTGGAGCAGCTGCAGGTGCTGTGCCACCATGACTGCAGCGGCCCTGGTAACATTTTACAGCCCTTCTTATCTTCAGGTTCCTGCATTCTTTCTGCTCCCTCTTCCTCTGTGTCCCCCGAGCCTGAGACTGGTTAGGATATCTGTCCTGTCAAGGACTGAAGATTCAACTATCGATTCCTCTCTTTTGTTGTCATGAGTCATTGAATTCAATTCTGTTCATTACAAAGAGAAACTTTTCTCCTTAACGCTCAAGAAGGCCCTAGATGGGAAAACCTCCCATGCCGATCAACTGGGGGAGTCAATGCTGTGAAAATGACCACTGTGCCCAAAGCACCTAGAGATTCAGGGCAGCCTGGATTAAAGTGTCTGTGCCACTCTTGAAAGAAAGAGCAAAACAGTCAGCCAGGTCAATCAGGATCAGAAAGAATGCTGGAGGTATTGCCATATCCGATCAAGGTTATACTACAAAGTCCAACATTGTAGTACTCAAAGAAGTACACAAAAGGGTTTTTATTAACATAGAAGCCTTAGGTTGTGACTGGTTTTTAAATGTTTTTCCCTCTCCACCTGTTCTCTCCCATCTCCTTCCTCCATTGCATCCTCCCACCCCAGGTCTCCTTTCCAGCTTCATGTCACGTGTCTCCTTTTGGCTGCCCTTTTCAAGACCCTGTCTCATCCTTATGGTCTGCTACTAATTCATAGTCTATACCCACCCTCCACCCTACATTTACATACATATAAACATATTACATCATAATCCACATACAAACATATAACATCGCAATCCACATACTAACATATTACATCACAATCCACATACAAACATATAACATCACAATCCACATACTAACATATTACATCACAATCCACATACAAACATATAACATCACAATCCACATACAAACATATAACATCACAATCCACATACAAACATATAACATCATAATCCACATACAAACATATTACATCACAATCCACATACAAACATATAACATCACAATCCACGTACATATTACATCACAGTCCACATACAAACATATAACATCACAGTCCACATACAAACATATTACATCACAGTTCACATACAAACATATTACATCACAGTCCGCATACAAACATATGACATCACAATCCACGTACAAACATATTACATCACAGTTCACATACAAACATATTACATCACAGTCCACATACAAGCAAGAACATGTGACCCATGTCACCTTATTTAATGTAATGCTCTCCTGTCCTTTCATTATGTTGCAGATTTTATTGTTGTGTATGGCTGAATAAATTCCACTGTGTGTATGAGACAGTCTTGTTATTCACCCATCTACTGATGGGCATCTAGGCAGGTCTTCATTTCCTCGCTCTTGTGAATAATTTCGCAGGAAGTGTGGATGTACAAATCTCTTGGTAGTAGCATACAGTGTCCTTAGGGTATGTGCCCAGGGGTGATAAAGCTGGATCATGTGGTAGTTATGATTTTAAGTTTTTGAAAAATGTTCATAGCAACTTCCATAATGGCCGTACTAGTCAACTTGATCTTTAAGGCTCTTTGGTACGAGGTTGCCCTTAAACTTGCTATTCATAGCATAATGCTGGTCTCGAACTCCAAGCCCTCCTGCCTCCCAGTGTTGGGATTACAGGTGTGTGCTACCCGGCCTCCTTTAAGGTCCTTTTTAAATGATTCTAAATATTGAGTCTCATGCTTCCCATACCAAGGCGGGAAAGAAAATGTCACGTGATTCTTTCTATTTCTCACTTTGCAGTGGGGAGGATAAACAGACGGACCAAAGCATATTTAATTAATTACCTACAGGAACCCATAGCAAATAATAAACGAGCATTGCCATCCAGGCAGCCCGTGGAGTGACTCATCTTTTTTGCTTGGTTGGCATAGTAACTTTAGTTACTGTTTTATGTCTTCCCGTTTCCATGCTTTCTATTTTTTTTTTTTTTTTTTTTTTGGTAGGGTTCTGCTTCCATGTTGTTCAGATTTTACAAAATACAAAGGATACATACAATGAAGGGTCTCCTTCCTATCTCTTTCCCTCTGTCAAGAGTTCCATTCCTCAGCGACACACAGTGTTATTAGTTGTGGCCATGTCTTAAAAAATGCTGCTGCTGCTAGCCAGATGTGGTGGTGGTGGGGGGGGCTGTAGTTCCAGTTACTTGAAAGGCAGGCTGTTTGCTTGGATCCAGATGTTCAAGACCATCTTGGGCAGCGTAGCCATGAGACCTATATTAAGACAGGACGGTTAGGAACTTAAAAGGCTCTTGATGGAACACTCCAATGGACACACTGTCTGCCCTTCCCCTTAGGATTATGTTATCTGCTTGGCACAGGTAGGGATTGCGTCCATGACCAGTCAGTGTAGAGGGAGCACTTTGGGCGCTTGTGTAGAGAGAGGGAAGGAAGATTATTTCAGCAGGGCTCCTATGGGTGGGGTGGGGTCTGGATAGTAAAGGATGAGAGGTAAGACCAAGGCTGCCAGTCAGAAGCCCACCCGTCAGAAGCAAGTGGGAGGAGGAGAAACATGGCTGGGCAGAGGGGACAATCTGGTGGAAGTTCTTAAATTCATGGCTATGGAATAGACTTTTTAGATTCATTTTATGTGTGAGTGTTTTGCTAACATGTATGTATATGTATGTGCACCAGTGTGTCAGATCCCCTTTGTCTAGTTAGAGATGGTTGTAAGCCAACCCTAGGTCCTGAGAATGGAAGCTGGGTCCTCTGCAGGAGAAAAAGTACTCTAACCACTGAGCCATCTCTCCATCCCTAGAGAGGTCTTCTACTTCATGAGAAAGCAGCCCAGGCAAGAGCTTTGAGCAGTGATGAAGCCTGTGTTCTACAGTAGTTAATTTAATAATGGGGATGGCATAGATTGTAAAGCAGAGGAGCAGCCGGAAACATCTGGATGAGAATGCTGGTGTGGGTGGAAGGGCTTCTCATTCCTATCTGCTCACAGGCTACACTGAGCTTTGACTGAGATCTGACAGCCGGTCTCTTATCATTCAGGAAGTCTAGATTCTTACTTAGAATCTTTAAAAGAGATTGTGTGCGTGTGTGCATGCTCGTGTGTGTGTGTGTGTGTGTGTGTGTGTGTGTTTGTGCACGTACACATGTGTTTGCTTACAGGCATGAGTGGGTGCGTGCATGCATGTTACTGTGTGTGTGGTGGTCAGAGGACAACTTGCAGGAGTTGTTTCTCTTCTCCACCATGTGGGTCCCTGATGTTTAACTTAGGTAATCAGGCTTGGAGGCTTTTGCCCAAAGAGTCATCTTATTTAGAATTTTTATTAGTGTTTAACATTTTCTTATTGAGGCTTGGACTATAATCTTAGTCTTTTTAAAGCCGGTTAACAATTCATATTAGTTTTCAGTTCTTCTTAAACATCATCAGTATTTACTGGGTATTTGTGATACCTTGGTTCCCAGTTAGTATCTGGAGGAGTCTGGCACTTTGAGAGGTGGGTAAGCTTCTCAGGGATTCTCCCTCTAGCTGTAATTTCACAGGGTCAGCGATGAGCAGCTAGGTTGGAGTTCTGGACCACAGGTGAAAAGTGTATACATACATATGCTTAGATTTATATGGAACTTTTGCTGTTTTTCTTCTTGCCAGTCATTCTTCACTTTTCTGCTTGTGGGAGCTTCTGTTTGTGTGGTTCTTGGTGGGAAGGAAGGCCATTAGAAAGCCTGAGTGAACCCATCTTCTTCCTCCCTGGTACCACATAGCTTGATCCTGGCTGTTTAGGTGTCCCCACCCAGGACTGAATCTTCATATATCGAGAAAGGACGGCTTGGAGCTTCTTGTGACAGAAGCTGTAGCCTGTCAGAACAATGATGGAGGCACGCAGAGACATGGTCCCATTGCTGGCTTGGGGACCAACCTATTCCTAGGGTGTGATCTCACCTGTGGTTCTGGCTGTGTATGCCACCTGGCCTTCTGCTTTTGTTGAGAACAAATAAAGGAAACTTATTCTAGATATTAGGGCTTCGTTTTCAGACTCTAATTAAACGTAGGGAGAAACTAAGTTCAAGGTCCCAGGTCCTAGGGGAGCTGGGGACTTCCCACTAGCTGACCAGCTTCTGTTGTAAGGAAACAGTTGTCTGAGTTCAGAGATCTCAAGGACAAGCCCTCCATCTTCCTGGCAGGGTCAAACTAAGTTCATGTTCCCAGGAACGTACTCCTAACCTGATTGGTGAAACTTCCCCTATTAAACTCCTCACGTCAGACTATGATTGGATGGTGCTACAGCCCGCCCTGTTCTCTCTTCGTGGTCTCAGTCTTTAAACATGTTGTGTAATTTCTCTTCAGGGTCAGCTCCCAAATCTGTTTGTCGGCCCGAATGGTCAGTAGTGGATTGATTAAAATATATTTTTGTCGTCTGCATTGACCTGGTGTTTGGGTTATGTTGGATTTATGTGGACACCACAACACTTTTTTTCTGCTTTATTATTTTTTCTTCATCCTATTCTCTAGCTTTCTATTGATTTTTTTTAACTATTAGATATTTTCAGTTCCTTTCTAGTTAACTTTGCCAGGCTTGGTTTCTGTTGTTTACAGCTGCAAGAACCTGCACTGATGGAACAAGCAACGGCTGCAGAGTAAAGTTGGGGCAGCTTTTTAGGCCTAGGAAATCGTGTGGACTGTCTGAAAGTGAAGCAGTGACTCAGACTGTTGTGTAACAGTCCAAGGTGGGAGGGATCGTTGGAGTTCCTGGTAAGCCTGGAGGCGCAGGGGAAAATCTGTCAAGGACAGGAGCGTTGCCAGTTGAATCCTGGACTGAGTTATACATGGAACTGGAACTGTTAAATCATCCTGACTCTGGGGTTAGAGGCCGTCACTGCCATCTTCCAATGTGGAAGCTGCCCAGGTAGGCATGCCCAGGTGTTGGTAGGCATGCCAACAGGATGTTGAAATATGTTGTTCCGATTCAAACCAGGTGGATCCTGATTGCCAACCCAGTTCTGTAACGTCCCTTCTAAGGTGTGTTGATGATTGATTCATGCTAATTTCAAGCCTATGAGTTGCTTCTCTGTCCTGACCCTGAAATGTTTCTGCGTTTCACACCCTGCCAGATGTCTTTACCGATCCCCTCTGTATTTCTCTGGCTTATCCATTTGTTTCCCGTCTGTCCTTGAAATTGCTGTTTTCTTTGATCCTTAGTTATGGTTCTCTGTGAATTCTCACTGCCTATTTTTATCCACCAGCTTCAGTAGAGAAAGGAGTTAAGATGTCTTCCACTTTGTCCCTTTTAGACAGCAGAGAAAGCCCTTTTGACCCAGGGGCACAGGAGTATAGCACAGATGTTATCTACACAGAAACAAAGACTTGTTGGGCGTTAGTCCTTTTTATTAATTCTGAACTATGGCTCCCTGAGAACAGTGGGGATTTGCTCTGCGATGCAGATTGTAAGATGAGGCGTACTGAGGTTGCGGAAAGGTGAAGCAGACACACCATCTGAGTATGTGGAGTTGGCAAGCTGGTAAACAAGAAAAGGAAGGCGTTGGGCAGATTTGTCAAGTGAGCTTCAAGAAACACAGTTGATGTAATCATCTGCACCTTCCATGCCAGCATCTTACCAATTACTTGCTTGAAACTTGTGCTCTGATATGAGGGTGGGGTATTGTGTGTGTGTAAAACTTGAAAAAAAAATTGATCTTAAGTTCTGAGCTGTTTTTTAAGTTTTAGTTTTATCTTTATGCAGTGGCAGGGGTGTACCACAGCATGTGTGTGGAGGTCACACACTGAGAGTTGACATGAGAGTTGGTTCCATCCTTCCATCATATGGGACCTTGGGGTCAATCTCAGGCTGTCTGGCTTGGTGGCAAGTGATTTTAATTGCTGGGCCATCTTGCTGGCACAGTTCTGAACTATTTTGTTAGAATTTTGTGTTGGGGCTGGTAGTTACATCCCTATATATCCTGTTTTGCTCTGTTTTCTAGGATTTCTATTGCTGTGAAGAGACGCCATGACCACAGCAACTCTTGTGAGGAAACATTTAATTGGGGCTGACTTACAGTTCAGAGGCTTAGTCCACTATCATCAGGGTCGCAAACATGGCAACACACAGGCAGACAAGGTGCTGGAGAAATAGCCGAGTTCTACATCCAGATCAGCAGGCAGCAGGCAGAGTGAGACACTGGGCGTGGCCTGAGCAGCTGAGACCCCAAAGCCACCCCCACCCCCAGTGAAACACTTCTTCCAACAAAGCCAATCTACTCCAATAGGGTCACATCTCCTACTAGTGCTCATGGGGACCGTTTTCATCCAAATGATCACAACCCTGGATCTCTTGTTCTGGGGCCTCTGATAGGACATCGTCTCAGGGTTGTAGAAAGATTAGCTTTGCTTGAGTGCCTCAGAGAGGTTTATTTCCAAGGTGCCACCCTTTATCGGTAGCAGATGTTGCCCATTGAGGAAGCCAATAAATAAATTGGGTGTCATTATATAGGGAGTGGTGGGAGATAAGGATGGGGAGAATTTTCTTTTTATCTGGATGTCTTCCTAATCCAAGAAGAATACCCAGTGTGCACTGAGAAAAAAAGTCCGAAGGTCAGTCAGTGAAGAGTGAGCTTCCATTCTTACTGTAAGCAAGCAGTTCTCACCCGAGTCCCTTCCCAGTAAAGGAGGCTGGAGTTTTTCCACAGCACATGAGTAGTACTGGAGTCGTACACTGTGAGCTCAGCAACAGGAGGGGTGTAACAGGCTTTGCAGTGTGGCAGGACTGGGCTGTAGCCCCAGCTAGTTACAGCTTTCCACCTATGCAATGGTAAACAAACTGCTTATAGTCTTTGACCCTCTGCCTTATCTACAAATTAGGAATGCCAACGTCTTGGTCTCGGCCCACACTTAGAAGTAGGTTTTTAATGACTCTCTTGCAACTTATAATATTCAAACTGAATGTGTCTGTTGTTTGCACCACAGTGGGACCAAGGTTCATCTGTCTGTATAACTTCCAAGTAAACACTATCACATCTGTCTTTCCTCTAGACCAGGGGTCAGCAGCTTTGTTTTATACATGGCTAGGTAGTGGATAGTGGGTCATGAAGCGTCTGTTGGCACAGCCTGACTCTTCTGCTTTATGGCAAAAGCAAATATAACTAGTATGTAAAGAGTGCCGTAAGACTGTTTATAAAGAAATGATGCACTTCCGCCTGAAGGACCTGTTGTGAGGCTTTAAGGTTTTCCCAGATGTGTCTCAGATGTAGCAGGTACTTCTGTTTGACCTCATGTGAGGTCATTACATATAAATGAGCGTGACCTCAGGACTCTTTGGGACTTTGAAGTAGACAAGGAGGTGACAAGGTAGTTCTATACCATCTTCAGTGCGGTAGGGAGGGAGTACCTCAGGATCTGTGGGAAGGTGCGTGAGTTAACAGACAGACCGAGCCTGCACACTGTGATGCAAGTGTGACCTGAGAGGGAAGGAGGTGCAGGAACCCAGGACCAGGTGGAGCGTTCCCAAGTGAAGACTGCTGCTGGAGTCCTGTGTCTTCTGGAAAGAATTGGTTCTATTATCCTGTGTTCTGTGATGGGCTAGAAGCATCATGGGAAAAGTGGGATTGATACAGCAGGCAGGAGCTGTGAGCCTGAGCAGAGGTGACCTGATACCTCTGTGGCCAGCACGGCCTGTTTTTGAGTGCCATGTAGAACCACTTTTGCGTGCACTTTTTGGTACAGTTCTTCTAAGCAGGGACCAGGAAGATGGTAATGGCTAGGAAGACCACAGCTCCTGTCCCCACACCTCTTGGTTGCAGTGGGTGCTTGTCCCTACCTTCCTTCCCACTGTGAGTTCTCTCATGTCCTCTGTTGTCACTTTGCAGGCTCAGAGTGCCATGCTTGGTAGAGCCACCCAGTTTATTTCTGAGGATCAGAACCCTTGATCATCTTGTACTTCTCAGACTAGTATTTTTGTACTAGCCCATTCACAGTTGCAATGTGACAAGAAGGTAGCCAGGGGTGCCATGCAGACATTGGGGATGCTACGGATATTCTTCCTGCCTCCACCATGCAAGCACAGTCCTTTTTCCCTCTCATCTGGGCTGCTTACCTGTTCCATGGTTGTTCTCACCCCAGAATGCCCTGCTAGGTTCCCTAGCAAGAGTTTATCTCTACAGTAATACCTTGTTGTTGGTGGTCAACAACAAGCTCAAGGCAGTTACTAGGATGGTGAGCATTACTTTTGTTCCCATCCCTTGATGCTCCCCCACCCCCCAAACATGTACTTATTATGTGTACAGTGTTCTGCCTGCAAGGATGCCTTAGGCCAGAAGAGGGCACCAGATTGCATTATAGATAGTTAATGAGCCACTATGTGGCTTCCAGGGTTGAACTCAGGACCTCTGGAAGAGAAGCCAGTGTTCTTAACTTCTGAGCCATCTTTCTAGTTCCCATCCCTTGATTTTTGATACACTTGTATTCTTAGGGGAAGCCAGTCCCATAGCGATCCCTTAATTCCCAGTCAGTTCCATTGCTGTAGGCCCCGCCTGTGTGTCTCCTGTGCAGTTCTGTCTTGATCACTGGAGCTTTGTGACAGTCCTGGAGATCAGCTTCCTGTCAGTTCTCCATCTTTGCTCTTTTTCAAATTAATTTTTTGTTTGTTTATTTGTTTGTTTTGAGACAATTTCTCTGTGTACCCTGGCTGGCCTGGGCTTGTCCTATAGACCAGGCTGGCCTCTGCCTCCCAAGAGCTGGGATTAAAGGTGGGTCCTTTGCTTTTCCACACTTGTTCTAGAATCAATGTGTTTATCCCTGTAACACTTCCTCCTGGGCCTTTTGAATGGAATCTTGTGGAATCCATCGATCAGTTTGGAATTTAACTTCTTAATGAAGTCTAGTCTTCCACGTCACACACAGAGCACAGATCTTTCTGTTTGCTGTCTGTCGCTCTGCAGTATTTTATAGTCTTAAGTTATTCTGATCATGAGCGTATTTCATCAGACTTTAAGTAGTTCGTACTTCGGATGCCACTAGTGTATCTTCACACCTTCAAGCAGCTCTGTGAAATTTAACTATTAGCAAATTTTCAGTGTTTGCATGACATGATAGCATACTTGCCATATATACATATATGTACACACACATATGTATCATACCACTAAGTATGAGGAGGGCTTTATAGAGAGGAGGGTTAATCCCTTAGAATTGTGAAAATGTGTCTAACTCATGGATTTCTAGGAAACAGCAGCCTTGGAGAGACCAGCGCTCACGGTAATTGATATCTGGCAGGGTTTGCTGCAGAGTTTTGTTAGTATAGACGTCTTAGGTCGCTGAGGCAGAGAGACAGGTTGGCTGAAGCGGCGAGGGCTGCAAAGTTCTCTTAATAACCAGGGAAGAAGTTCAGGATATTCCATGAAAGAGAGTTTAAAACAGTGTGAGAAATGTGTTACAAATCAAGTCTACAAAGATTTATTGAGGATTTTATCTTTATTTTTATTTGTGTCGTGTATGTGTCGGGGGCTGCAGAGTTTAGAAGAGGGGGTGGGATTCCTGAAGCTGACGGTTGTGAGCTGTTTAACGCACCCACTGGCAGCTGAACTCTCGTAGTCTAGAAGAGCAGCAACTGACCTTAACCACTGAGCCGCCCTGCTCACCCTCAGAGATTTAGAAAGCGTGCTTCCCTATGACTCACATATTCTATGGTGCTTTTGATTAAACATTAATTTTAGTTTTCTCAAATAAATACCCCAAAGGATCGTAGTTACCGTATGCATTATTTTAACGGCATTTCCAGCCATTATTTGGCAGTGGAGGGAGCACTAGGAGACCAGGGTCGCATTGTCGCCAGTCAGGGAGGCTGATCGCTTTCTTGCTCTCCGTATCTCTAGTGTGCACGTGTGGAATGTAATATGCGGTCAACGGGACTTCACAATTCTGAAACTTACGACTTACAG
Organism: Arvicanthis niloticus; assembly: GCF_011762505.2. Classification (NCBI taxonomy): domain Eukaryota; kingdom Metazoa; phylum Chordata; class Mammalia; order Rodentia; family Muridae; genus Arvicanthis; species Arvicanthis niloticus. The sequence goes on along the minus strand of NC_047676.1, from coordinate 45,439,676 downwards.
TTTTAAAAAACATTTATAAAGGCTACCAGCAGAGGGAGCCATGCTCCTTTGAATGTTCTCTGTGAAAGACGGGCATCTCATGCAGGAGCTAATAGGATGCATCCATGTGCATTGACAGGAGAACGGATCCCCTCTCTGCCGTGCTGAGTTTCATTTCCTCCTGAAACGTTAGCAGTGTTAGAGGTTAGGTGGTAATTAACCCACTGCTTCTGGCTTACTATTTTTTTTCTTGATCCACTCATCTATATTGTCTTTAAACAATTCATTGCTATTTTTTAACACTTGTTTTATGTGTAGGGGTAATTTTCCTACATGTATGTGTATCATGTGAGTATCTGGTGCCTTCCTAGGCCAGAAGAGCACATTAGATCACCCGGAACTGGAGTTATAGATGCTTATGAGCCACTGTGTGGAGGCTGGGAATTGAACTTGGGTCTCTGCAAGAGCAACAAGTGCCCTTAACCACTGAGCATTCTCCCCAATTTTGTTTCAGAAATATTTTTCTCTGCTCTTGACTTATATATACAACTCACCAGAATATATGTTCTCTTACATATTCTTTTGTTTCTTGTAGTTTTTAAAAAGATTTATTCATACTCATGCGTGTAATTATAGCTTGTTGAATTTTCATGGCCGTTTGTCCTCTGTCTACCGACATTCCACAGGCTGTTTCCCTGTCAGTGGGGATTTGGTGGCTTGCACTGGTTCGCCCTTACAACAAAGCTGTCATGTCTGCCATGGACACTGTGTTCTGGACTGGCCAGTGTTATCTTAGGGCAGTCAGCTTCATCTAGGAGAGCATTGCATTTAGAGGGTTTGAACACATTCAGCTTGCTGGAAATGACAAATCCTTTGTAGGGTTTGTGTTAATTTGTAGTCTACGAGTAGAAACTGTCTGCTAAGGGTGGACTCACACACGTGCCGCCCAGTGTGTGTGAAGTGCTGCCTCACTGTGTGAAGCACTGCCTCACTGTGTGAAGCGCTGCCTCACTGTGTGAAGTGCTGCCTCACTGTGTGAAGTGCTGCCTCACTGGGATGTTATTTGAAATTTCCTTGGAGGCTGAGGAGGCTGAGTGCCATTTTATATGTGTTCATTGTCCCCAGCTCCACATCTACACACAGTTTTGCTTTTTTTAAAGAACTTTTTCTTCTAACAGATTCTTAGTAGTTAAAATTAGATATTTTGTGAATTTATCTTCCATCATATATACGGATTACAGAGGTCTCTCATTCTCCTGTTTGCAGTGCTAGAAAATGAGCCACACCTTCAGCCTTCAGTTCTGTCTGCTGATGCTGTGCCCACCCTGCCCTCCTCTTCCTCCCCTTTTTCTCTCTCTTTCCCTCCCTCCCTTCCTTCTTCCCTTCCCCCTCCCTCCCTCCCTCCTTCCCTTCCCCCTCCCTCCCTCCCTCCTTCCCTTCCCCCTCCCTCCCTCCCTCCTTTCCTCCCTCCCTCCCTCTGTCCCTCCCTCCCTCCTTTCCTCCGTCCCTCCCTCTGTCCCTCCCTCCCTCCTTTCCTCCCTCCCTCCCTCTGTCCCTCCCTCCCTCTGTCCCTCCCTCCCTCCTTTCCTCCCTCCCTCCCTCTGTCCCTCCCTCCCTCTGTCCCTCCCTCCCTCCTTTCCTCCCTCCCTCTGTCCCTCCCTCCCTCCATTCCTCCCTCCCTCTGTCCCTCCCTCCCTCCCTCTTTCCCTCCCTTCTTCCCTCCATTCCTCCTCCCCTTCCTCTCTCTCCTTCCCCTCCCTGTCACTCACTTTTTGGGTCTCACTTCTAGCTCTGGCTGGCCTGGAATTCACTGTGTAAAGGTACTGCTGTCCAGCATGGCTACCTGAATTCTGTCACTAGAACCTGGAAGGTGGAAGACAAAAGCCTCTCCTGCAGTTGTCCTCTGTCCTGCACAGTGTGTGTGTGTGTGTGTGTGTGTGTGTGTGTGTGTGTTACATGTCTGGCGTCTTCCCATTGAACTGAATCATGGCTCTGGCTAGGCTGCCCAGCATGCTCTGGGATCTGCCCTTTTCTGCTTCCACTTGGAGGGTTACAGGCAGGGGCAGTCATATCCGTTTTTTTTTGCATAGGTACTGAGGACTTGAACTCAGGGCCTCAAGCTTGCAATGTCTCGTGCTTTTATCCAATGAACCATTTCCCTAGCCTCTATGATAATTTTTATTTTGAGAAAAATAGTAAGATTTTTATTGTCAAAGTAAATGATTATAACAGGAGATACAAACAAACCATAATTGTGATTCATGATGTGAATTAGGCAATGTTCTGATTTTCTATGGCTGAGAAACAGTGTTACCGCAACTTCAGTGCCTTAAAGTGACTATCCTAGTTTAAAAATTTTAAGATATGTTATTTTTGAGAAAGGCTTTATAACCCAACTTAGAAGGAGCGAAGCTAGCAGGTTTCTGCCTCCGAACAGTGGATCAGTAAGTTCTTTCTCTCACAACCATGGCACCTTTTCTGCATGTTAATCTGTTCCTCTCTCTTTACATGAGGTCTCATTCTCCCAGGCTTCTCCCCATGATACGGGCTTTGTGTAGTATGATGGGGCTAGGGTAGTCTCTATGCTTACATGGTTAGGTGGCTTAGAAGAGATTGTGTCCCAAACATGAACAGCCTAAGTACAAGTATTTTCAGTAGGCAGGAGGAGAGAGTTGGCAGGCAGCCAAGGTCCGTGCCTGGAACTGGCAGAGTGTCACTTCTGTATTCTGCTTGTCAGAGCAATTGCATAGCCCACTCACATGGGGGGGGGCATCTGGTAGAGAAACCTCCTGTGGATGGGAAGCTGTCAGTCACATCTTGGATAGGAAGAGCATATGGGATGAGAAGAGCATGTGGGATAGGATGGGAAGAGCACATGGATGGGAAATATGTTGTGGCCATCCTTGGAAAATATCATCTGTCATTCTTTGCCTCTGGCTACACAACTTCCTTTCATTTGCAACTGTTCTTATCCTCACCAGTAAGACAACTGAGTTCCTTCCCAGCATGCCATCACGTCTACTGATGGCTGGCTGGCCCACAGCACTTTGGAAATGCAATTGGACATAGGTCTGCCATTTCTGCTACTTCCTAGGGTTCTGTGTGGCTCATGGTTCTCCTCTAGAGTCTTTGCTCAGCATTCTGAGTCATTTGTTTCACAAGAAGTGGACCATGTCTGCGGTGGAATATCCTTCTTAGATATGTCCAACGCCCTGAAGGTTGAAAGTCCCGACTGTTCATTTCATTTTGAAAAGCTGAAGTGGGTTTGGTTTTCAAATTTCCATTTGAACTGTACCACATGGGTGATGGTAACTCTGGAGCTATTGTTGCCTTACAAATCTTGTGCTTTCTCAGGAATCCTCTTGTGGCTCGTTCCAGCAGACAAAATCATGTTGTCATATCTCCTTGAGTCAGCCTCTGCTCAGTCTGGAGCTACTCAAAAGTCTTCTGCAGCACAGTCCCTTTGCGATTCTTAGACGTTTATGATGGGGTATTAAATGCATCCCTGTCCCTGTCATAGAACTGCTAAGAGCCCTGGGATTTCCTGAGTGACAGGGATGTCTTGTTACCTGTGACAGTCTGCTTTGATAAAAGCTGAGTTTGTCATTGAAAGGTTACATAGTGCTGGGGTCCTGGGCAGCTTCAAGATGGGCTCAGTCTTTGGAAAGACCCAGTGACTGGATGACATGGGCATGTGCGTCAGGACGTGCCGCTCAGCGGAGGCCAGCAGGGTCCCAGGAGGCCGGCAGGGTCCCAGGATCTTCTTGGAAACTGGAAGAATGAACGAATGAATGCTGGAAATTAGAGAAGGTCTGTGCTGCAGTCACACAAATCTCAGAAAGACTGTCACCTGCGGGAAGGTGGGAAGCAGAAAAGATGGCTCCGGCTGAGGAATGCTCCTCGGGAACCAGCAAAGGAGCAAACTGGATCTTTTAGTTGGAACTTTTTAGCCCCACCCACTGGAGTTTCTGGAAAGACTCCTGAGCAACAAGGCTTGAGCTTCCAGATTGGAGAGCTTGCATTATCTGGAGGCGCAGAAGGTTGGTGACCAAAGGGCTTTCATCCCTTGTTTTCTCATACTGTCTCTAACCGTTTCTTCAACTGGCTATTTATCTGGCTCATATGTCCTTTAGCATAAACTGGCAAGTGCATGTACAGTGTTCCCCTGAGTTATGGCGCCTGTGGGGGTGTGGTGGTTCTGTAGAGACCTTAGCTAGTTATAACTTCTAGCCAGTTATTCAGAGTGCAGTTCATAGTCTAGGAACATTTACCTGACACCTGAAGTTAAGGGTGGTCTTGTGGGGCTGAGCTCTTAAACCTGTGGGATGTGGTACAGTCTCTGGGTAGCAGTGTCAGAAATGAAATGAATTGAATCACACACCCCGCTCATGTCCACTGGAGACTTCCTCGGTGGGGATGGGGATGGGCCCCACATATCCAGGCCTAGAAATGTGTTAAATAGGAAGACTGAGTCAGAAAGTAAAGCAGAGTAATGTTTTCTCTTATAAAACTATCACCCTGAGTCACAGTGTCTCGGTAGCCTTGCCTTAAATCTTGCCGAAGTTATAGCCAAGGCCTTACAGTTTCATACTCGCGGCCCTGCTGAAATCATGCTTTACTAACAACCCCTCTCTTTGAACTTTGCGTATGTTGTTCTACCTTGTGAACCTTTACTGAGAGGGGTTGGGGAGGAGAAATTGCTTTGTTTTCTGAATCACCCAGTCAGGGCTTTGTATGTTTTTCTGTATCTACTAAAACACAATAATAACAACAGTCATAGCAAATATGAACACAGTGCCGGCCTGTCAGCTCATTCCTGCTCTTCCTGTACCTTGCCACTACAACTAAAAGATCCAGTTTGCTCCTTCGCTGGTTCCCGAGGAGCATTCCTCAGCCGGAGCCATCTTTTCTGCTTCCCACCTTCCCGCAGGTGACAGTTTTTCTGAGATTTGTGTGACTGCAGCACAGACCTTCTCTAATTTCCAGCATCCATTCATTCATTCTTCCAGTTTCCAAGAAGATCCTGGGATCCTACTGGCCTCCGCTGACCGGCACGTCCTGACGCCCACATCTGCTTCAGTTACCTGTTGTGTAGTGAAGCCAGGTCACATTTAGTGACTTTAAACAACACTGACGATTAGATAAACTGTATGGTTGGGAGTTTGAAAGGGCTTCGGTAGTCATCAGTGTGGCTGCTGAGGCTGAGAGCCTGTCTCCATGGGGATCTCTTCATTCACAGGTCTGGAGTCCTGGTGCTTCCTCTTTCAATTTCTTTCCTCTGGTATCTCATCTTTAGGGGCTCTTTCTGCCACTTGGGTATCTGCCGACCTGAGGATCTCAGGGAGTCACACTTCTTACATGATGCCTGGTTACTTGGAGGGTGTTTTCCCATAAAGACGCGATAGTTTCTAAAGTCAGGAACTGAGTTCTAAGCCAGGAAAAGGTAACATTGCGGGTAGTTTCTATTATAGCAGTGAGAGCGGATCATGCAGACTCACGAGGGTGAAGAACATAGTCTACCTCTTGATACTGTGGTGGCAGGTCACCTTTGAGTGTGAGGCAGTCTGCTGTAAGGATGCAGTGCCCTTTTCCAGAATGGACCACACTGGCCCTGCCTTATTTACTGAATGGACCATGCTTTTCCACCATGTGCACAGCCTGTTCAGTCATTAACCGTGTTTTCAAACTTGAGTGTGCAGGCTGTATTCGCTTTGTTTAGTCCTGAGCCTCCCCCATGCCAGTGTCCTGGAGAAATATGTAGCTGCTACAATAGGCACATCAGGGGTGCTGCGTGCAGGCCAGGGAGGCTGCTCATGCTCTCTAGTGCACGGGAAGCTTCCACAGCACAGCAAGGAGCTGTCTGGCCCTAATGCTGAGGGGAGAGGAGAGGCCCCTGGCAGTGCAGCAGCATCTCCATACCAGCATCTCCATACCAGCATATCCATACCAGCATCTCCATGCCCGCATCTCCATACCAGCATCTCCAGGCCAGCATCTCCAGGCCAGCATCTCCACACCAGCACCTCCACACCAGCATCTCCACATCAGCATCTCCATATCAACATCTCCATGCCAGCATCTTCATACCAGCATCTCCAGGCCAGCATCTCCACACCAGCACCTCCACACCAGCATCTCCACATCAGCATCTCCATATCAACATCTCCACGCCAGCATCTCCATACCAGCATCTCCATGCCAGCATCTTCATACCAGCATCTCCATGCCAGCATCTCCATGCCAGCATCTTCATACCAGCATCTCCACACCAGCACCTCCACACCAGCATCTCCACATCAGCATCTCCATGCCAGCATCTTCATACCAGCATCTTCATGCCAGCATCTCCATGCCAGCATCTCCATACCAGCATCTCCATGCCAGCATCTCCATGCCAGCATCTCCATACCAGCATCTCCATGCCAGCATCTCCATACCAGCATCTCCATACCAGCATCTCCACACCAGCATCTCCATGCCAGCATCTCTATGCCAGCATCTCCATACCAGCATCTCCAGGCCAGCATCTCCAGGCCCACTTTCTTTATTCATCTGGACACCTGGTAGGAGAGGCTCTACTGTTCACTGCTTTACGAATGTCTTCAACTGTTTTGGCCCAACTTCAACTGTTTCATGATCTTTATGCACATTTCAGAGGCTTCTCATCGGCTTCAGGAAAAGGTTTTTATAATCTCACTGGGGTTTCTTTCTGACTGTCAGTCTTTATTGGAAAATGACATTTTATTATATTGAATCTTATTTACGGAGTATCTCTCAGTTTACTTTTTCCTTAATGTCTTTCAGTAACATTTTATAAAGGACTTGCAATTGTTTTCTCTTCAAAAACTTTATATACTTATTATTATTTTAAGTTTATGTTTCTTTTCTTTAAGATTTCATAAATGTATACAATGTTTTATCTTATTTACTCCCCACTCCACCCTCCAACTTCTGTCATGAAACCACTCCCTTGTCCCCTCCAAAATAAGCAAAATAACCCACTGAATCCAGTTGTCACTTCAGGTATGCACATGATGACAGGACTAGCCTGTGGGCAGCCCATGAGAGGAGAAGCTACACCCAGAAGAAAACACACTTTGCTTCTACCAGTGGCTCTCGACTGCCAGTAGCCTTCAGCTAGGAGTGGGGCCTGCGAGTGCCTCCCCATCCGTGCTTGCCTGATCTCGTCAGGTTGGACACAGGCAGCCGCACTGTCGTGACTTCCTGAGTGTAATGGTCCTGTCACGTCCAGAAGACACTGTTTCACAATGGTCCCTTTTGACTTTTGGGTCTTAGAATCTTTGTGACCCTCTTTTGCCATGTTCCTTGAGCCTTGTGGTGGAGGTGACACTCTCCACTGTCACACTTAATCTCTGTATAGGTGTTAGTCCCTGTGTGAGCTGCTATCCACTTCCACTTGTGTGTCACCCAGGCTGGCCTCAGATTCCTGAGGGCTGTGATTGTAGATGTGTGCCAACACCTAATGAAGAGTTTATAAAGCTTTCTGAAAGATGAAAGATGTTTTGCTCTCTGAGCCAGCTTAAAAAGTTGCTTTACTATCTGGGAAATATTCCTATTTCATCCAAGTGAAATTTGAAGCAGATAAGGTAACAGGGTGTCTAGCCCCAGATGCCAAGAGTCAAATGTCAGGATTAAACTGGTAATTTCCAGAGTTTCCAGAAGTCACTTCCAGCAGTCACCACCAGAGGGCACCCTTGAGCATTATTCTCAGACAAGGATGCCAGACTGGGCAGAAATAGAGCTAGGCTAGCTACAGATGTTGCTGGTAGGGAAGATCTCCAGGTAGGGTGAGGAGAGGCTGCTTAGCATGTCCCCAGCCACCGTGCTGCACATAAGAAGTTCTGCTTTACCTTTCCGAAGACAGTTCTTTCTGAGTGTGGAGATACAAGGGTGCAGATTTTAAAGCAGGTGGGAAATTGTAGATCACCAAACAGGAAAACAAATCATTGTTTAGAGAGGCTTTCCCCTTCCAAAGAACGGACAGGCAGTTCACGAGAGAGCCAAGTCTGGAACTCAAGTCCTCAGGTTCCAGACCATATTTGAGAGCGGGACTGGGGGTGAGTGAGTGCTGGCTGGGGTTACATAATTCTTCACCAGCTGTGAATTTGGCAGCCCATGGACTAGTGTGATATGTGTAGGTGGGTCTGCGGGAGTGCACATGCCTAAGTTCTAACGTTGGCTGGAAAGAGGACCTTTGTTGTGATTGTTGCTTTTAAGAAAGTTTGGACCTAGATGTCGAGGGTCTGTCATGTCTGTCATTTTAGCACATGAAAGGCTGAAATAGGAGGATTTTGAGTTCAAGGCTAGCCTGGGCTATGTAGCAAGGGCCTGCCTGAAAGAAGAGAAGGGGAAAGGAGGAGAGAGGAGGTGAGGAATAGAGAGCAGAGAAGAATGGCATTGGCTGCTATGAGACAGCCTGAACTACATAGTCAGATATCCGTGACTGGCTTAAAATTCTTATTTATTTTATATTTGAGCTTCTGTCACCTACTTTAATAATCTGCTCATCACATAAGTAAACTGATAGTTTCAGTTGATTTAACTTAATTTGGTGATTTCCAGGCCTCATTGTTTTTCTTCGGATCCAAACTGACTTTGGAAACACAGTGTGGCTGTTAGATGTTCTTTTCAGAGTTCAGCTTTTCTCCGCCCCTCAGCTCCTCTTTAAGTCTCTCATGAAGGTTCCTGAAGTGGTTTTCTCTAGAGTTCTTGTTACTGCTGTGTCTCCCGATTCACCTTGATATAAACTTTCTTTGAAAACTGTCGGCACACTTTTAAAACTATCTGGTTTGCTATTTGCCTTAAGAAACACAGCTCAGAAACTCACAACTGGTTCAGCTGCGAGAGTAAGTGTCCATGGAATGTTTGGCAACAAATGAGACATCTGTATCACTGCTAGCATTGCAAAAGACAGGGACAGAAAGATGGTTAGAGCCAGAGGTTGGGGAGGACCATGTCTTCTGGACGTGACTGGACTCTTAGGCACTCACAGCACCTGTGCTCGTCTGCACACTGTCACGCTGTCCACGGTCCAGCATGGATAGGGGTGGGGCTTACACATTCTTATCCCAGCTGTGGAGCTACTGGCAGTGTCTTTGAGGGGAGGACATAGCCCCTGGTAGTGACCATGCTCCAGAGGATGGCCTCATGCTCGAGAGTATACAAAGTGGACTTCACTTCCTGGGATATGTTTTTTAAAAAAGGATGAATTGAAAACGGGTGGGAGGTGGATGGTCCGGGACAAGTAGAGGGTGATAAATTACATTTGTGTTCATGTATGCAACTCTCAATTAAGAAACATTAAGAATAAGATGTAATCTGATTTATTTTTCCCATGGATATTGCAGGGAAGAATTTTTAAGAATTTACATGCATATGTGAGCACAGCACTTGTGGAGGCCAGAGAGGGCATCAGCTCCCCTGCAACGGGAGGGGCCGGCCTTTCAGAACTGTCTGATGTCGATTCAGGGAACCAAATGGGTCTTCTACAAGAGGCACGCTTTTGAGCACTGTGCCGTCTCTTTGGCTACTATGGGAAGAGTCTAAGCCTGCGTTAAAAATAAAAAGCCAACAACTAACCCGTTTCTTAGAGTTCTTTTCTTTTTCTTTTCCTTTTTATTGCTGTGCTGGGATCGGCCTTCCCACATGCCATGCATGAGTTCCACCCCTGAGCCATCATCCATCCTATTGATGTATTTCACTGTATTCTTTTCTACTAAATTTATAGGGAATCATCTTATGAGAAAAGCCCACATCTTTAGCGTTAGTTCTTTATTTGGTACCGTGTAATCCATTTTCAGGAGAGTTTTATGTTCAAGGTGGACTGGCTCTGATAAGCCAGAGATCCAGGAAGAGGGACAGGTTGGAAATATGGGGAATAATGAGTTTAGACAGTTTCCTAGCTCCCTTAAGATGGATTTCTTGGTTGGTATTTTAATCTTTGTGTGACGTGTTGGATATTGAAGGGAACGAGAATTAGTCCTTCTGAGAAGTATTTATAAAAGTGCACATTGTGGGCTGTAGGCATAGCCAGGTGGTGGAGTGCCTGCCTGCTGTCTGAGGCCTAGCCCTGCAATGGGAAAAGAAAATAAGTGAATGTCAGGGCCATGCACTGTTTCTCAGCAAGGGCTTGTGAGGATTCCTCTGTCAATGATTTTTGTTTGGAACACATGAACTGTAAACTGTAGCAACAGAGCCACAAGGCAGTGTAGACCTCAAGCTGAAGTGAATGCCGGGCCTCCCTGTATTAACTCTGTTAAGAACATCTTTAGGACTGGGTGAGGTGACGGGCCTCCCTGTATTTACTCTGTTAAGAACATCTTTAGGACTGGGTGAGGTGACACACACTCATTACTGCTATCCTGGAAACACAAGCAGAAGGGTTGATTGGGCCAGTTCAAGTCTCGGTACCATAGTGAGACTGCATCTTAAAGACTAAGGACAAGAAAGCGGGAAAAAAAAAAAGCAAATAGGAAGCCCGCCACAGTTATACACACTGTAATCCCAGCACCAGAGAGGCCAGAGGCAGGGAGATTGCAAACGCAGGGTCTGCCTGCACCATGTAGCAAGTTCCAATTCTGTTTCGGGAATTATTTAAAATGGTGGCCCTCAGTCTTCCTTGTTCTTAATCAGTTGCCATCTTCCTGACTAGACAAGGCCTGTGGCCATGAGCGAGCGGCTGCGGTCATGGCAGTGTACCTGCTGCCACTCAGCTCAGGCCACTGGCTCAACCACCCATGAGACGCCAGCGTGGGAGATGGCTCTGCCAATCTTCCATGCTGTCTCCACAAGGCTGGGCTGAGCCCAGATAATTCCACCATCCATGCGGTACCCAGTAGAAATGAGACTCTAATGCTTAAAGATTAACCAAAGGCTTTATATGTTTGGTAATGTTCAATAAACAAGATGCTCAATTAGAAGTGTTAACCAATTAACTAACCTAGATACAAGTTGTTACCCAGGGCTGCTCCCGATACATGCGTGGTTCTCCATCCTCCTACATCTCTGTCTCCCTCGATCTTTCTCTTCCTTTCTCTTCTTCTCCTTACTCCTCTTCCTCTCCTTCCTCCTCCTCTTCCTCTCCTTCCTCCTCCCACCTTAGCTCCTCCCAACTTGCGGGGAAAATATGCCACTACACAGTCTAGCCATGGAAACTTACTGAGACTTCTGTCAATGCAATTTATGGAGAGCTAAGGATGTACCTCAGGCAGAAGACTTGTGTAACATGAACAAGCCCCAGGTTCAAGCAAGTTTTATTATTAAAAACGTTATGTATATTTTATAACCTTTTAAAGAAATATTATTTGGCAGGCGCTATGGATGAATATCTTAAGATTTGTTATTGTCGGGTCATGATTATTGTGCATGATTCATGTGCAATAATTTAATGAAGAACGGGCTCATCACTTATCTGAGTGCTGAAAAACTGCTGTCTCCTACTGTCTGCAATAATAGAGCATTTCTTCTTGGATTTAGATTTCCTTCTTCCTCACCCCTGAAGCCATATCCAAAGAAGCCCCTGTATCAAAGAGATGTTATTAAGTTTCCAGAATGGAATGATCCCCCACCAGGCACTTCACAGGAGAATATTCCAGTGAGGCCGATTGTGATGGTAAGTTCTGTGAATAAAGATCGGTGGGCTCCATATGGGCAGCCCTGGCTGCTGCGGAAGAGAGGAAGTCATTGTGTCCTGGGGTTGACATTGGGGAGTTACTCAGACTCCAGTGGCTGGCTGGATAGGGGATGTCTACACAGCTGGCCCTGGGTAAACCGCTGGAGTCACACAGCAGAAACAACATAAAAAGGGATGAATGAGAGGTGGGGACTTGGTGAGGGGAGAGTCTAGAAGGAATGAGAAAGAGATAAGTGAGGGGAGGGTGTGACCACAATGCATTACATACATGTATGGAATTGTCAATAAACACATTAATTAAAGCAACAGTCATGATTTTTTAAAAAAGAGATGACAGGCTCTGCCCCGGAGGACTCATCTAGTGATCTGTGGGCGTGGTCCAGTCTTTCTGGTGGATCCTTTACGCAGTGTTTGGGAAGCGCTGTGAAACGACACCACGACACCACGTTTGTCATCGGCTGAGGGGTCATTTACCAGAAGACTGGCTCTATCTGTCCTTGTCACTCTAACTCGTGTTGATGGAGCTTGTGGTCACTGTTTCCATATGTCTCGTCAGAGCAGATGTCTGCTCAACTCTCTGTGACCCTCTTTCCTGTCTGAGAGGTTACTTTTCTCCTTGTCTCCTCCTGCACTTGGTCTCAGTTACCGTCTCCGTGAGAGTGAGGAGGTGTGCTGTCCTGTGGAGCGGCCCCAGTACCTAACACAAGGCACGGACAAACCTGGCTTCTTCTGCTCTCTAACAACAGCACGCTGTGAGACACGAAACCTCTTTTTTTTTTTTTTTTTCCTTTTTTAAAAAAATAGTCCTTTCTTGAAATGTCCCCCGTACAAGACTGCCAAGATTGAGATGATGCTAAAAAATAAAACACAGAGAGAAACTTTGATAAGACAGTTTGGGAGAAATTTACTAACATTATTGACTTAGGTTAATCAGGTGTTACAAGACTAGACATCAAAATATTTTTGTTTGCAAGGATGTGATGAAGATATTTTTAGCCAATCTAATTAAAAGAAAACAAAAACAGTGTGTTTTTTTTTTCACCCCTTAAAGAAATTATGTGAGATCTTAGCTTGGAGCGGATAATTAAGAAGCTTAGGCTTATCAAAGACGATGGAGGCAAACGATGACACCAGAGACAGAGGTGGGGACCCCTCAGGGGCTTGCAGATTTGTCAGGGGTGGGGATGACTTTGGAGACATTTGGCGATGACGATGGTTTATATGAAAGAGAAGCAGGTAGGAGGGGACAGGACACTGGAACTCAGAGGAGACACTATATTTGGAAGTCCCTCACTTACTTATTTGAAGAGATTTATTAAGAGTGTCCCTGGGGGCCAAGTGTGCCAAGCTCAGTAAAGTCAGTGATGTGTGACACATTCTTCACTCTTACAGTCTGGTGAGAGAAAATTAGTGAACTAGGAAATAAAGTGTCAGAAAGGAAAACGGAGCCTGTAGGAGTGCTCGCTGTCTGAGGGCCGCTCATAATTAAGGCATATGTAATAACCAAGTGTTAGCTCCTAGTTGAGAAAAAATTAATATGTAAATGCTAAGAATTGGGTTCTCTTTTCTTCAATATGCTTAACACCTAATAGATCCCTCTAAGTAGGGCTGTTATTCAGAAGGCCAGTTCTTTTTATTTTTATTTTTTATTTATTTATTTTTTTTACATTTTATTAGCAGGCTTTGATGCCATTCATATGATTTCCCCTTTCTCTTCTTTGCAATCATAATGCAGCTACTTTCCCTGGAAAGACCAACTGTTTATTAGCGTTGTCAAGCCCTGTTCAGACTATTGTACCAGTGAGAACACCTTCCATGCTTGGGAACCCAGAGTGTACCAGTGCCCCTGAGCCATCCGACCCTCTGAACTCTCAGGCCATCATTTGTTCTTCAGCCGTGTGATGCATCTGCACTTCCCTTTGGATGCATTCTGGTCTGTGTTTTCTAGTATCTCCCTCTGACATGCTCGGCAAGGGTATACGTTCTCTGCTTGTTATGGGACCCACCACTGCTTGTCCCCTTCTTCCCGGAGAGAATCCAAACCCAACATAGTAGAGTAGGATCCTTTTCTTCAGGGGACCTTGATACACTTTTTAGAATGAGGTCAATCATCAGTAAATAGATGATCATCTTTCTTGCGAGGCTGGTGTGGTGGTGTATGCTTGGAGACTTAGGCAAGATCGTGAGCTGAAGCCCAGCCTAGGCTACTTATTGAGTTCCAGGCCAGCCTGGGCTAGCAGGGTGAGGCTTAGTCTCAACAGGACAAAACAGAAACAAACAAAAAAACCTTTTGTATCTCTTTCTTTTTCTGGGTGATGATTGCTGGGCCCTGGCTTTGTGATTCAGTAGCTATTAAACGTGGTTTCCTGTTGTGTGTCTGTTGTGTTTTTTGTGGAAGAATTCTGACCAGTAAAACTTAGGGTGCCAAGCACCCTGTGAGACAGTGGTACTGTGAGAGTCAGCTGAAGGTGCCAGCACCCTGTTGTACTCACTCAGCTGAGTTTACCCCTGTAAAGCACTAAGACCAGAGTTCCTCATGCACGTTCCCAGTAGTGGTCAAGTAGGCTTCTATCACTAATTTGTTTCAGAGAAAGAAAGTTCTCTTTGACATCTGCAGAGATTGAGTCTTGCTAACGTTTTTTACTGGGTACCCTTTTAGTGCATGTGTGTCTTAACACAGTGAAGTCACTCTGGCTGTTTTGTGCCTTGTGTTCTTCATGTAGAACAGTATGTTACCTCCGTTTTTCTCATTAGTCAGCATCTGACATCAGATGCCTAATTTTATCTTGCCTGTTATGAAAGTGATACCACTTACTTGTTCAGTTCTTTGTTACTAGGTATATTATTCCAGCTTTTGGACATATAACAACCTAAACAATACCTTTACAGATTTTATATATATTCATTCTGGAGTACTTTTTAGGGTGGGTTTGCAGGTAAATTTAATAGTCTTTCTACCTTTCTGTCTTCAAGCCCAAAGACCCGATTTAGATATTTAAAAACTTACACACTCATCTGGTCTTTGACTTTGTATTTTGGTCATTTGAAAGCAAATACAGGGACTGGAGAGATGGCTCAGCAAGTAAGAGTACTCTCTGCTCTTGCTGACGAACCATAGTTGGTTCCCAGCTTCCATGTTAACAAGCTAGCAACCATCAGAAATCCAATGCTGCTGGCTTCCGTGAGCACCTGAACACACACACACACACACACACACACACACACACACACACACACACACCCCTTTAAAAGGGCAAAACCAAAAAACAAATAATACAACTTTCCTGTTTTTTTTTTTCCTTCAAATTAAGATTTTTTTCTGTAGTGTTACATTTGCAAGAATGTGTTCTAGAAAGCTGTTGTAAATGTTTTCTAACATGTTTTGCCTCTTACAGGTAAAAATTTTTTCTCTGTGATAAGGAAAAATTTCTTTGACTTGTGTTTAATAGTTAGCTGTGGGCCATGAGCTCCCGGAAAGAGTATGTGGAGAGCCCTGTGACTTTAGCAGACTGTCTTAAGCGTTCTAAGCTGCTGCTGTCCCCTCCCCAGAAGGCATCACTCCCATGTCCTGGCCATCCTTAGCTATCCTTGTAGGGCACTTACTTTTCTGCCCCTAGCCGTTGCCTAGGATTGGGTTGCTTTCCAATGTTGTATGTATCTGATATTGGTCATAAAAGGGAATTCTTGAAGTTATATTACTCTTAGTTTGAATGATTACTCAGTTGGAACGATGTGAATTAAGACAAGTATTTCTGCACCTCATCTTGAATGTATAAAAACCGATTTCCCTGGTTGGCTGCCCCAGGAGCTAGCAGCGCTTTAGTGACGGCATTAGCTCTTCCGCTGTTCATCCTGGTACAACCGAGTCTCGGGAGTCATTCCTTTCTTCTCTGAGCCCGCGCAAAGAAAGCAAGCCTGTAATTCTAAGCATTATTAGCAGTCAAATTTCAAGTAGGCAAGTCAAAACATTTCTTATAAACCATAGCATTTTCTATTGACATATATATTCCCTCTCTCACTGTCCCACCCCTTCCGTCCTCCCCCTCCCACCCCTCCTGCCCAATCAGAACTCTGAGATGTGGTTCAAGCGCCACAGTATTGCTATCGGAGAGGTGCCGGCCTGCCGTCTAGTCCACCGCAGACAGCTGACCGAGGCCAACGTGGAGGAGATCTGGAAGTCTACGACGTTGTCACAGTACGCACGTTTGACATCTGAGAATTCTAGGGATCTTCTTTCTATTTTATCTCTTTCCTACTCTCTGCATATTCATTTAGTGTTCTGAAATTATGTTCAAAAAATTCTCAACTTTGCATAATCTGTTCTTAGGCTGTTTCACAAATATAATTTAACTGGGTTTTAAGAAGTTTCTAGTGTTAGATATGTAATAGTTAAAACAGGAGTTTAAATTCTTTTTTAATTGCTGTTTCCCCCCTTGCAAGCATGCTCTATGCATGCTCCTGCTGTGGAGCCAGGTTGACCTTGACTTTTTTTGTCATGCTGCTCCGCCTTCTGAGCGCTGTGATTGGATGTGTATGCACTGCCATTCCCAACCTAACGTCTCTAAACTGTTAGTAGCACAGACATCTTAAGTTTAATAAAATATAATGGAAAATTTGGCCTTAAGTAATTTTTCTTAAAAAAATTGCTTTTTGGAATTCAGGTTGTTATATGATTAATTAATTTAAGAAGTATGTGATTGGAAAATGATAGTTTAGGTTATTTTAAACACATTCTATTTCTAACCCATTTTTTAGAAAGTTTGGGTGCAGTACATGGAGATATTCTATCTTAATGCTCTTGTGAGGTGCTGAGGGGATGTGCTTGCTGCTAAAGCAGGAGGACGTCAGTTCAAATCCCCAGTGCCCATGTAAAGACTGGCTCGGCCAGCCTTGCCTGTAACTGCAGGTTGGGTTAGAGACAGGTAGATTCTGGAAGCTTGCTGGCCAGCTAGCCTCACTGAAGTTGTGACCTTCTAGGTCAGACAGACCCTGTCTCATAAAACAGGGAGGAGGGCTACAGAGAAGACATGTGACATCCTTCTCTGACTTACACATGAGTATACATGGGTGCGCATGCTGGCTTGCATATGTGTATACATATGTACATACTATACCACACACACACACGCACATGCGTGCACACATACACACAGACACCTTTTGTATTGCTCAATTTTTAGCGCTATAAAAATGATTAAAGTATTGTTTTATGAAGAAATTACCTTTTTAGTTTACAGAAAATTCTTGGCCTCGATTCCTTGGAAGAAGTTTTAAACACCAAGCTTGTCAACTCCAAGTTCATCATTCACAATGTGTACAGTGTCAGCAAGCAGGGAGTCGTCATCTTGGACGACAAGTCGAGTAAGTGCCCACTAATCACTGGCCTTGGTCTGGCCCACACCCTGGCTGCACAGGTCTTTTAGTTCTGTTCTGTCCTTGTCAAACCCCAGCTAAGTGTACTCCCTGGCCACACAGATTCTATTTCCTGCCAGTGCTTTTTATCCATTGTTTGGTTTATTAAAATGGCATAGAAAGATGAGTGTCCAGGGTTAGGATTCAGTACAGTGCACTGTGAGGGTAACCAGTGGTCCTCAACCTTCCTGATGCTGTGACCCTTTAATACAGTTCCTCATGTTGAGGTGACCCCCAACCCTAAATTTTTTTCATTGGTACTTCATAACTATAATATTGCTACTGTTTTGAATGATAATGTAAATATCTGGTGCAGGATATCTAATTTGCAGCTCCTGTGAATGGGGCATGTACAAGAAGGGATCGCCGTGTGTGAAAGGAGAAGGGTCAGTAAACGTGTCTCCTGACAGGAGTGGAGTTTGCCTTGGAAGGAGCCTTTCACCTGTTCCAGCACCTCCATCAGGAATGGAGGGCAGTGGTAGACAGAAATCAGTCTGGAAACTTCACGAGTTGCTGGGTTAATATTAAACTGTGACATTAGGTTCCCTTGCGTGGAGGAGCAGAAGTCTTTGAAATACTGCTAAACCTGTCCAGATCCTCTAGTGTAGCAGGGTCATTACCCTGAGCTGGCACTTAGACAACCAGCCACTTTTAGTTTTGCTAAGCCTTTCTGGAAGAAGGAAAGGTTTTCACAGTTCTTAGGTTTGTTCACTACGACACTACAAGCTCGTTCCTCACTGTATAACACACACAAGCTCATGTCTGCTGCAGTGCCTGAGTGAGAGCGCTGTGGCAAGTGATTTGCCTGGGAGGGTTTTTTGTTTGTTTGTTTGTTTACTTATGTGTACGTCTCTGTGTAGGTTTGTACCTCTGGGTGCTATTCCCAAAGAGGCCAGAAGAGGGAGTTGTCCCCTAGAGCTGGAACTGCATGTGATTGATTTTAGGCTCCCTGACATGGGTGCTGGGAACCGATTCTGGTCCTATGGGAGAGCATCATGTGCTCCAGCCTCTAATCCATCTCTAGTCCCCGGGCTGGGCTTATCCAAGCAATGTTACTATTATTGTAAGGCTGACCCACTAGCAGCCTATGATTAACATGTCAGTGGAATTTTTGTTACCTGGAACATTTGGAAAATGATGATAGGTAAAATGATAACTATATTGAACCTGCAGGATAAGCTTGTTTTCTTCCCTTTTGGTGCTGAGGATTGAACCCAGGGCCTCGTGCATGTCATGTGTTTCTCTGGACAAACTGTCCAATTCTTACTTTTTACTGCAGTTTTTAAATTTTCATCCTTAGAAAAAAATTTATACCTGATTTATTTAAGAACATGTTATAACATTGCTGCTAAAGAAAGATTTCTATCTTTTAAATGTCCTGGTACACAAATTGGTGAAATGTCTCATTACCTGGGCAAATGATACATTCTTATAATTCTCTCTCTCTCTCTCTCTCTCTCTCTCTCTCTCTCTCTCCCTCCTTCCCTTTCTCTATTCCTCTCTCCCTCCCTCCCTCCCCGCCCTCTCTTCGTGTGTGTGTGTGTGTGTGTGTGTGTGTGTGTGTGAGATTGAGTTATAATGAGATAAGTAAAATATCTTTTGTATTTTCTCTTTTTTTTTCTACAGAAGAACTTCCTCATTGGGTCCTGTCAGCTATGAAGTGTTTGGCAAATTGTAAGTACTAATTATCTGCCACTTTTATAGAATTAACAGGGATTAGTGCCTTGATTTAGAAAATATTCCTGCTCAATGGCCTGGGCATTGATTTGACACCTGTGTGGCTGGCAGGAAACTGGAGACCACAGTGCTTTACTGTAGATTCCTGACTTAGAGGAAGGGTTGTTACATTACAGTTTTAAAGGCATTTAGTTCCCCCTTGGTCGCGTGGATGTAATTGCACTGTATAAAGTCCATGTCACTCCTAGGAGCTTACTACAGGGGAGAAAGAAATGAGTGACGTTTATATCAGCAGCCACCTACTAATGGTCTGTAGATTTTTAAGTGTCTACCATGTTTACATCCCCCGGTTTGCTGGGCAGCTTCAGTCCCCTACTGGCTTTCAGAGGGCAGGGTTCTAAGAGGGACAGAGTGTTTTAGAGGATTGACTGACTGACTGATCTGCAGCATGGCTGAGGAGAGAAGCCTGCACGCAGAGAAACAAGAAAGACTGTCTCAGAGACCTGCATGGAAGCTCCGTAGTCGCGGACTAGGGTGGGCCTGAGGGAGTTCACAGGCATAGAAAATCTCTTCAGCGTACAGGAGGCTATCACAGGCACTGTGAAGGAGCAGTGTAGTAATTGCTCATGAACACTAGCATTGTTTTCTTTAGGATTTCCAGGAAGCTTAACCCAAATGTGTGTGTGTGTGTTTATGTATGTGTATGTGTGTATATGTATGTGTGTGTGTGTTTATGTATGTGTGTGTGTGTATATGTATGTGTGTGTGTGTTTATGTATGTGTGTGTGTGTGTTTATGTATGTGTGTGTGTGTATATGTATGTGTGTGTGTGTATATGTATGTGTGTGTGTGTGTTTATGTATGTGTATATGTGTATATGTATGTGTGTGTGTGTTTATGTATGTGTGTGTGTGTATATGTATGTGTGTGTGTTTATGTATGTGTGTGTGTGTGTTTATGTATGTGTGTGTGTATATGTATGTGTGTGTGTGTTTATGTATGTGATTGGTATGTGTACATACAGATGTGTGCATTCTGTGATTCATGTGTAGAGGTCAGAAGATGACTTTAGGGAGTCAGTTCTTTTTACTGTGGATTTTGAGGAATCTTTACTCAGATCATTGGGCTGGCATGGCCAGTGCCTTTACCCAAGGAACTGTCTGATCTGCCCCAAATGTGTGATTTTAATGAGAATTCTCATTATTTTAGCTGATTGATAATAGCAATATTTGATTTTAGAGAAGCTCTTTAATCTCACAGCCACTTCAGGAAATAATCATTTTCTTCTTCTTCTTCTTCTTCTTCTTCTTCTTTTTTTTTTTGTAGGATCAGCATATGCAGAGACAGGTGTATAAATAATTGAATTAGTAAAACTGAATTATTGATTAAACTGGAGTCACTTTTGTTTGATTATAGAGTGAAACTAACCACTGAGCCTTGTTTGTCTCCCTGGCCCTGTGTGGAGTTATTTGTGCATTCTCATTATGAATATGTATAGCAATGCCAGTTTGTATAAAACTCAGTATTTCAGGTTTAACTCTTAAAATTTTCATTGATTTTGGGTTGATATTTTAGACGCTCTGAGATGGTAGAGAGTAATGTGGCTTTAACTTGGGGAAGAAGTAATTTACTTAAATTTTAAAAATTACATCTAGTTTGCGTGCGTGTGCGTGTGCGTGTGCGTGTGCGTGTGTGTGTATAAGTATGTATAAGTATGTGTAGGCCAGAGGATACTTGGTTCTGGGCCTGAGCCTCAGTGTCAGATTTGGCTGTGAGCGCCTTTATCCACTGTGCCTGCCACCTTCCTGGCCCTGAAGTGCTTTTTATTCTCTTTGCTCAAGTTCCTGAAGTGAAGTAAATATACATGACCTCCTTGGCCAGAGTTGGCAGTGGTGGGATAAAGGTACAATCAGGAAACTCTAACCCTCATTCTGAGCTCCTGGAGAACCAAGGGTTTGGTCCTTATCAGTCAGGAATGAGGCTGTGGTGTGGGGAGACTGCTGTAAGGGGTGGTTATTGAGTTTGCCTTTCCGCGATGGCTAGGATGCAGGGAACTGGGTACTCAGTTCTCCATCTGACACAGAAAGCCACAGACACCTGCAGCAAGGTTGGCACGACTGGACACCAGGTAGAGGCAGATGTGATTTCATAATTGCCATGTGGATGAAACGCAGAGTGCTGGGGGAGCCACATGTCTCACATTTGTTAAGAGTAACCTTGACAAATCAGCCTATCCTATCACAGAGGTTCGCTTATATATCACAAACAAAAGGTGGCCAGAGGACAAGCTTAGCCTGTCGGATAGTTATTTAAAATTTCTAATCTTTCCCAAATTATGTTTATCAAAATTTACTTGGAGTCTGTCAAAGTCATGACATGTTCTTTGTCTTTTTTTTTTTTTTTTTGATTTTCATAGATTTTACATTGTATTAAATAGTATGAGTAATATAGAGAAGTTTAAATAATGCAGAAGGATATGCAAAGGTAGTGGACAAAACACTACATTTTATATACAACAATTATCTGTGGAGGTTTTTATTTTTTCTTATTTTATTTACATTTAAGATGCCATCCACTTTCCCCATTTCCCCTCCCTAGAAAACCCCTGTACCCATGCCCCCCCCTTTCCTTTTTGCTTTTATACAATTTTTTTTTAAAATGTTAATCAAAGGATTTATAAGTTTGGTAATGCTCAATCAGAAGCGTAACCCAATACCCAACCTAGATATAAAAACTATCTTTGACTGGTGGAGACATGTGAACATCTGCCTCCATGCCCCCTCTCTCTTTCTCTCTCTCATCATCTAGCTTCTCCTCTCCTTCATCTTCTCTCCTTACTCCATCTCTTCCTCTCAATACTCCTTCCCACTTAGCTCCTCCTACATGTTCTTTGTCCTTATCTTTAGTAAGTGCAGATTCCTGTTGAGTCCTTGAAAGTGGGACAGGTTGCCTATCAGATGTGTCAAGGGCTTCTTACCTTCTTTTCTGCAATCCTGCTACTCTTCCTTCTCTTTTAAGCACTTGTTGAGGCACTGTGGACTGTGCACACATGGGCCTGATGTTCAGGTGCGGGCCAAACCTGTCATGCTCGCAGAATGAAGACGGATGCTAACTGATGCAAAGCTGAATGAACTGATTCCCTTTGCTTCTCTGTGTGCGCGTCAGAAACGGACAGAAAGCACCCAAAGCATTTCATTCCAGAGTCTGTCAGGAATAACATTCATAAAAAGCTAGGCTAAGGAAAAGAATGTTTACAGCTCAGGGCAACTAAGAAAGAAAAGATCCATTGTTCTGCTTTCTTTTAGTTTTTTTTTTTTTTTCATACTTTTTATCAAAGATAATGATATATTCTCAAGGCATATAATTGTTTAAAGTGAACCACTGACTTCTGGTAGGCACTAATTCTCCAACATGTCTTGCTTGCTGAGCCATATCCACCTTCTATTTGATTAAGCTTGCTATGTGTGGCGAGAGGAAGCAAAATGTCTTCACAGTTGCTGTAGGTTTATGTGCTGTAACTCATAAAGGTAGCTTATTATTTTAGCCAATAAAATTAGTCTTTAAGAGAAGAACAGAATACGAAGGATAAAAGAGGTTTTGTTTTGTTTGAAGATTTTATCCCTAACTATGTGTACGCACATGTGTCTCTGTGAGTGGAGGTCAGGAGAAGGCATCGGATTCCCTGGAGCTTCCGGTGTAAGTGGTTGTGAGCCCTCTGATGTGGGTTCTGGGACCTGATATCAAGTCCTGGGCAGGAGAGTACTTGCTTTTAACCTCTGAGTCATATCTCCATCCTTCAGTAAAGGAGTTTTAGGGACACCATAAAGAGCCATTTTATGGTGTCCTAGGGGATTGAATGTCGTGGTCTAGAATGGTTTTTCTGTGTTACATCTAGAATCGCTTAGCTCCAGCAATCCTGTGGGAAGAATTTCCTTGAATTCATCTTAGCTGCTTTGTTCATCCCCCTGGGTCTAGCTAACTATCTGGGTTTGGTGGCTTAGTCATCTGCTGGCCTGGAGCTGGTCACCACGATTGCATTTCTTTTCTTCCGTGGTCCTGTTGGGGCGGATGGGCTGTTTTCCTCAGGGCTCTGGCACCTCTAGTTTGCCTGTCAACAATGGTATCTTAAATCTCATTGTAGAGTGTGCTGGGGCATTTGCTGCCAACTTGTATGGCTCATCTTTTATTCCTAGGGGACCCAGATTCTAGTGGAGCTTTCCTCTGCCCTGCCGTTGGCATAGGACATGGTCAGGGCCAGACAGCTTCAGGGTTTCTGAGTTCGCCCAGCTTTGCAATGATGTTTTCTTCTGATAGTTGGGCACTCACTGGTTGGGACCTATAATGATTGACAAGATAGAATGTAAAATCTTTTTTGTTATCTTTTTTAAAAAAGGCATTTACATTTTCATTTGTCTGAAATAGGAGAGACATTATTTCACTCAACTGTATGATTGAAGGATATTATAGTATAGCTAATGAACTCAAGAAGCTATAAAAATTTCCTCGTAACTCATCTGCTACACATTAACAAATTGCTATGACTAGGAAAATGTTGACTATTTCAAAGAAAATTGTTTACATGAATAAGGTTGGCTGTATATAAAAAGAGAAAAGCTTGCTTTTCTTTTAAAGTGGATAAGCATTAGTGCTCTTCATTTTTATAATATATTCAAATAAGCATAAATCGTATTTGTGGGAGCAAAGGTATATGTTACTTCTATGTGAAGATTTGCCGGTGTGTCTTGAATAACCTGTGTCCACATACTACAGTACGTACAAGTGGTTGCCACAGTAATCATTCTCTTTTTTCATTATTTATTTATTCACTTTATATCCCAATCACAACCCCGCTTCCTCCTCTCCTCCCAGTCCTACCCTCTCACCCCCCTTCTTTACATCCCACTCCCTGGGTACCAACCTGCCTTGACACATCAAGTCTCATAAGAACTAAGTGCATCCACTCACACTGAGGCCAGACAAGACAGCCCAGCTAGGGGAAAGGGATCCCAAGGCCAGCAACATCGTCCCAGTTAGAGACAGCTCCAATTGTTGGGGGATGCACATGAAACTAGTCTTCATAGTTACTACATATGTGTAGGGGGCCTTGCTCCAACCCATGCATGCTCTTTGGTTGGTGGTTCAGTCTCTGTGAGCGGCCCCCCCTCCCAAATAAACCAGTTAAAACATGAGGTACAGAACTAAGCAGAATTCTTAACAGAGGAATCTCTAATGGCCAAGAAGCACTTCCAGAAATGTTCGGTGTCCTTAGTCATCAGGGAAATGCGAATCAAAATGACTCAGATTCCTTCTTAGACCAGTCAGAATGGCTCAGACCTAAAACTGAAGTGACAGCACATGCTGTTGAGGACGTGGAGCAAGGGGAACGCTCCTCTATTGCTGGTGGGAGTGCATACTTGTACAACCACTTTGAAAATCAACTGGCAGCTTCTTAGAAACGTGGGAATAGTTCTACCTCAATATCCAGCTATAGCACTCCTGGGCATATACACAAAGGATCTCTCACCGTTCAGCAAGGACACCTTCTCCACTGTGTTCATTGTGGCTTTGTAATAGCCAGAAACTGGAAACAACCCAGATGTGTCTCTCTCTTTTTTTTTAAAGGGCCCAACTGTCCAGATTGGAAGCAGCCTATGTACTTGGGATTTGAGAGAGACGTCTTTAAAACTGTGGCAGATTACTATGGCCACCTGAAGGAGCCGCTGCTCACCTTCCGACTTTTTGATGCTTTCGTCAGTGTATTAGGTGAGTGCAGAGCCAGCGTCTCAGCAGATTGGTGCCAAGTCTTTTCTGCTGTCACTGCTTTAATATCGTATTCTCTTTTTATTTTTAATATTTATATAAATTATTTGTTCGTAATTTTTTGAGATTTTATACATGGGTATTTCTTTTTATTAGCATGTATTAATTATATATAATATTGGGTCTCATGAAGACATTTTCATACATATAAATGATATATTATCCTTTCTTGTGCCATCCCATTTCTACTGATCCTCTTCATAAATGTAACTTCTACTTTTCTCTCTCTCTCTCTCTCTCTCTCTCTCTCTCTCTTCTTCTCTCTCTCCTCTCTCTCTCTCTTCTCTCTCTCCATGTGACCCAAAGAGTTCCATTAGATTTCCTTATTTGGAGCGTTTGTAAGGGCTATTTATAGGATTATTGCATCTTTCCGTGGTTCCACCACTGTAGAAAATGCTTCCCCCTCCCTGCAACAACCATTAAATGTGGACAGTCTCTCCAGTGGAGAGGTGACTCCTGACCCCCCTGCTCCCCCCTCCCAGCCATCTCTCACTGCCTGTGTAGATCTTTACCCACAATGCAGTGTTGATGTGCCCAGTCTTTCGAGGATAATCGCAGCCGCTGTGAGCTCAGGAGTGCGACAGCCATGTCATGCCTGGGAGACAGCATTTTTAACACAACCCTTGTCCTCTGTATCATATAGACTTCTCTGTGGTGCTTCCTGAGCCTTGTGGGGGTGATGGGATGTCCCAGTTATGGTGGAACATTGGCTAGTTACTTATTCTCAGAGCTGATTGGTTACAAGTCTCTGCAGTAACTATTGTCACTAAAAGAGAAGCAGCTCCACCCTATGGCTGTAACCACGGATCTTCAGAAGGCAGATGATGAGATGGTGGTCAAACATAACCATTTATCATAACAACAGTGGTAGCTTCTCCACTTCTTTCTTTCTGTCTTTCTTTCTTTCTTTCTTTCTTTCTTTCTTTCTTTCTTTCCTTCCTTCCTTCCTTCCTTCCTTCCTTCCTTTCTTTTTTTTTTGTAAGCCATGTCTGCAGAACCAGGCATTAATTCCTTCCCAGGGAGCAGGACCTCAGATCCAGTCAGCAAGTGGTTGGTTCCCTCCATAGCAACCATGCTTCTGTTACAGCAGGGCAGGGCCCACAGCTGGGTAAGCCAGTTGGTGCTTTTGGCCCTAGTGGCCTGTGCAGCACCTTCCTGCACAGTAAAATCTGGCCACACAGGCATTTTTGAAATAAAAACTGACAAAGTGCTTAAATCTCGCTCCCAAAAGGACCAGAAGAAAACAGCTAACCTGTAAACCAGAGCAAAGACCAGCAAGTTCTGTCTCTGAAGGAAAAGCAGAATGTCGTTGATCACTTTTCTGTAAGACTCTTGGTAGAGAAGAGTGTGAATTTGACACTGACTCTTGCTGACAAAGTCTATCACTCTGTGTATGACTTTGTGGATAGTGGAGGAGGTACATTGTCATTCAGAAGGGAATTTCTTTTCATTAAAAGACAAGTTTTTATAGGACCATTTAATACTTGAAATATGCAAAGTAAGTACAGTAACGTTATGATTCACGTAAAACTTGTTTTTATTCTTCATATAGATTTATACCTTAGGGTTTACACTGTGAAGGAAATGTGGTGGTGGGGGGAGGGGGGAGGCCATTATTGCTATTGTTCCTTTCCTTTTGGAAATCAGATTTCCCTGTGAGCTGTATTTTTTTTTTCTTGTCAGAATGCATGCTGTGTGAATTGCCTCAGTTCTGCAGACTTGAGAGGGATTGGTGTGCCCTCGTTTCTCAGCATCCTGGCCGTTAGCCATCCTCCCCCTCCCATGTATACCTCTTTACACCCCTTCACTTTTTTCTTTCTGTCTTCCTTTTTGCAAAGTGTGGCTGCTACCACAGCATCTGACGAAATGTCAGGTGCATGCGGATGTTACCCGAGCTCACAGCAGTGTACTTTAGATTCCTGCTTCTGTAGGTTCTAGTGACAATAACAGATAGTCACTGTAAATCATGTATGCAATAGTCGCTACTTCTAACATTTTTATGTATTACTGTGTGTGTCTGTGTGTCTGTGTCGTGTGTATGATACATGTGGGTGCACATGCCTCGGTGCACATGTGGAGATCAGAGGACAACTTTGTGCAGTTGTTTTCCTCTTCCCCTTGTTCCGCAGCAAGTGCTTTTGCCACTGAGCCACCTTGTGTTAGGAGCGACTATTTTTAGACATGTCACCACTGGGGAAGTGGAGGACCTAGTTTACTATGGAATTTTAAAATCACTAAGTCTTTTGGGTATTTTATTTGAGCCCAGTTGATCTATTATGCTTTTGATTTGATTTTTTAGATAGTTTCGTGAGGACCCAGCTGGCCTAGAACTCCCTGTAGCTCAGCGTGACCTTGAGCTCTGAACCCCTTTCTTCTCCTGTATGAGTACTAGACAGAGTACAGGTGTGTGTGCCACCAGCCCAGTTCTGTTTTGAAGTCTTGAGACTGTTGAGACTCCTTGGTATTTTGTTTTCAGGTGCGTCTGACTGGGGGCTTAGCCCCTGTGCATCTATCACTGGTGCTGTTTCTTGATATGAAGGATGCCCATGGACCAAGCCAGTAGATCCCCGTTATCCACACCCAGTGCCACCAGCACTGCTTAGACCGGACATCTAAAGAAGCTCTGCTCTAAGCTCTAACAGTTCCTTCTCCTTTTAGATTTTATACTAGTCTGTAGGAAAATGATTTGATTTGGAAACAGAATGATTTGGAGCATTTTTTTTTAAACACAAATTTCGATTTGAATCTGTTTTTATATCACAATTTTTATATCACAATTATATATCTTTCACAATTATTCATTTTGAGCTGAGGTAGGAGTTAAAGCTGGCTTCATGCCAAGTTGCTATCAGAGTTATATAAAGGATTTGAGGTAGAGAATGATGGGCATTTAGAAACTTAATGCTTTTAGCTATCAGACAGAATAGAGTATTGAATGTGGTTGGTAAGGATATATTATCAGTCTTTCCCAAGTGAGTGTGTGTGTGTATGTGTGTGTATGTGTGTGTATATGTGTGTGTGTGTGTGTATATATATATATATATATATATATATATATATATATGACACCTGTATTGGAAATCATTTTTTTTAATATTTTCCTATAGTGAAAGAAGAACATCTAGACTGGAAGATTATAATTTGTTTATCTAATTAACAAGCAATATCTAATATAGTCAGTCAGTGGATAAAAGGAAATACCTAAATATTTTGGTTGAATTTAGTAGGGTTAATTTATCTCTTAAATTTTGTGGCTTTGATTGAAGTAGGATATTGTCTTTTAAATTAAGCAACCAGTCTACTTTGTGTAGATGGTGAAAATTGTCCAGCATTTTCCAATGGATGTGGCTGTCAATTTAGCTTATATTCCTTTCTTGAGGCTCATGCCTTTGCTTGATTGAACGTGGTAGACCTTGTGACTAGAGCTGTTGGTCAGCACTCATGTATGAAAGTGGGTATCTCAAAGAAAGGACAAAGGTGAGGTGGCCCATGCCTATAATCCCAGCACTTAGGGCAGGGAGAGCTCACATTTGAGGCCAGCCTGGGCTACATAGCAGGATCCTCTTTCAGGAATCAAGCAACATTTAAAAATATGGGAAGGGGATGAGGAAGGGGAAAAAACCCATCTTATTCGACATGTTTGGCAATGTGAATCTTATTCTTTACCAATAATCACAAAATACTCAGTTTGGTTCAGCGATCTAACTAAGCCACCGAGTATATCCGTGGCTGACCTTTAGTTTCCGAGATGAGTGTTTGACTCCCCAGGGTCCTGCACGACACAGTGCGCTGACTTGTGTAGCATTTAGCTCTTTACATATTGGGCCTAGACGAAGGTGGGTCAGCACACGAGACGGACTCAAGCAGGGTGTTTAGAAACAGTGGCCCATGGTTGGCTGGTACTAACCTTACTTTGTGTAACATCCTACAGGTACATCTAGTGTGAACTCTCTGTGTGTGTGTGTGTGTTTAAAGAAACATACATATATAAATGATTCATTTATATTTATGGCTTTCAAAAAGAAAAATGGAAGGATCTGGTATTCTGGGGCTTGAGGTTTTGGAGGTACACGTCGATGCTGCGTGACTGCTTCCAGTAGAAGGAAGGGGCCACTGTTTAGGAACGTGGAATCCAGCTTGCTGTGGCTATTCCTTCTCAGGCTTTGATGGAGTTCGTTGGGTTCCTGCTTCACAAATGCATGCATTTCATGAGTGTGCGTCTGTAGGCAGTTCGGCTGTGCTACCCGCCGTCCTTGCCAGTGAACTGAAGGCTGAGGTGACAGCTCTTAGTTATTTATTGTCTACTCCTGACTTGAATCTTGAAAATGGCATTGCCATTCACTAGAGTTACTGTGTACTGAATCATCTGACTCAGTAGACCGAGATCCGTGTGTGTGTGTGTGTGTGTGGGGGGGGGGGTGTACGTGTACACGCCAGGGAGTTGTGTATGTTTATAATGCAGATTATCCAAATGATGGGTAGTGTTCACTGTTTTTTATTTGTTTGGTTTTGGTCAGGTGATCTATAGAACAGTATGCCATCTTTACCTGACAGTATGTTCTCCAGGCTACCTCACTTCTTGTCCCTTATTAGCTCTTTTCTCAGAGAGTGACTAGTCAGTGTGCTTGCATAGACAGAGCCTGAGATTTCTGTGTGCCTCCTGTTGGTGGTAGTCATGTGCTTTCAGGGTTCAAGTCTCGTGACTGGAGCTTGTGAAGATGCAGATGGGCCCTGACACAGATGTCTATTCACCCTCAAACATCTCTGACGATTGTTGAAATAAAGTAGAATTAGGTATTCCATAAAGGTAGCAATTTAGAAAAATGTCTAAATTTTTCTTTGACTGTAACCAAGTGTATAAGTTATTTATATCAGTGATCACTAGGGCGATTGACAAAACTTTTGGGAAGAAAGTCCAAGAATCTTCCCATACTATTTCAGCAAGATAAAGATAAAAATATTTTTAAATGGACATGAAATTTTCATCCATTATTTGGATGAGTAAAGAACTTTCTGAGCCGAAAAGCCAAAGGTATTATTAAAGAGCTGTGTTTAAGATTCATGCAGGAAAGCACACTCTCTTGAACATGGAGAGCCTATGTCTACTTTTGAATAATTTCCCGAGGTAACCTGCTTGCCTTTCCTTAAAAATCTCTAAAGAAATAGTTTCTCTTGCTGTGTCTTTCTTTAAGCAAAACATTCTTGCCAACTGATGCACATTTTAAATCCTTTGGTTCAGTATGGTCAGTTTTCTTCTTTTTATGTTTTCAATAAAAATGTAACTTTGACCTCCCACTCCCACCCCTGTCCAACAGATATGACTGTGGCCTTTCTGGGACTCGCAGCCCTCCTAACTGTTCACATCTCATTATTTTTTAAAACAAGTCCAGAAATAGTTTCATATACCAATAGCAAGTGGCTTTTCAAGAGAAAGTAAGAGAAAAGATAGTGTTCCCAGGAAATGACGTTAGAACAACTGGAAAAAGTGAGCTTTTCTGTTCTCTTTGCACGTGTTCATACTTTATATTAAAGTGGATCATAGGCTTTAACATAACAAACCAAACTGAAACCTGCCGGAGGAAAATCTAGGAAAGGATTCTTGTAGTCTCAGGTGGGCAAAGATAAACATACAGAAAGCTTAAACAATGAATAAAATTCAACCAAATTGACTTCATTAAGATGAGAAATGTTTTCCTATTGGAGTACTCCCATCAGAAAAATGTAGGTGGAAGGGGCACCTTTAGAAGCCCTGCAGACACCACGCCCCTGCAGACACTACACCCCTGCAGACACCACACTCCTGCAGACACCACGCCCCTGCAGACACCAGCCCCTCTCTGGCTCCAGTTTTCTTCATGCTTAGAGACTGAGAACAGGGGGGAGCCGTCTGAAACTGACAGCTTTTTTAAGCTGAACGCTTTCCCGGCCTGCTGGGCCAACTGGATGGCCAGTCCGGACTTCTCTATGCTTCAACTCCTATCTCTTTCTACAACTTCTGACTGAGAGCAAGGGCCCTGCTGGTGTTAAATCTCAACATCAAACTGATCCTCACATAGAAAAGGGCCTGCTACAGTGAGAACTGCCCTTGAGCTGGCCTGCCCTGGCTTATGCTGCGTGTGCCTCCATTTTGGATCTGGGATGAGGCAGGAACTCACGGCATCTCCTCTCCTCTATTATTGTTGTTTTGCTGTTGCTGCGTCCATGGGCAGTTCTACCCAGGAGTGGCTCATTCCTCAAGTGGTTGCTGTTCTGGTGCAGAGGCATCAGTTGTTTAAACAAAAGTACTCAACCATTGCTGGTGATTGAAATTTACTTGAGACCACAGCAACATCATCTACCATTCTCAGAGAAAAAAAACACAAGTCTAGTCTCCACACTGAACATGAAGGAGAGAGTGGACCGAGTGTAAGTATTCATCACTCTCTGCTTCACCACTGAGCTTACTGTGTGACCAGCCACCTGAGCTCCTGCTGCTGTGACTCTGCTCTCCTCTTGACAATACCCTTAAACTGGGGGCCAAAAGTTCTTCTGAAGTTGCCCTTTTCTAGTATTATGCCACAGTAACATGTAAAGTAATTACCGCATTGAAATATATTTGGAACTCTCAATTAGACAATACAGTAAGAGCAGGCACAGACTTTTAAGTAGACATTTTATAAAAAGGGATGATTTCCTAACAAGCACACATAAGAAGATCATTGATCATTAAGAGCATGGGATTTAAGCCCTGTGAAGTGCTGGTGTATAGCTTGAGGTGCTGATGGTGCTATGTCTTGGTAATGAAGTGTAGCTGTTTAAATTTTGAATGACATTTCCTATATGTGCATGGTATGCATTTGTTGTGTATGAGGATGTACATGGACGTGGCATGTATGTGGAAGTCAGAAGACAACTTGTGGGAGTCAGTTTTTCACTTTCCACTCTATGGGTCCCACATTCAAACTCAGGTCATAGGGCTTGGTGGCAAGTGCCTTCACCTGCTGTGCCATCTTCTGGCCTAGAGGCTGGTTTTCTTCTTCTTCGTCTTCCGTTTTCCATCATTTGTCTTCTTCCTTCTTCCTTCTCCTTCTCCTCCTTTTTCTTCTAAGTGACAAAAACATCAAAATACTTTTGTATAGCTTTTTGGCATTCTCCTTCTCCTCCTTTTTCTTCTAAGTGACAAAAACATCAAAATACTTTTGTATAGCTTTTTGCATTATTGTTATCTGTTGCCGACTTGACTATGCAATGTCACGTGTCCCCAGGGCCTTCTAGTCTTACCTAACTGCTTCTTAGCACACATTGGTGAACACTGGCACTTCACTTGGCCTGTAGTAACCATTGATCATTGACTTTCAGATCTATGAGACCAATCCTTTCAGATTCCAGTTGAAGTCACGAGGCACTTGTCTTTCTGGTCCTAGTTTATGTCCATGTAACAAAATAGTCTCATTAAGGTTTGGTGGCCTCATGCCTTCAGTTCCAGAATTGGGATGTTGAAGCAGGAGGGATGCCGTGGGCTGGAGGCCAGCCTATCTTTTGGTCTAGAAGTTTCATGATGTCACTTATTAAACACTGCAGTTTTATCCATTTTGAGGCTGTATTTTGTGAGACTGGTCAGGAGTCGGGATCTCATTTCACCCTTGAGTATGTGGATGGCCTTCCGCACTGTTGGGATGGCCGTCCTGGGGGTGTCCTTAGCACCTTTGCTGGAAATCAACTGGTGGGCCACTTCTATGGTCTATTCTCTCCTTTTGCCTATACAGTACAGCTCTGTGTGTGTGTGTGTGTTTGTGTGTGTATGTGTCTGCTGGTGTCAGCAGGGGTCAGAAGGGGGCATTGAATCCCCTGAAGTTGGCGTTAGCAGCATTTGTGAGATGCCAGGCACCAGTGTTGGGATTTGAACAAGTATCAAGAAGAGCAATATGTGTTCTTAACTGCTGAGCCATCTCTCCAGTCTTCATGGTGTTTTAAAGTCAGGTGGTGTAATGTCTCCAGCTGTGTGCCATTAAACACAGCTGTGTGGAATAAAAAGTGGGGAACAGGATCATGTTTCTCAATGCAGAAAAAAAAAAAAAAACCCTTTTCATTTCCTTCATCAGTATAATGCAAATCATCCTTCTCTGTCTGTCTGTCTCCCTGTTTGTGACTCCCTGTCTCTGTGTGTGTGTGTGTCTCAAAGGTACATTCTTAGCCCTGGCCCCTTCCTCTGTTTAAGAGAATGTGTGTATGTGTGTTGGGACACGTCAGAGGGCAACTTTTGGGTATTAGTTTCCCCCCTCCACCTCATTTCTGAGCAGAGTGCTGTCTCTGCCCTTCACTCTCCAGGCTAACCAGCCTGTGCTTCTGGGAAGATTCCCTTCCTGCCTTCCGTCAATGCTGGAGGAGGGCTTATAGATAAATGAGCAGCAGCTTCAAAATTGAACCTGGTGAATCACCTCTCTGGTCCCAGTTATTTATTACTGCAAATGGCGTTTACTGTGTATAGTTTATGGTCCTTTGAGGTTTTTGTTTGTTTTTGGAGATGAATTTTATAAATGATTTGTTTATTTTTATTTTATGTGCATTGATGTTTTCCCTGTATGTCTGTGTGAGGGTGTCTTTCCTCTGGAACTTGAGCTTCAGACAGTTGGTGAGCTGCCGTGTGGGCATGGGAATTGAGGTCTGGGTCCTCTGGAAGAGTAGCCAGTGTTCCTAATTGCTGAGCCCATCTCCGCAGCCCCTCCTTATGGTCCTTCTAGTCCTCGTTTGTTGAGGATTTTTTTTTTTTTTTTTTTTTTTTTTAATGAAAGGATGTTGCCTTTCTGTGGCTATTGGGATTGATCTTGGTTGTTCTGTTCATAGGATGCATTTTCTATTGTATGTTTTTGATCAGTTAGGGTTAGGGTTAGGTTTTAGTGCTGGCTGGATTGCTGATCCTGGTTTAGAGGGGAGTGCTATGAACTTGTTCCTTCTATGTGGTTGTAGATGAGAGGGGGAAGGCTGTGCTTGTTCACATCTCATCCCTGTTTAGGGTTTGGATTGTCTGTGCTGACTTGCGAGTCCACAGTGCATGTGTATTGTACACCTTGCTGGGTGTAATTAAATATGTGAAAGCCTTTTTTATAACTTTACAGTAAAAAATGTGGGAAGGAGGCACAGTCAGGCAGGCCGTGTACTGAATGGTCAACTTCTCTTTTGAATCAGGTTTGCTGCCAAAGGAGAACATGGCAATTGAAGCATTTCAGATTTGTTGTCTCCTTCTGCCTCCTGAAAACAGGAGAAAGTTACAGCTGTTGATGAGGATGATGGCGAGGATCTGTCTAACAAGGGAATGCCCCCACTGTGTGATGGCTTTCGGCACCCGCACACTGGTAGGTTGTTACATCTGTGGTGACCCGTGTTTTCAGTTTGAAATGCAACCGAGTCTCAGTTTCCCTTCTGAGCACCCAGACGAGAGCACGGCCAGCTGTCCGCCCAGACTTACTGTGCTTTCCGTCCAGGCCCCTGAGGAGCAGAGTGCAAAGTGAAGACGGAGTAGGGAATAGGTTCTCGCTGTAGGGTAGTGGCTGTGTCTTCTCCTACCATTTTATAAATGACTACCATCGTCAACACAGACAGTGAAGGTGAGCAGACAGGAAAACCACATTCTCCTGTTCCAGAACAGGAATATGCCTACATACACCCACACACATAGATACACACACACATATATACATATATATGTATATATATGCATACATACACATATACATATATATACATATATGTAAAGTATAAAGTGTTATACATGATTTCAAAGCTTTTATACTACTTTCAGATTACTGAAGTCTTGTTTTCCAAGCAGAAAGGTTTTTCTGCCTTTCTCTATATATGTGCAAATATGAAGATGAAGTGACACAGTATTGAAAGTCTTAATTAAATCTTAGTACTACTTAAGAGACTGCACCATGTGACTTTAATCCACAGCACAGAATCAAGTGAATTGGTAATATGATTCATATAACCTATATTGTTTTATATAAGCTATATATTTTATATTTATATAAAATATACTTACATATTTGTATAAATATTTATATTTATAGTTTTGGTTACCATAAAAAGTCTCGTCATGTGATACACAGCTTCTTTGTTCAAAGGCAGTTCTCAAGTGTGTATTTCAAATTGTAAAGAAAGCAATTAGCCAGGAAAATATGATGGTCGAAGAACTTAGAGTAAAAACAAGCATGAAACTGGGACATTCTTGGCCAAGTGGCTGTGAAGTCCTAGACTTTAAAGTTCTAAAATTCATATAAATTTCAGAATATATGGGCATGTATGTATGCATGAATGCATTTGTACAATTATATGTGTATTATACCTTGTATAAAATGGGGAGTTTTAACAATTTCTCAGACAACTTTCTCTCTAACTGAGCCTCTTCAGAGGAGGAATTTTCATGGGAGTTGGCTCATTGTCTAGGTGCCCGTGGGATATGCACCCTCGTGCTACGTCCCCCAACTATTCACACTTGTCTTACAAACTAACTGGCATCAGTTTAGAGAAGGCACAAGGCCACTCATGTTTGTTCATTTTCACCATCTCCCTGCATTCTGCTTTGTTTTGGTCCAGATGGTTCAGACATTTTCCCGTGCATCTTGTGTTCTAAGGATGAAGTCGACTTAGATGAGTTGCTAGCTGCTCGTTGGTGACATTCTGATGGACAATTACCAGGAGATTCTGAAAGTTTCCTGTGGCCCGCTGCAGACTCCATAGAAAGCGTGTGGCTCATCTGCGAATAGTCCAGGTAAAGGAGGAGACGTTATCAGTTTCTGTAAGATTAGCAGCAGGGAGTTGAGGAAGGTTGTCAGTCTCCTGACATTTTGTACAAGTATTATGTGAATTGGTAGGAAACAAAGTGCTTATAACAGTTCTGCTACTAAAAACATGGCATGAGTTTGCTGTTATCACGAACATCCATGGGATGCATGCTTGGTTATTACATCAGTCATTGCCGTATGGGTACCAACCCAACATATCGAACAAGTTTGGAAATATAGATTATACACACACCAAAATGAGCAGAGTGAGAGTTACAGTAAAATGTTCACATATGTTATTTATCTATCTTTTCTTCTCTCCTTTCTCCACTTTTGTCCCTCACTTTTTTTTAGTAACTTAGTTTTTCTTACTTATTCATACAATGGAACATCATCTCCTGTCTTCAAATATTCTGATTGTCCTTGTACCCAAGAGCACACTTGAGGCAAATACTGTGTGAACTGAGGGTGTGCCCTTTTCTTTCTGTGCCTCCTCATTAGGCAAATGAAACCATGCTACTGTGCTTCAGCATCTGCCCCAGCTTTTTCTTCTGTCTGTAAAATCAGTGATAGCTATTATTTTGTTTGGCTAGTACATATAAAAACATGCTTTCAATGATGTTTTATGTTTCCCACACAGCAAACACTTTAGTGGGTGACTGCGGTTGAGGTTATTGCTATCATGTGATTGATGCCATTATGAGATATATATGAGACACATATGTTACTAATGCCATGTGGATATCACATTCCGTTATAGAAATGTATACATAATTATCTTAGTGTGGTGTTCTAGGTTTTACAATGTTTTAGTTTTTAGTTTCATTTTACTTTATGTCTTTAAATACAGGGTCTCATACTGAAGACCAAGGTGACTTGGAACTCATTATGTAGCCCAGGCTGGCCTAATTTGGGGCCATTCATCCTGGGATTATGGGCATGAACTACCATCTCCAGCTATGTCTAATATTTAGGTTCTCTTTTATTTCTTCAGTTTTGCAAACAATATATTAGTAAATATTTTTTATAGCTAGATTTTGGGGGAGGGAGCTGATCCACACTATTTCCCAACAGTAAATTCCTCGGGGTATCACTGCTGAGTCAAATACCTTAATATATTTTAAGTATTGACTGGATATGGCCAATATTCTTTTAGTTTGGTTGTTTAATTTAATTTGTTTAATTTGTTTATTTGTTTTAATTTATGTCAGTAGCATAAGAAATACCTTGCCTCTGTGTTAGATAAAATTACCATGAGAAAAGCCATATATACATATGTGTGTATGTATGTAACATATGTATGCATATTATAAAAATACATATATATACACACACACCCTTGCCATTTGCATTGGTAAACACATAATCTTACTAATGTTTTAGTTTAACATTTTTCCTCCTAATATTTTTTGAGTCAGACTTTTGACGAGTAAGATGAAGATGCCTTCCAGGCCTTCACCAGGAAAAGCTGTAGCAGGAGTGGTGGCTCTGGGGCCCCATGGGACTGTGTGCTCACGGACATAGCAGGCAGACTGCAGTGAGCCTTGTGCTCTTGAGGATGGAGGGTGGGCTGCATATGAACTTGGTCTTGTCCAGGCGGAGTTGTGCTGTGACTGAATAAAGTCAGTGATGACTTTACCCGGTCCTGGAGGTCATGTTCAGGTCTCTAGTCTTGTCTAGAAAATGCCTCATTCACTCTCCAGCCCCTGATTTCTGCTTAAATTTCAGATCTTATTGAAGGGCACATACAGGTATTCCATGTTGTTGTTATTGTTTTTATTTTTTTTATTAGAGTGGGTCCCAAATGCAGAAGAGTAAAATAATCTCATATTTTAAATTTAAAGCTGTGGCTCTAAATATTATTCAAAAGTATGAACCCTTCTTTTCAGGATGGCTTCCCCCAAAGCAAACTGAAGGAAAAATCCACTCCTGCCAGGAGACATGCTGGTTTTTGACTTGATCTAATTCTGTGTTTCGTTTCAGATAAAATACCCAGGAGCTGATTGGATATCACTCTCTGTCTGCCGCCTTCATTTTGCCGTCAAATTAGTCTGAGGAGTTTGAGTACCAAAGGGCTATGGCTCCCAGGAGGCCCCTGGCAGCCTTGTTGGAAGAAGTCATAGCGGATGACAATCTCCAACAAGGAGAAGAAGAAGAAGCTGAAGCCGGTGATGAGGCTGTTCTTCTGAAGGCAACCTCCTCCCTCTTCTCAAGTTTTCCTTTCATTAGCTCTCCATTTTATATGGGCGTCATGTAAATCTGACTTAGGTTCTGCATTCCAGGAGTTTAGTTTATATCGTTTTCCCCGTCCCCCCCATTGTATTGTTTTTTACATTACTGAGCATTTCTTTTGTAGAGTTAGGTTCTCATACTTGTTGTTTGATTTGCTAATGACATGATATGAATCAGCAATTGACTGTAAGGAAAATATTTAGCGGTGTGCTGCATGTGTGCGCATGTGCAGGTGCTCGTATGTAGAGGTTCCAACAGCTATTCGAAGTCAGTTCTCTCCTGCACCTTGTGTTAGGCGTTTGCAAAGCTCTTCTACCTGGCAGAAATTTGCTTTTAGATGGGAGGCGTCTGCGTGGTTTTCTTGTCTCAGACCTCACTACGTATGGCAGTCAGTTCCTTGTGAGTGAGGCTAACAAGCCAAGGGTTTCAGAAAACAGCTTTCATTTAGAAGGTGCACCTGCATCCCTTAGCTTTTGTCAGTGGTGACGGAAGCCTGACAGAAGCCAACCTACGTAAGGCCTGAGGAGGGGTCCGTTGACTTCTGGTATCAGGGGCTGCCTTGTTTGTGGCACATGAGGGATGCTGGGTGGCTGAGTGCCTGGGCATCGAAATCATACACCAGAGGCCAACATCCCTGGCCCATCCCTG
Source organism: Arvicanthis niloticus (assembly GCF_011762505.2). Classification (NCBI taxonomy): domain Eukaryota; kingdom Metazoa; phylum Chordata; class Mammalia; order Rodentia; family Muridae; genus Arvicanthis; species Arvicanthis niloticus. The sequence goes on along the minus strand of NC_047676.1, from coordinate 45,401,495 downwards.
GAATAGGTAGGGACCTGCTTTTTCAGTGATTCACCTCCTCCAGCCAGATTTTCTGGAGCTCCCAGTTTCAAAACCTCCCAAGTGTCATTGGAATCTAATATTTGAACCATGGTAGCAGGAGGACATTTTCCATCCAACCATATGCGTACTTTGGCCATCCTTAAAGACCAGTCTTCATTCTGGTGGATGGTATTTAGCTAGCTTGCTTTCTTCTTTCTTCCTTTCTTTCTAGACAGAACAGCCTCACTCCATAGTGCGGGCCAGCCTTTCCATAGCCATCCTTCTGAGTGCGGGCATTAGAAGTGGTACCTCACCGCTCTTGGTCTTAGTTCCCTGTACAGCTGGATTCCCAGACACGGCAATATGCTGGATTATTTCCTGATCATCAGGGCTCTGGTCTTCTCTCTCGTTTTTTCTACTGCTAGGTGGAGATGATTGAGTGGTAAAACATCAGAGGAAGAATACATTCCTTTTCTTCACATTGTCCGTGGAGTAAACCCCTTCTCTTTGTTAGATAGAAGGTGGCCGGTCTGAGTTGGAGAAGCAGAGAGATAGTAAAACATAGCTGGGCCAGACTTTGTGTAGAATAAAATTACTTTCATTCAGACTTACTTGTGACTGGTGTTCACAGTGAGGGACAGTATAGTTGACAGGGGAGTGTTTTTGAAGGGTTTGATTACAAGGACACCTTCACCTGAAGACGGGGGTCCCAGGAAAGATGAGGTAGTGGTACCGGCATCAGCATCAAACAATTTAACCAAAGCAAAGGAAGCAGGGACAGGAGCTCCTACAATTTGACTGCGTAATTTTTGTGGTTCTTTTGTGTCTTTTTTTTTTTTTTTTTTGACTCATATTGGACTCCTTTTCAGTTTCAGAAATCTTACCCTGAAGTCTACCAGGAACGATTTCCTACCCCAGAGAGTGAAGCACTTCTCTTTCCTGAAAAACCCAAGGCCAAACCGCAGCTGTTCATGTGGGCACTGAGGAAGCCTTTCCAGCCGTTTTCAGAGAACTAGAAGCTTCCGGATGTGATGCGGTGACAGAGCTTGAGAGACCTCCGTGGTAGAGACAGGTTGGGTCAGTGGAGCTTCAAGAAGGCTGTTGTAAACTACTGAAATACAAAGTTTCGGATCATCTATCCTATCGCCCAACTCCTCAAATGTTGAGCCATTGTCAGTATTTTTATAAATCTCGATGCTGTTTGTAGAGATGGACAAATGAGCGAATGTTTCCGATCAGGTGTGCAGGGTGGTGTTAATAGGCTTGGGATGGTTACAACATCTAAAGGTAAAGTGCTCCCTCCTTCTGTTTGTTGTTTTCCATGTTGTGTAAAGTCCTTGTGTGTGCTCCCTGCTCACCTATGTGTCTGTGAAAACCAAGCCTAAGAGTATTGTACATACTTGAATGAGAACAACACTGTGTGTGCTGTTACAGTGGTAGCACTGACCCATTTGCCAATTGTGGTTTCTCCTGTGTAAGTCCCATGCGTTGTTCTTTGTTTGTTTGCTTGTTTGTTTTTATTTTTCAATTTCTTTTTCTGTTTTGTTGTTGTGAAGAGTCCTAATGTTCTGCACTGTGATAGCCGTGCCTTTCGTTGCAGATCTGCCTGTTGCTCTTTGATTGCCCATATGTCTGTCTGGATGTGGAATAGTGTGCATCTCCCTCCGTCCTGTAACCTGAGTCTCAGACAAAGATGAAGGTCGAGCTGGATGAACTTTGGGCTCCCTTAGACCTGTAAATCTAAATTTATGAAAAGTATAAATGGGTTGAATATATTTTCTCAGCTTCATTGTTTTGAAAGTACATGGACTGTAAATAAATACTGAGTTTTTATATATATATGTACTATGCCTTGTGTTTTTCTTCTTTGCTATTTATTTAGATGTTAGGGAGTCTCCTCAAATTTCTTTGCAAATATTTTCACATCACTCTGTGTGTGTATCAGAAAGGAAGCGAGGTTTATTTTTGACTTTTGTATTGGCTTCAGGAGAGTGTGCCCCCACATGTCTGTCTGTCTGACTGTCTGTCTGACTCTTTGTCTCTGCCTCTCCCTTCTTTCCTCTTCCATTCTCTTCATTATCCTCTTCTGTCTTCTTGCTTCATTGTTTCTTCAAAATAGTGGAGCATGTGAAATACCGCTGAGAGTAATTACCTTGAGCTGATTTTGTGTTCTTGCACTTGAGATCTGCCCCCGGGGCAGAGTACCTTCTGTAATTGACAGAGATTCTGCCCATTTAAAAATAGATAAGTATTCCTGTTAGTTTGAATAATACTGTTCCATATTTTTAGTTTTTTTTTTTTTTTTTTTTTTTTTTTTTTGACGTTGAGCATTCTTACACTTGGACGTTTTGTTGAAGCAAAATATAGTTCTGCTTAGCCTTGCTCTGTGGTGGGAAAAGCCTGTTGTCTTCTGTATTTGGAAGTGTGTGTGTGATTGCTTTTTGTTTTACGCCTGCTTCTTGAAGCATTTGTATGTGTAAGCACCATAAGCCGAGTATCTGACTGATACTAACTAGCAACAGTTTTGCTACATGGTTCTATGAGGGAGGTAGCGGGCATGCACGCCGTCGATGTGTGCTTTCTTTATTCAGTGGTTTCACCAAAGCTGGCCTTGTTGGGTTTGAGTTGTCAGTGTGTGGGTGAGCACGGGTGTCGCCCTGATTACGGGTTTGCTCTGATTTTAATATAGCTGTACAGTTTTTCCATACATTTTTAGATTTTACATTTTTATAAAAACCTAAGTACTCATTTATATACATGTACATTCTATGATTTAGAGTGTATTGAGCCTATAAATCAAGTTGGTGATTACTCTTATATTTACAGTTGCGCCTGTGAGTTTTTTGGCAGCTTGATATAATCTCGGCTCACCCGGAAAGCAGGAAACCTCAGTTGAGCATTTGCCTCCACCGACTTGTCTTGTGGGCGTGCCTCTGGGGCATTTTCTTGGTTGATTGATGTGGGAGGGCCCAGTCCACTGTAGTTAGTACCACTCTCCAGCAGGTGTCTGTATAAGAAAGTCAACTGAGCAAGCCAGAGAGGAAGCCCGTGAGCAGCATGCCTCTGTGGTCTGGGTCGGCTCCTGCCCTAATGTCCCTCCAGCCCCTCTCAGTGTTTCCAGGAAACGTAAGTAAACCCTTTCCTCCCCAGGTTGCTTTTGGTCATGATGTTTTCCACGGTAACAGGCGCGAACAAAGACACCTTTAGCAAGCTTTCCAGTCATGAGCCCACCGTTAACTTTTGGTAGATGATAATGTTTAATTTTTTTTTTAAAGGTTTACAAGTTTTTTGTTTCTAAGAATTTAATACTTTGAAAAATGTTAGTATCAGTTTTTTTTTTTTTTTTTCTATTTTAAATGTCTGGAAGCTTTCTTTGCTTCTACTTGTATGAATTATAAACCCGAGTTTTGCTTACTGACTGTTGTGACCTTGCTATACTTTTTTACTTATTTTAAATATTTAGTGTGACATCTTTGTGTCCCGCCCCCCAGAGACCAGCCTGCATGTGAGAGCTGCTGTATCTTGTCAATATTAGGACAAATGGCTGAGGAGCCTAGGCTCTCCCAGCATCCCTCAGTTCCTACCTGTTATAGGGTATGGCTGCATACTCTGCCCCCTACCCTAAACTTCTTCAGACCAGCGGCTGGGCTGCCCTTCCCTATATAATCCAGCCATTTTGGTTACCAGGCCTTTTCTTTGGTGAACCCTTTATCCTCCTGGCCTCTTAGTCTCCCATTTCCCCCTCCTCACATGGCCTGGCTCACATGACCTCCTCACATGACCCTGGCCTCAGGGTCATGCTTACTCTGAACTCTTCCAGATGTTTCTGCCTCTGGCTATGCTCTCCCTTTTATCTACAGTAAATCTTCTCCTCCACCATACCTAAGAACAGTCATGTCCTTCCTTCCTTCCTTCCTTCCTTCCTTCCTTCCTTCCTTCCTTCCTTCCTTCCTTCCATCCCATTCATTCAACAGCCAGTGGAGATGGGAGGCCTGGCAATAGCTTTTAAGCTCTACTTTAGTCCATTTTGAGGTTATTGGCCCCAGCTGAATTGCATTCTTAGAGAAACTCAGAGCCAAAAGAGCTGAACTAAGCTGGGTTTTCAGACACAAGAAACTATTATATGGTATGTATGTGTGTGTGTGTATTTGTGTGTGTGTGTGTGTATATATATATATATATATTCATATATATTCATATATATTCATAATAAATAACTTGAGGTGTAATTTTTACTGCAGTAATTGAAATGATATGTTTAAATCCTAGCCCCAGTATAATGCTGGACAGAGATAACACCTGTCATTATTCTTGGTTTTTTTTTTTTTTCTTTTTTAAATCCTCTCTGTGCTTTATTATGGTCCTGTGCATTAAATAATAAATTCTGGCCTTTTTCTCAGCGGGTTACAAGCTTGTCCACTACTGTGGATACAGAGAATAGTTATCGCATCAGTGGAGAAAAAAATAATGGGAATGCAACTTCAAGGTTTCAAATGGTCCACCTGTATGTCTGACCAGTGCCCCTGGTACTTCTTTTTTCTTTATGAAAATAAGAAAACATCGCAGAATAGATGATCTATGGTTGCCTATTTTAGTGAAAGGTAGAAGAACTCTTAGGAAATGTGAATTTTTAGGCTTTTCCCCCACTAACATGTCTTCCAGCATCCCTCAGTTCCTACCTGTTATAGGGTATGGCTGCATACTCTGCCCCCTACCCAGACCCAGCAGGCTGGTCTCTGGGATAATTGACATGGAACAAGATTGCTATGACAATATTACATTCAAGAGCAGGTGAACAACAGGTACAATCCGTTCTTGTTTTATACACATGTGCTGAGCTCCACCTCTGCCTTTGGCCTACCCAATCACAGGAGTGATTCACAGTGTTCACTTGTCACTCATGTGTCTCTACTCTTGGGATTTGCAGAGAGAGGCATGCACATCTGATTGCCTAGCCCAGTTGTTGAAAAGGCCCATTCTCAAGCTCTACTTGGAGGCCTATGTACTTGATGGCTCAGTTAATCTGAGATGTAGCTTTGGTGTAAGGCAGGGTGGGGGGTGGGGTGGGGAAGCATTGATACTTGTTAAGTCCATCCCAGGTGAACCTGCAGCATGCTTCTAGGATACAGGGCTGGGAAAAGAATGGTCAGAACTGGAGGGTTGTGTCTTTTGCTAGCTGCATTGATCTTTATGCTACAAACATTAACCATGTTAGTCTATCTCTTTGTATTGGGGAATTGAGTCCATTGATGTTAAGAGATATTAAGGAACAGTGATTGTTGCTTCCTTTTATTTTTGATGTTATTTTTATGTTTGTGAGGTTATTTTTTTGGGGGGGGGGTGAGGTTGTTGAAAGAATATTACTTTCTTGCTTTTTGTAGGGTATAGTTTTTCTCCTTGTGTTTTCCATCTATTATCCTTTGTAGTGCTGGGTTTGTGGAAAGGTACTGCGTAAATTTGGTTTTGTCATGGAATATCTTGGTTTCTCCATCTATGGTAATTGAGAATTTTGCTGGGTATAGTAGTCTGGGCTGGCATTTGTGTTCTCTTAGGGTCTGTATGACATTGCCCAGGATCTTGTAGCTTTCACAGTCTCTGGTGAGAAGTCTGGTCTAATTCTGATAGGTCTGCCTTTATATGTTACTTGGCCTTTTTCCTTTACTGCTTTTTATATTCTTTCTTTGTTTTGTGCATTTGGTGTTTTGATTATGTGATGGGAGGAATTTCTTTTCTGGTCTAGTCTATTTGCAGTTCTGTAGGCTTGTTGTATGTTTATGGACATCATTTTCTTTAGGTTAGAGAAGTTTTCTTCTATAATTTTGTTGTGTTCTAAGGATGAAGTAGACTTAGATGAGTTACTAGCTGCTCATTTGGTGACATTCCTGATGGACAATTTCCAGGAGATTCTGAAAGTTCCTGTGGCACTGCAGACCTCCATAGAAGAGTGTGTGGCTCGTCTGCAAAGAGTCCAGGTAAAGGAGGAGACGTTATCAGTTCTGTAAGATTGGCAGTAGAGAATCAAGGAAGGTTGCCAGCCTCCTTCTGACATTTTGTACCAAGGATTATGTGAATTGGTAGGAACAAAGTGCTTATGACAGGTCTGCTACTAAACTGGCCCTTTAAGAGATCTCCGCTCTCTTCTATACCTATTATCCTTAGGTTTGGTCTTCTCATTGTGTCCTGGATTTCCTGGATGTTTCGGGTTAGGAGCTTTTTGCATTTTGCATTTTCTTTCACAGTTGTGTCAGTGTTTTCCATGGTATCTTCTGCACCTGAGATTCTCTCTTCTATGTGTTGTATTCTGTTGGTGATGCTCGAGTTTGTGACTCTTTCCTAGGTTTTCTATCTCCAGGGTTGTCTCCCTTTGTGATTTCTTTATTGTTTCTATCTCCATTTTTAGATCCTGGATGGTTTTGTTCAATTCCTTCACCTGTTTGGTTGTGTTTTCCTGTAATTCTTTGAGGGATTCTTATGTTTCCTCTTTAAGGGCTTCTACTTGTTTACCTGTGTTCTTCTGTGTTTCTTTAAGGGAGTTATTTATATCCTTTTTAAAGTCGTCTATCATCATCATGAGATGCGATTTTAAATCAGAGTCTTGCTTTCCTGGTGTGTTGGGGCATCCAGGGCCTGCTGTGGTGGGAGAACTGGGTTCCGATGATGCCAACTAGCCTTGATTTCTGTTGCTTATGTTCTTGCCCTTGCCTCTCACCGTCTGGTTATCTCTGGTGTTAGCTGGTCTTGCTGTCTCTGACTGTGGCTTGTTTTTCCTGCAAGCCTGTGTGTCAGAACTCCTGGGAGGCCAGTTCTCTCCGGGAGGAATTTGGGTACGGAGAACTATGGCACAGGATCAGCTCTGGGGTGCAGACAGAAACCGAAAGGATCCTGTTCCTAGCTGTTCCTTGGTTAGGAGTCCTGATGACTCTGGGCGGGTCCCTCTTGTGCCAGGAATTTGAGAAGTGGTGGTCTTACCTGTGCTCAAATACCGCCAGCTCTCTACTGGCAAGGGATCAGCTCTGGGCGCTGTGGCACAGGATCAGCCCCGGGCCACTATTCTTGTTTTTTAAGGGAAAACTTTTAGGATGCTTTAGAGTATTTGTGTATTACTTTTTATCATGGTAAATTAAGGTATTTTATGGTATTTTATTTTTATTCTTTATTACTTTTTGTGTGTATGCAAGTATAGTAGAGTTCGCCTATGGGCACTAGCAGGTGCTCGTCCACTAGGCGGCTATGAGCTGTCCTGCTTCATTGCCCTCCACCCTGTTCTTTTGAGACAATGTGTCTTACTGAACCTGGAAAAAAGCTGATAGCCAGCAAGACCTAGGCATCCTCCTGTCTCTGCCCCACCCCCCATCATTGAGGTTACAAAAGCTTTTCATATGAGTGGTGGTTCTAAACCCATCTCCTCAAGTCTGTGAAGAAAAAAAGGTCTTCTCTAAGCCATCTCTCCAGCCCCATGAATTTACTTTCTATTGCACATGGGGCATATCCTATTCATTGATTTCGAGTATGAATCCAGCATTGAATTGAGTGGAGAGTGGTGTAAATTTAAGTCACAATGTATTATAGTATACATTTAATGAATGGCTAGATGCTTTAGTTAATATGTTGTGTTGGGGTGTGTGTGTGTGTGTGTGTGGGTGGGTGGGTGGGTGGGTGTTTAAGACATATCTTACTGTGTAGTCACGGCTAGTCTTGAGGTTGAGATCCTCCTGCATTTCTATTCCATGCGAATATTTTGTCATGCTGTATAACTCTCTCTCTCTCTCTCTCTCTCTCTCTCTCTCTCTCTCTGATCAACATTTCTTGCTTTTATCTCTAAATCTTATTTTACTTTTTAACAATCTGAACAGAAATGTGTTGGTTATGTGGCTTGTGTGTCCATGTACATCTGTCATTTGATCTGATCTCCTTGTTCCCTAATACTACTTCTCTCTCTTGTTCCCCAATACTGCTTATCTCTCTTGCTCCCGTCTACCCCCTAAGTTGCCCCTACTTTCATGACACAGATTTTACATATATATTACATTACTTTCTCTTGTTCCCTGACCCCTGTTTGGATTCCTTTCCATTTTTACTTTCATGTTCACACACACACACACACACACACACACACACACACACACCTATGTATGTATGAGAAAAACACACTTTTTGTCTTTCAGAGCCTGCCCTCTTTCACTTGACGGAACAGTCCCCAGTTTCAACTGTTCTCTTTTGAATGCTTTAATTTCAGTTTTTCTTTACAGTTCAATAAAATTCCATTGTATGTATACATGCCACATTTTCTTTATACATTCATATGTTGAAAGATGTCTAGTCTGGTTCTGTATCTTACGTACTGTGAGTAGAATGGAAGTAAACATGGATGTGCAAATATCTGGGTAGTTCGCTGACTTAGAATCCTTTGGGACCTGTGTTGGAGTGCTATAGCTGAACCATGTAGACATTCCGTTAGTCTCCCCTGGAGCCAATAAAACCAGTTGCCACCAGTAGCACCAATGTACATTCCCCGCTCCTATGTTTGCCTGTTTCTTTCTCTCTACATCTACTCCTCATTAGCATTTCCGTCATTGGGTCTTTACAGGCTGTTTGTGGTTCACCCTACAAGAAGTGTGTATTCAATTTATCAAGCCAGGGTTTGATTAGATGATTGGGCTTTGACATTTCATGTTTGAAATTCTCTACAGACCCTAGACATTGTCTCCTTATTCAATGCTGTCCTGTTCAGCTTCTATTTCTGTGATAGAACACCACGATCAAAAACAGGGTAGGGAGGAAAGGGCAGCCCATCACCTAAGGAAGTTAGGGTGGGGTTATTTGATTTTTGAAAAGCAAAGATGCTCTCTTCAGTAGGTGGCAGATGTGTCTGTAAGTTCAGCAGATAAGTAGTACCCATGAACCTTTTATGTGTCAGTGTTTGCCTAACTCACATCTACCTTCCAATTCAGGGAGAGAAACCTTGGAGATTGCTGAGCGAGTTGTGTCAGCTGATCGTCTCATGCAAATTATGTTCTCCATAAAGTGTCACCACCCGGGCGTCTTTTCAAAACAAAAGTAACTCAGGGGTTTGGGTAGGTGTCTTCCATTCATAGCATGTCTCCTGCTTCTACTGTCCCAGTGAGAGGATGGACAGCATTTAGAACTCTTTCTGAAGAGCAGAAGAAAGGCTCTCTCATCTTCTACACATCACAAGCAACAGACTGCTGCCAGCCTTCTCCCACCAGTCATAACAGGAAAATCTTCTGGAGGGGCTATTGTTCTGTGCTGAGCAAAACAAATAAAGCTTTATTTTATTTTAAAAAGAGGCCTAAGGATTGTTTTCATGGAAATAAGTAAGCTGTAATTGGCATCTAGAATTGAACTCCGTTTATTTTGATTGCTGTAGACAACATGGGAATGCAGAGGCCTTTTACTCACTATTTCCATGAGGGACTCATGACCTTTGAAGAGGCCTGGCAAGAAAAGACTCAGTGTTAATTTACTAAGACAGCAAGACTTGGCTGCTGAAAATAGTTATACAGGGTAATGCACTACCTGACTCTCTAATTTCTCATGATTCTAGTAAGTCCAGAGCCACCGATACTGGCATCTGCGTACCTATATTTTAAGGTCAGGTGTGTTAGACTTAGCAGTTAGTAAAAGCTCAGAGTCAAACTGTCGGGAGAGATTTTTTAAAAAACTAGAATCATGTGGCTGAAAACTATGTCACATGATAGCTTAATGACGAAAGTCACAGAGGAAGCGTGACACATGACATCAGCCTTCTTGGTTAGTAACTGCTTAATTTAAAAAGTTAAATTAAATTAAACGCAGTAAACCTGTGTTTCTGCTTGAATGGCCGATTATACTAAAGACAGTGCCTCACTCTCTTGCCCAAGGCTGGTCTCAAGCTCCTAGACTCAAGTGATCCTCATGCTTCATCTTCCTGAGTGGCTGGCTGACCTTTGAAAAGGGTTTTTTGCTGTTAGGCTGGAAATATGGTCCAGTGGTTAAAAGCACTTGTTCCTCTTGCACAAGACCTTGGGTTTGGTTCCTGACATCTGCATGGTGGCTCATGACCACCTGTAGCTCCGGGTCCAGGGGATCTGATCTCATCCTCTGAAGTCTGCCTGTGGGCCACATAAGTACATGTAGGCAAAACATTCATACACATGAAATAAATAAACCTTACAGAAGAGTTTTGGTACTTAGAAAACCATGTAAGACCCGTAAGTAAGATACAGAGAGTGGTCAGCCCACCTGAGTCACGTCATCTCAGCATTCTATCTCTATAACCGTCTGGTTTCTTTCTACATTCCTAAGCAAAATGCCAGGTATAGTTAGAAACAATTATTGCCTGCAGATGATGGTTCTAATTTCAGAAAGTCCCTCACTTTGCTTTTTCAGAGTTTACATTTGGTGATATATTAAGGCCCCAGGAAGTGTCTAATTTAGCTTATTTGACTTGTCAGAAGCCACACTGCATCTAACAAGGACGGATTTCCAAGTAGAGTTCTTCCTAGTATTAATAATTATCGTATCATATGGGAACGAGTAGTGATTTGTCTGGTGTATTGAGCTAACTCATTAATTGTGTGAAGATGATGCCCTAAAAGAGCATCCATCTTTACAGCAACCAGAGTACATTCACTAACTCAGCTTTAAAAATGGGAGAAAAGAATAAACACCTAAATTCAGCAGCAAATAATTTAGAATAAGTGTCCGATAACTGAATTTCAAAATGAAAATTTTTGTCTGCATCTTCAGTTTGAGCAGAAAAACTCTGAGGTAGGATATTTGCCAGCCCCTTGCCTGAGCTCTTGTCCATGAAGTCTGGAGGTAGCAAGGCCTTTTATCTTCATTATGATGCCTTGTTTGAGGACTTAGACAAAGACAGTGTTGTAATCTCTAAACCAGGCATATTACAGTAAGTGTAGAATGGCCATCTGGGGCAAAGCATACTTCTCCAAGTAATTCTCAGAGTTGCCAGTGCTAACAGAGAACAGTTAAGAAAGCATAGCTAAGAGCTGAGATGAGAGGCAACTTCATGTGCACTTGATGGCACAATAGAAGGAATAGGGTGTAAGAAGCAGTCGCCCTGTCTCAGAAGAGCTGGAGGAAGGAAGCCTCGGTCTCCTCCATGCTACAGATATGTAGTGGGGAGGGCGCTTGTGGAGAGTCTGGAGCAACTCCTGATCTGTGTGACTCGTGGTCTTTCATAATGAAATTTGCAGTAGCCATGTTGGTTAGAAGGGAGAATTTGGTTTTGATGTGTAGTGCTACTAGGGAACGGTTGGCCAAGTGACATTGTGTAAAGCACAAACTCTCCAAGCTTTGGTTTTTACCTTGGTTAAGTGAGTCGATTTAGAGGTTACAAACCCCCATGTTCACCAGAACCAAGAAGGTATTGAGAAGTCGCTCAGAGTGAAGGGGTCACAGAAAGGAGCTATGGGGCTCCTGCTACCAGGGGTTTGACATGAACTGAAACTGAATACTCTAGTAAAAGTGGACGGACTTTCATTGAGAAGAGAGGTTCAGAGAGATACCTGCTCACAAATACCACACTCAGAGTGTAGTGTTTTCCTCTGATGCTCCCTAGTACTGCCCCCTTGACCACACCAAATCCTGTTGTACAGGCAGGTTATGTGGGCTTGGTCTGAGCAAATCTCACAAAAGGGGAATTAGTTTTCCTTCTCTATCTCCCTCCTTCCCTGCTTCCTTCCCTCCCTCCCAGCCTCCCTCCCTCCTTCCTTCTTTCTCCTCCTGCCCTTTCTTCTTTCCCACTCTGTTAGTTCCTGATGGATTTATTTTTGTTAGAATTAATTGCATACATCAATCAGCTTCCTGTGCAAGGCCTGTGCATGTTCACACCATGTATCATCACATCACCATGGTCCCTCTCACTCCACTCTTCCCTCTCACTCCACTCTTCCCTCCCTCAGTCCTTTTAATTTCAAGTTTCTCTGTCTTCCTTTCTTCTTTCTTTTCTTCCATCTTTCTTTACTCTTTCTTCTAAAAACAAACAAACAAACAAGAACAACAACAAAAACAATTCATTTATCTGTTGAGGCATCTAGGCTGATTCCATGCCTCGATTTTCATTGTCAGTGATGCAACAAACATGGCCGTTTGTTTCTAATGTGATGGCTTCATGTCCTTTGGATAGATACCCAGGGAGGGAACAGCTATTTTCCATGGTGGCTGAATGGATTTACATCCCCACCAATTAGTCTGGAAATGTTCTTTTTTTGTTCCATATCCTGGTCACCAGCATTTGCCATTTTTGTTTGTTATATAGTAGCCATTGTAACTGGGGAAATACAGAATCTTATTGTAGCTTTTATTTTCGTTTTTTTTTCCGTTGGGTAGTGATATTGAACATCTTTTCAACACTTACTGGCCATGCATATTTCTCCTTTTGGGAAGTATTTATTTAATCATTTGAGTATTTTTTTATTGGATATTATATTTACATTTCAGATTTTATCTTTCCCTGTTCCCCCCACCACCCAGGAACCTCCTATCCTGTCCCTCCTTCTTTTGCTTCTATGAGGATGTGCCCCTCACTCCCACCTCCTCACCCTTGAATCCCCTTCCCCCCCCCCCAACACACACACACTCAGTGTTCAGCCTTCATGGGACCAAGGATCTCTCCCACTTATGCCTGACAAAGCCATCCTTCCCTACATATACAGCTGGAGTCATGGGTCCCTCCCTATGTGCTCCCAGGCTGGTGATTTAGACCCTGGGAGCTCTGGTTGGTTGGTATTGTTGCTTTCCTTGTGGGCCACAAACCCTTTCAGCTCCTTCAGTCTTCTCTCTAACTTCTCCATTGGGAACCCTTGATCAGATCAGTGGTTAGCTGTGAACATCCACCTCTAAATATGTCAGACTCTGGCAGACCTCTAAGGAGACAGCTATATCAGGCTCCTGTCAGTATGCACTTCCTGACGTCCACATCAGTGTCTACCTTTGGTGACTGCACATGGGATGGATACCTAGGTGGAATGGTCTCCAGACGGCCCCTCCTTCAGTTTCTGTCCCATTTTTAAAATCTTTAAAATTATTCATTTTTGTCATTTTTAAAAGTTCTTTATATATGCTGGTTATTAACCATCTGCCAGATAAATACAAGCCAAGGCTTCTCACATTGTGGTGTACATTATCTGTCCTGTTGACTGTTTCTTTTGCTGTTTGGAAGTTTTTTAATTTGATGTGTTTTTTTTTTGTTGTTGTTGTTTTTGGTTTTGTTTTGTCAATTTTTACTTTGGTTTCTTGTGCATCTGGAGACCTATCCAGGAAACTGTCACTTGTATATAGTGATGCACAATATCTAGATATCACAGAATCTAGAAATGTTTTCTTTAGTAGTTTCAGATTTTATTTTATGATCTTTGATCAACTTCAAGATTTTGTTTTCCTTTTTTAATTAGTGTGCATCAATTGTAAAAAACAATGTAGCTCATTATGACATCACACACACAATGTGTGTGTGTGTGTGTGTGTGTGTGTGTGTGTAATATAGCTTGTTCCTATTTGACACCCTACTACATTCTCCTGCCTCATTTCCCCCTCCTATGGGTCCCTTTCCCTGGGTTGATTTTTGTGGAGGGTGAGAGATGAGGATCAAGTTTCAGTTATCTATATGTAGATATCCAAAGTCACCATCTTTGAAGAGGCTCCTATTTCTCCAATGTATGGTTTGAGGCCTTTGAGAAGACTCAGTAGACTGCAGATATATGAGTTTATTTCTGGGTCTTCTATTCCATCCCATAAGTCTGTATGATGTTTGTATTGTTTTTGACATATAGTGGTATTATCTAAAAATTGGTATTGTAATATCACTAATTTTCCTCTTTTTTCATAGTTAAGCTTTGACTAGTGTGTGTATTTTGTGCTTTTATATAAATTTAGATTTTTTTTCCAGTTCTCTGAACAAATATCCTTGGTATGTTGATGGAAATAAAATTGACTGTGGTGTGCTTTGAGTGATATTTCCTCTGAGACCAGGAGCCACAATAAAGATGTCCAGTCCCTCTGCTCTTCCTCAGTGTGTAGAACTAGAAATTGTAGTTACAGCAGTTAGCCAAGAGCCAGAGATGAAATAGAAAGTCATACAAGTAGGAAAATAAAGTCAGGTTCTCCCTATTTCTAAGGATGTATGATTCTATACATGGAAAAATCAAGAGACCATTTAAACTCTCAAAGTTAGCAAAGTACCAGGATACAAACTCAATGTGATGATTTAGTAGCTTTTCAATTCACCAATTATGAACTTACTGAGAAAGAACTCAAGTAAGAACACAAGAAAGTAATTCTATTTATAGTATAACATACATATCACGTATACTATATTATATACTTCTTGAGCATTGTTTTTGTCTGGGACATTTTCAGGATTTGGTCAAGCAGTCCAGTGCCAACACTGGTATTCTACTTTTCCTTCAGGATCACTTCATTGATGCCAACACCCTCAACAAGATGTATTCAGGCTATAGGACATCTCTTCAGAAAGATTGGTTACCTTCCCATCTAGTTAGAACCTTTTATTTCTTCAACTTATTGTGAAGCCTAGTGTGTGAGACCAAAGGCTTGACAATGATGAAGAAAGAGAGATGTCTGTAACTCTAAAAGGGCTTCAGCTCAGGGAGTAAAGCAGGCATATCTATATGTAACTGTAGACAAGGGACTTTATACAGCACAGGGCTGAAGGGGAGAGGTAAGTTCTCCAGAGAAGCTGGAGGGAGATAAGAGTCACTAGGAGTTATCTAAGATGACCTCTGAACATGTGTTGTTCATCAGCAAGGAAGGTAGTATGAAGGCACCCTTTGAGGGAACAGGCTCTGGTAACCAGCAGAAACAATTCAACATCCCACATTTTCCAGCTAAGTGTGACACTTTGAAGTCTAAAGGGTCTTTAAAGGAATGGGCAGGAAGAGACTCTATGAACTGTAGCAAGACAAAAGGATTCGTTTTAGTGCAGATGTTTTTGAGCTGGATCCATTTAGATACCAATGCTCTTTGGGATTCTGCATCCTTTCCAGGTTGCTGCTATGTTATCTTTTTCTCCTTCTATCTTTTCACAAGGCTCACTTCTGTTCATTCACACCCATGTGCTTACACTGGGTCCAGGGCATTGCTGGCTTACTGGTGTTGATGAACAGTCCCTGTTCTCTGTTTCAGATCCTTTTATTATTGGTTTTCATTTTGCTACCAGCAGCCTAATATCCCATGCCCCTGGGTCTGTATCGTTCCTTTTCATAACACTTAATGAATGTTAGAATCAGCTTCACAAATGGATCGCCTGAGCTTATTGCCTGAAGTAAGATGCTTTTAATATTTTCTCCACATGTGAACTCTGTGTTTCCCTTAGCCATTCTTTGATTTCCATGTGGTTAATTTTTTTGCTCCTGCAGGAAGCCTGGATCTTCAGTGATTTGCCTTTTGAATTTAGTGATTACATCAATCACAATAAATGGTCTTTCCACCAAATGTATTGAATTTATATACATTTATGTATTTATATAAAATATGCTCTCATTTTGTATCATTGTTGGTGTTAATGATAATTTTTAGGCCTTGGAAAACTTGTTGCCACAAAGCAACAAGTAGATCCATGAGACTGAAGATTGGATGACATGTGTCATGATGATTGCTTTCAAGTTTAAATCACTGAGCCAGGACCAGGAGCCTTTTAAAAGTGTGTGTGTGTGTGTGTGTGTGTGTGTATGTGTTTTCCTAAATGTCTCAATATAAAATGAGAATATTAAGTAGGTATCTTTAAATTATTTCAAATTCCTTTATAATATTTTTGACTAAAAAAAAAAATTAATGCAGGTTCTTTTACTGTAGTATGGGCTTGCCTTAACTTCACAGTGATTCTCCTGTCTCGGGATCCTGAGTTCTGGAATTACTGGTGTGTGCCACCATTCCTGGCTGATTTACTACTGAATATTTTTGTAAATAAAATCTAACTTCATAAGCATATACAGTTGTGACTCTCCATAAGCAGGAGCTTAATTCTAAGCTGCTAATGTTGGTCGCATACTTTTTTTTTTTTTCGTTTAAACTTTTTAGTATTTACTTCTGTCCATTTTTTTCCCTTCTAACCCCTCCTTTAGCCCCCTTTTCTCTCTTTCAAATTCATAATCTCTTCTTCAATTATTACTGTTATACACACACACACACACACACACACACACACACACACACACACACATCTCTTGACCGACTGATATACCAGTATAGATGGGAAATTTCACAAGGTCCCACCCCTAGATGAACAGTCCATGACTGCTGAAAGAGAGAATCTGTTTTCTTGAGAGTCAAAGTGCCCAATTGCTTATCCAATCTTGAAACACATGTATATGAACAACTCGATTGTGTTATGCTTTGTCCGTTTATTTTAACAGACACTATACGGATGGGATTTTAATACTCATCTGCATGGTTTTTTTTTTTTTTTTTTTTTGAGACAATTTCTCACAAGACAGCTCACAGCTGTTCAGAAGTACCCTGTACTTCTAAGACACTGGACACAATCTTTCTTCCACAGGACACTAGGACATAGTACTGTCCTCCCTGTCACTGTTCATCCATGTTGCTCAGCAGAATCTGCAGACACCAGTGACATTTCCAGGCTTCCGGTTGCACACGTCTTTTCATTTCTGTACTGCCCTACTTGACTGTAGTGACATTTGGAGTGCTTACATCCTTGCTCTTTTCTATAGTGAATTCTGGAAGTTAGAGATGATGAAGAAATACACTAGAAATTATCTCAGGAGCTCTTGTTTCAACATTTTTGCTTGTGTAGCTTTTTTTCCTTTTCTTTTTTTGTATCTCCAGTGTAATTAGAATCCTGCTTATATATTCATGCATCAATTGAGGCAGGGTCTTTAAAAAACTATTTTTATTAATTCTTTGAGAGTTTTATACCATGTATTTTGGTTATATTCCCCCCCCCAACTGTTCCTCCCAACTCTTCCCAGATCTTTCCCCATATCTCTAATCCCTACTTCATGTTTTCTTTTCTCTCTCTCTCTCTCTCTCTCTCTCTCTCTCTCTCTCTCTCTCTCTCTCTTTCTCTCTCTCTCTCTCTCTTTTTGTAATTTAATAACTCATTGACTCTAATTTGTTCTGGCCATATACTTCTGGGTGCGGGGCCATCCACTACAGCATTTTTGACCTACTAGGTATATCACCCTAAGAGAAAACCAACTCTCCCTTCCCCAGAAGCCAGCCACTGTCTATAGGTTTTCAATTAAGGTTGTGGTTCATAAACTCATTTTCACTCCATGCTAGAATTTTGATTGGATCCACCTTGTGTGAGGTACCACAACTGCTTTGAGTTTGGTTCCATCATGTTTCGAAGACACTGTATTTTACTTCAATCCTCCTGAACCTCTGGCTCTTCAAATCTTTCTACCACCCTCTTCTATGATGATCCCTGAGCCGTGGGTAGGGACTGTGGTATAGATGTCCCCATTGGGGCTGGGATGTCTTTAGTCACCTAATTTCTAAACTCTGACCAGTTAGGAGTTTCTGTCCTAATAGCCATCTACTTACTGCACAAAGAAACTTCTCAGATGAGATCTGAGTGCTCAACTAAACTATGGGTAAAGAAACACAAACTTAGAAGGTAGTTTGATACAGTACCTATTTAGAAAAATAGTAGTTGGTTTACCTGGGGCTTGTGAGCTCCATGAGTTCTTGGCCAGGTTTATCTGATCAGGCATGTACCTCCTTCTGTGGAGTGGGCCTTAAATGGAATCATAAAGGGGTTGGCTACCCCCATAACTTTCAAGGCATTGATGCAGTTCACAGGATTTGTGGCTAGGGAAGACATGTGATAATGTTTCTCCGTAGCAGCCCACACAGTACTATGCAAACTACTTAGAAGGGAAGAAACTTACTGGTTTAGTAACAACTTAATTTCTGTGCCCTATGACCAATGTGTGTAGTATCTTCCACAACAGGGTCTTACTGTCAACTTTTAGAAGGTAAGCAAGAGCTATGGGAATATCTTATATTGTTTTGGAGGTCTCTGAAACACCTATGAACAGCAACCTAAGGGAAGGTATCCAACACTTGGCAATGGGTTTTTTTATTTAGTGACCTGTGACTTCAGGGATGAGCCCAATTGATGTAGACTAACTCCAATTAAACTTTATCTATCTATCTATCTATCTATCTATCTATCAATCATCTATCAATCATCTATATCTATCTATCTATCTATTGATCTATAATCTATCAATATATCTATCATCTATCAATCATCTATCTACCTATCTAGCTACAATCTATCAATATATCATCTATGAATCTATTACCTATCTATCCATTATCATTAATCTATCATCTATCTATCTATCTATCATTATCTATCTGTCTATCTGTCTGTCTGTCTGTCTATCTATCTATCTATCATTTATGAAGCTTATACAACAGTAGGTTTTCATATACCATTTTCAAAAATCTTTAATTTGTTATTCCTCTCCCAACTTCCTTCTCTGCCCTACTCTCAGGTCCCTCTCCTCATTAAAACCTCTCTTAGCATCATCCCTTTTCCCTCTTCATATCTAACCTTTGTTTTACTGTCCCCACCTTCCTTAAAGTCTTTCTTCCCACTTTGGACCAATGGTCTCTGTTGGGAATTGGTTTTAATGCTTTATCTTATTTTGGCTCGTAAAAGCCGCACTTCCAGACCTGAGGGTCCCTGGCCCCAGCTGCCTTCAATTGCTAATAAAGAATTTCTGGCTGGGCAGTGGTGGCGCACACCTTTAATCCCAGCACTTGGGAGGCAGAGGCAGGCAGATTTCTGAGTTCGAGGCCAGCCTGGTCTACAGAGTGAGTTCCAGGACAGCCAGGGCTACACAGAGAAACCCTGTCTCCAACTACCTCCCCCCCCAAAAAAAAAATTTCTGTACAGCCAATGGCTGGCTAGGGAGATGGGGCAGGACACGTAGGTAAGGTTTGCCGGTATATAAGAATCCAGAAAAGTGGCCCTAGGAGCCACTCCCCCAGTTGTGTCTGGGGTAGCAGAGATGAAATATAGATTTGAAAAGATGTTAGCCAGGGAAGTTTAGAAGTGCCCAGCCATTGAGTTAGTCAAGGCATATCAAAATTATCTGGTGTGTGTGTGTGTGTGTGTGTGTGTGTGTGTGTGTGTGCGTGTGTTTCATTCGTGAATCCAGAGCTCTTGGGCAGGTGCAGCACATGCAGCCCACCAGAAGCCAAATCGGATTAACCAATTTGCTGCTAAAGGTCCCTTTCCACATTTGTGGATTTCTAGTTTTCTACAGGTATTCCAAATACACAAATCTATATATTTAATACTGAAACCTACATATGAGTGAGGATATGTCACAGATATGGGACTTGATTACCTCACTCAGTATAAAGTTTTCCAATTCCATCCAGAAAATTTCTCCTTTCTTTACAGTTGAATAACACCCCATTATTCACAGGTACCATATATTTGTTACTTATTCATCAGCTGGTGGACATCTAGGCTGATTCCACATCCTAAGGATCGTGAACAGAAGACCTATGAACATGATGAGCGTATGAGCGTATGTATGTCTTACTTATTTGCTTCCTACTGCCATGGTAAATACCATGACCATAAGCATCTTGGGGAAGAAAAGGTTTAATTGGCTCACACCTCTACATCACAGTCCATCATTAAGGGATGCCGAGGAAGGAACTCAAGGCAGGAACCTGGAGGCAGGAACTGAACGGAAGCCATGGAAACATGGTGCTTATGGGGTAGCTCCTCATGACTTGCTCAGCTTGTTTTTTTTTTTGTTTTTTTTTTTTTTTTTTTTTTCAAGGTGGCCCTACCCATTATTGGCTGGGCACTCCCACAATGAAATGCCTCACAGCTTAATCTTTTGGAGGCATTTTCTTAGTTGATGGTTTCCAAATGGCTCCAGCTTTTGTGAAGTTGACAAAAATTTAACTAGCACAGCATGTATCTCTGTAGTAAGAAACAGAGTCCTTAGGATAAGTGCACAGGGCTTATCCTAAAAGTGTACGGTAGATCTCGTTCTACTTTTCTGAGGGACTGTTGTACTGGTTTCCACAGTGGGACACCAACCTGCACTCCAGCCAAGGGGCAATCCTCACACCTCACACCACAGCCTCACCAGCTCTGTTGTCTTTTGTTTTCTTAATCTTAGCTATTCTGAATGGGATAAGATAAAAATATCAAGTTAGTTTATTTGCATTTTACTGACAGTATTTTGAATTCCTTGTATATTCTAGATTCTGGTCCTCCTTGGTAAGGTATATAGCTGTTTTCAGGATTTAACCATCTCTACTTCTATATTTTCTTCCTTTTAAGACATGCTTTATAGAAATCTGTTTCAGTATCTCTGGAACTAAGATGCATACATAATTCAGTGACTTTGTCAGAGTTCACTGGCAGCAGTTTTACTTTTAGTTTTTTTTCTTTTAGTGTTGCAAAAGTTATCTTATCAGTGCTCAAGTTTTCATAAGGTGAAGCATTGTGTTCTTACTTTCTAAGGACAGATAATGGAAAGTCGTTCATGGTGTCAGTGACCTCAAGTATTTATGAAGTAAGCATTTCTGAACATTCTGAGCTTGTATCTTTTCTAATATTCTCTTTGCTAGCCTATCATCTAACTTATTCATTCATTCATCCATTCATATCACTCATTCATTAATTTTCATTTACTAGTGGGAGATGAGTGTCTAACTATAATATATATAATTATATATAATATATATAACATATACTATATAGTATATAACATATAAAATACATATATATCACATATTATATATTATAATATAAAATATAAGTGATTTTGAAACATGTACCCCCCTCCTGAAATTTTATGTACATGATTTTGTACCTGGTCTGGCCAAGACACCTTTTGGTAGCGGACCCAGGGCTTTTATAACTATCAAAAAAAATTGCCTGTGCTCGACTTTTTGTTACTATAGGCTGTTTTAAACAGGGAGGGCAGTTCATCTTGATCAAAAGAATCTAGGGAGTCTTTGAATTTTTGTATATCTTAGAAACCGAGTAAAAGAAGAAAAAATGTGTCAGCCCGAGCTTTATAACAATATAGGCTAACCTGGGCTATGGGGAAAAAAACCTGTTTCAAAAAAAAATGGTAAAATGACTTTCAGAGTGTAAAGAGTGGTCTCTCTTGAAAGGATGATCTGGATTGGAGCAAGCAGAGGTCTTTTTTGATTTCACAGGAGAAGTGACTTGTCTTTTTTAAAATTTAATTAATTATTTATTTAATTAAATTTACAGCTTGATTACAACTTCCCTTCCTTCCAGTCCCTCTTTCTCACATCCCTCCCCCCCCCACACACATTCCCCTTCTCCCTGTCACTTCAGAGAAGAAGAGATATGGCTATCACCCAGCCTTGGCATATCAATTCCCAGTAGGATTAGGTGCATCTTCTTCTATTGCGGCTAGACAAGGAAACCCAGTTAGGGAAAAGGGATCCAAAGACAGGGAACAGAATCAGGGACAGCCCTTGATTTTTTTTTTTTTTTTTTTTTTTTCTGAGACAGGGTTTCTCTGTGTAGCCCTGGCTGTCCTGGAACTCACTCTGTAGACCAGGCTGGCCTTGAACTCAGAAATCTGCCTGCCTCTGCCTCCCAAGTGCTGGGATTAAAGGCGTGCGCCACCATCACCCGGCAGCCCTTGATTTTTTATACAGTCCTTGCTATCTCAAATAAAGACCACGGAAACATTAGGAAAATATGGAACACTTAACAGTTTGTTCAGATCTGGCCCATGATCAATGAAGGGAAAAAGCCACTGATACCCGGAGAAAGCTTCGATGAGACTTTAAAACTGTGTTCCCAGTTTGTCTATGTCCTGTCTCTTCCTACAGTCGCAGAGACGCTGGAAGGACACCTCAGTGGTGTGAGTGTGAAGACTCTGGTTGTGTTCTGCACCAGCCATGGGTCTAAAATGTGAAGTTTCTTAATTCCCTCACAACCAAGAGCAGCCCAGCTGACCTCGTTTCCACACTCTAGCCACCTGAATGTAGTGCCCTCCAGGCTTTCTATCTGCTCTGGTATCTCCAACTCCCCACAGAGTACCCCTTGGTGAGCCATTGGCTGGAATTCACCTGCCAATTACCAATCCCTATGGAATTGTCACCAGCACTTCCATCCCCTCTGAGTATCTCCTCTCTAGCCACTAGCTATACCTCTGTTCCACGGCAAGTATCCATGATGGTCCTTTCTGCTCCCTGAGTGTAGATTGGCTCTAAAGTCAGGAAAATCCTCCAGTCTCTAGTGATCTGGTGCCTTATATCCTCTACTGAGGATTGAACCCAGCTTCAGGGAGCCTGTCACATATACCTTTCCTTGAATTCCCACAGTTTATGGCTTCATAGACCATTTTATTGCATCGAAGAGTCACTTTTCCAGTTTCAAACATCTGCATAGTAAAATATTTCCATTCAAGTCACTGTGTGGGCTCCATCGTCTGGGACCCATCCTGTAGGGTCCATCTCTTGACTAAAGGAGGACCAGGTCACTGATCTTCCAGAGTTGTTTCTCCACCCCTTCTCTCATCATGCCTGATGGTACTCAGGCACACAAAGGAGATTGCTTTATTCTCTTTGCAAGAGAAAAGCAGGGCTGAGGCTTAAGAGATGGTCTCTACTGTACTGTGACTGGTGAGTAGTGTGGTCAGCTGCCTTAACTAGACACTTCCAAGATCTTTATCATAAACACCAGAAAAGGAAACACATAAAGGAGTTCCACCCATTGTCATGGAAGGGGCATGGAAGTGCTTAGAAAGGAGAAGTTTGGAACTGAGAAAACTGTACAAGTATTTGCTCTGCAAAACCACAAGAGCAAAACCAATGCTATCATCCTAATGACACTCTGGGTTCACATTTTCTCTGTGGACTGCTGGTTAACAAAGTCCCTGGTTTAACCAGTGGTGTCTGTATCCTCCATAGAAATATACAGATGCATGCCCATTGCATAGTATAGACTGACCAGAGCCAGTCAGTTGGATGTCCTCTAGCATACCATTCTGTTTTATCTTCCGTACCATTTGCTAATTTTATTTAACCCCAGATCTGTTCATAGTGGTTGTAATGGGTGTCCATTTCTAAACCCATTTTTAATACTTACATTAGCCTTTTAGTTCATAATAGATTAAAACCTAGTGGATTCATAAACAGTAGTGTGATGGTTTGAATATGGCTGGCCCAGGGTGTGGCACTATTAGTAGGTGTGGCCTTGTTGGAGTAGGTGTGGCCTCATTGGAGGAAGTGTGTCATTGTGGGTGTGGGCTTTAAGACCCTCATCCTAGCTCTCTGGAAGCCAGTCTTCTCCTAGATGCCGTAGATGAAGAGTAGAACTCTCAGCTCCTCTTGCTTCATGCCTGCCTGGATGCTGCCATGCTCCCCCGCCTTGATGATAATGAACTGAACCTCTGAACCTGTAAGCTAATCCCAATTAAATGTCCTTATAGGAGTTGCCTTGGTTATGATGTCTCTTCAAAGCAGTAAAACCCTAACTAAAACAAATAGTGAATGTTTGCTAAATGTCAGTACCTATGGGTCTGGGGTTCTGTAACTTAATTAGGGTACTAACTTGGGAATCTTTTGGAAATTATGACCAAATTACCAGGAGGTTTTGCAACCTTTTGAGTGCTTGACAGGGGCAGATGGGGGTCATCCTAATGTGATTCACTCTTGGAATTGATGAGCTGATGGCAGCTGTCAGCAGGAGGCCTTCACTCCTTGCTACAGAGTCACCTCCATAAACTGGCTGAGTGCCCTCATGACATGACAGTTGGCTGATTCCAAAGTGAGTCATCCTAGAGAGAACAAGATAAAAGTCACGATGCTGTTTAGAACAGAGTCATAAGCCATGCATGGTCATTTCTGAGATGTTTTGTTAGTTAAAACAGTGCAATCCTAGTCAGCATACAAGGGGTCAATATTAAGGTGTATATAGGGCAACTATACAGGGGAGGGCGACTGGAGTCTGTCATAGGATCTGGTTACAACAGTAGTTACACCTATTACTACTATTTCACAAAATCCAACCAGAGACTATAAAAATCCCTGTGAAATATGAATACAGAAATACTTTTTGACGAAAATTAAGATTAAAAACTTAATTGAAAAACTTGTGTAACCGTGGGCTTTTCCACCCACTCAAGTTCCCAAAATAATCACTCTGAAACTGAATTATTTATGACTAAATGCCTAGGCCTAAAGCTTTGGCTCGTACCTGTTAGCGCTTAACTCAGTTATCCTGTTTGTTCTATTCTAAGTGCTGCCACGTGGCTAATTACTTCTCTTCAGGTCTGTGAAACCATCTACATCAGCATTTGGAGTGAATCTCTTCCTGCACCAGACTCTGTCCCAGAATCCTCTCTTCCTGCTGGAACTCCCACCTCCTATTTCCTGCCTAAGCTGGTAGGCCAGCAGCTTTTTTTATTGACAGGTGATGCTTCCATACAGCACACAAGAGATTCTCTCACTAGCAAAGATGAATGGATATAAGTAAAAAGGGCTGTTGAAGGAGCTGAGGGAAAGACAACAGTAAGAGATTACAGACAGTTTGTAAAAATCTGGGTAGCCTCTATTGTCAAGTAACTTTCTTTTTAAATTTTTTTTTAAAGATTTATTTATTTATTTTATGTATGTGAGTACACTGTAGTTGTCTTCAGCCACACCAGAAGAGGACATCGCATCCCATTACAGATGGTTGTGAGTCACCGTGTAGTTGCTGGGAATTGAACTCAGGACCTCTAGAAGAGCAGTCAATGCCCTTCACCACCGAGTCATCTCTCCAGCCCCCTAACTAACATTCTAAGCAACACGAAATTTTTATTTTACTTTAATGATTGGTAATGCAAAACAGCTTTGGACTAAATAGCAGGTTTGAGAGTTAGGAGAATGAGTGTGCTTACTCCAGAATGTGCTGAATTCTGCTAGAAACAACTTACCTTTGCTGTTCTCAAAAGTAATGAGAGTGAATGGCAGTTGGTGAGCTAACATCAGATGGGAGGACATCCCATAGTACATAGGACACTTTCTGCAAAAGTGCCTTCAGAAAGAAGAGCGTGGGGGGGGGGGTAAGATTTTATTTACTAGCTCGGAGGCACTTCATTGCAAAAGCCTCTGCTTGTGCATGTACCAATACAAACTGAATGTTCTCTTTCTGGTTGATTTAAGAGCAGAATCTGTCAATGAGCTTATTGTAGTTTCTTCTCAGAAGTAGGGCCCACACTTACTATTGGCTGTCTTCTGTCATTTGAGCTTAAATTCTAGAGGGCTTACAGATCCAATGGCAGCAATGGACAATCAAGCTGTATCCAGTTCACTGTTCTGGCCGTGGCTTGAGCTGAGTTCCTTCAGAGGACAGTTCATCTCTGCCCTGGGGTCACAGCCACCAGCTGCAAGCAAGCCTTTACTGGACGCACTGCAGTTATTGCCAGCAAGCTCAAAACCACTAAACATTTTTTTTTTTTTAAGAGTCACAGTGCTATCTATAGAGTACAGCTAGAATACAAAGGTGTTTTGGGAAATCAACAGATTTTAAAAAGGGTTTTACTCCAAATCAACTTGGATGGTTTTTGGAATTTCAGTCTATAGTGACACATTGTACTTAAAAAGTGATGTCAAAGATTCATGTTCAATATTATCTCTCAAACAAATGGTACAGTGGGGCATACATTTGGACAGGAAACAATGGATATGACTGGTGGCATTCTACCATGTCATGGTCCACACCTGGGAAGACTGCTGGGCTCAACATCATTCGGAGGCCAGGAACTGGACTATCTGAAAGGATCTTTCCTTTTCTTTTATTGTTTTAACATAGTGTCTTACTCCTGTAGCCCGGCCTGGCTTTTAACTCTTGATAATCCCCTTGTTGCAGCTTTTTCAGTGCTGGGATTACAGGTGTGAGCCACAATACCCGGCTTGGTTCTTATGTGGCATTTGGAGTTGAGGACTGAGCTGCAGTACTAGTGTGAGGTCTCTCTGTGTGGTCTCTATATTGGTGTTAATTGGGGCTTCCTTACAGCACAGTGGATGCTTTTCAAATGCTTTAGCACCGAGGAAACAGAAAAAAAATCTATATGGCTTTTCAGGCTCTAACCTTTGGAAGTCATAGGTCTTTGCTTTCTGTGTAGTTACAATCATGTTCTTCGAGAAAAGACCACACAGCCCAACTTTTGATGGGGGCTAAGATGCAAATCACCATGTAAGAAAGGCAGGAAGATTGAGAAGGTCGTGAGATGAGGATAGCCACCTTGGATTGTGCAGTTCTCTCTGTGTGTATACCCATACTTGCAGGCTGAGGGCACTCTGACTGCCAAATACTGTGAGCCTTAGGGATGGAGAGTCATGCTTTTACCAAAGGACTTAATAGTAAACATTTTAAATTCATTTTTGGAAAGATGAAATGTAATGATGTGTTTTATATAATTGAAGGGTTCCCGCCCCCTCCCCCCCCAAGGTAAGATCACTGTGTATAGTTTAGTACCGGAGTGGAATGTGTTCAGAAAAAGGCAACCCGAACTTGGATCTAGCAGGAGAAATGGGTAAGAGACTCACACAAGGGTTCTCCAATTCCCTGGACCTATCACTCATTCGCTCAGTAGATGCTAACGATAGGCATATTTTTAACTTTGTAGGCTGATTGTGACTAACACGAAACTGACCATAATTTCATAAATTCTGCTTAGTGGAAAGGCAAACTAAAGATATGACAGGGTGGGACACAGTGTGGGACACCAGCAAGCTTCGTATATGTTTTGCCACTTATCTTACAGACTCTTTATCAATTATATTCTTCCCTTCCCTCCACCCCTTGACTCAGCTTTGCTAGTTTCTCTTATGTAGCGTCGGTTCCCACATTAATGAAGCATGTGACTCCTTCATAAATATTTGCTTCACATTTAGATCAGAGTCAGGCTTCAACTTTCTGGAAAGTGTACGTTGTTGCTATTTAATTCCCTCCTGTCTCAAATTCATGACCTTTTCTTATTTTATATATACATACATATATATATTTACATATATGTACAATTGTTGATATATATCATACATTCTATATATGATATATATATCATATATATCATATCATATATATCATATCATATCTTCGGAGTCAATTTTGTTTAAGGCTGACCACTTGGAACTGGGTAACATCACGGAGCTTATCCCTGAGAACACTGATACTCCGTCTCTTAGTAGCCCTTGGCTGCCTGTAACTCTTTGACTAGGGCCTTGTGAAATCTTTCTGTCCACAGTGGCATGTCTACTGGTATTGTCATTGTGAAGGTCTTGTTTAGGCCACCACATTTTATGGGAGCAGCTCCTATTTTTTACAGCAGGGCTTTGGCATGATTACAGTACAAAACTGAACGCTGGAGAGTAAGACCATCGGGCCACAAGGCCCAGAATATTCACTATCTGTTTCTTTATAGGAAAACTTCTGCTATAGGAAATCTTGAGCCTTAAAACTAACTATTCACGAGTATAGATTATCAATCCTTTCTCAGACATTTGAAATTATTAATCACTTATAAGAAGATAGAGTGGTGGGGTATTTAGTTTGGTGACTTAGAAGATAAACTATGTATTATGAACAAATGACATATATTATAACTTTTAATATAACTTGTGACTTAAAAATGGCACTGATTAATAGAAATGTCATAAACATTTTATGATTTCTCAGCTTACATGATTTTAAAATCAAATATCAGCCTCGATTTCACCGGATGAGAAAGCATCTATATATATAAAATTGGGGCCAGAGACATGGCTCAACCAGTAAAGAAAGGCACCTCCTGCCAAATCTGACTCCTGCAAATTGTCATCTAGAACACACACACAGAAATACATAATGTAAATAAATAGTTTAATTTAAAAACTAAAAAAGTTATTGATATGCTATAGTGTGTGTGTGTGTATTGTGTGTATGTATGTGTGTGTGTGTATTGTGTGTATGTATGTGTGTGTGTGTGTTTATGTCAGATGTGTACAGGTACCTTCAGAGGCCAGGAGAGGGCATTGGATCCCCTAGAGCTAGAACTATAAATGTCTGAGCTGCTTATGTGGGTTCTGGAAACAGACAAAAAGTTCTATACACGAGCAGCAAGTTCTCTTAACTATTGAGCTGTTTCTCTGGCCCCGGTTAATGCCTCTTAAGCCACAGTCATGCTGGGGGGATAATGGTATCTATGCTGAAGCTTACCAAAGTGGACACTTACTTTATATTTAACTGGGTGAGTTTACGGCATAGAATTATCACAGTGAAACTGATTTCTTCTACCTCCAAAACCAGAAGATGAAAACATTGTAGTGCTTACTGTGTGGTGTAGAGCTAAAATGAAAAATACGTGTATTTCAGCACTGCTGATTTTCAAGAAACTCACAAACAAAGATATGATCGAGAAATGTAAATGTGCATGGTAACCTAATACAATATATTTCAGACATTTGTCTATTTTAATGGCCACAGAATAGTATTCCAAGTTAATATTTTAGTTATGTAGATCAAGTGTCAGGACAAAGCCATGTTATTTTTACAATAGCACCGGCAATACAGTTTTAGGCAGAGCAAAAGAGTTGTATTTATGAGGTTTAATATAACTAAATTATGAGTCTGTGACTAAGGTTTAATCTTAATTATAAAAGGTCTGAGTGTCACCAAGAGGTCCTGTTATGCCTGGGCTCATACATGCTTCACACTAGGTAGGCAGTAATGAGATTGATTTTAATTTATAAATGAATAAACAGTCTAACGAATCCCATCTTTTGAAGGGAGAGGTCAAGAAACGTTAAAATGTGCAGTTTCACTATGCTTCTATTGCTCCAAACACTTTTCTGACTACAGAAAAACCTGTGTTATGTATGTGCACGTGCAATGTGTGTGTGTGTTCAAGTACGATAATAACTTAGTACCATTACTTATCTTAAAATTCCTTTGTCTCTCCAAAAACTGAAATCTATCCTCAAATGGTTAAAACTGAGACTATTCTAAGGAGCGATGCATAGAACTGGTTGGAAGACTTAAGACTGAAGAAAGAAACTCAGGAATGGGGTAGGAACCTTGGCAGGGGAGGGCACAGCTGAAGTCACAATACAAGCAACTTGGCTCTGAATGTTCTCACCAGCATGGTCACCATCACCCTTGCTGGTACCAGTTGGCAACTGAACCTTCAATCATTCTTGTTAGATGCATCTTCCCAGTCACGAGTGGTCGTGCAGCGAAGCCATGTGCCATGCACCAGACGCCAGGGTGAGGAGATGTATACATCCTTCAGGACTCAATGTAACTAGATTGCTGGAGCACACATGCCAATGAGCAGGGAGAACACTGAGTCTTTAAACTGCACTTTATTTAGAGAGCTGACAATCTGGGAAGGCTGAGGATTAACATTCCCAAATTTACTCATCCCCATGTTCAACCACTAGGCTTTATAACTGTTAAAGCCTTTTTTATTCTTCTGGTGTGATTGCCATCTCTGAGGTTGACTGCTAACTTAGGCCTCATCCTGGAAGCTCCTAGGCCTAGAGTGTTTTCAGCCTCTGAGACTTACTGCTGATTAAGCTCACCCTTTCTTCTTTCTGCATCCTGGCTGTTTCAACTCAGCTCTTCTGGCTCAAACTCCTCTCCCAGCTGACTTATTCAATCTGGCTTTTCTCTTGGCCTCTGAATTGCTCTGTTTGCCCTCAAACTAACTCTAGCAATCTTTTCTAATCTTCTGGCTCCTTCTCATTCTCTTGTTTGTTCTGTCTTTACCTGCATCTAGCTTGTTCTCTCTTCATCTGTCTCTGTAACACTCTCCTGGTAAAACTGCCTCTTCCTCTCTCTCTCTCTGCTGCTCTCTGCTCCCTCTCAACTCTATGGTATACTCTCCGTGAACTCTACTGCATTCCTGTACTGTACCCTCTTCCTCCTGTACTGTCTGTCTCTTCATTAAGTAGCTTCCCTCTCCTCTTTCTTCTCATGAGAGTTGGGCAGATCCTATTCTGTAAAACCTTTCTCTGATTTGTCACTTTGTCTGCCACTCAATTAGACATCACTTTCAAACCCAAGTGCTTCCTTCCACAAACTAACCTTACCTTCCTTGTTTAGGATTAAAGGTGAGTAGTAAAGGTGAGTGTATTCCGGCCAGAGGGATTAGAGGTGTGTGCCAAGGGCTGAGCCATACCCTGACTAGAAACAGGTTCGGATATCCTGTAACATACAACAAATGGGAAGAAAGGCAGCTAAACATTCTGAAATGTCCTTTCGCCCCTGTGGTCAGGTCTCTGATTCCTGGTGCTTCTCTCTGTATTATCACTTGCCCTGCTCGCTGGTTACTGTCCCTCAGTGCAGTAGGATTCCCAGCTTCCCTGGACTTGTAGAGCCTGGAATTCCTCTGGAACACTACCAGAATCAAAGATCGTGTCAGAGCACAGTTAGCAGAGTGTACATTTACAATTTGTAGATGTAGTTTCTCTTTTACGTTTGAAATACAAATGTACATGTGTAATATGGAATATAAACGTGTTTCGTTTTTCCCTTCTGTCCACTATTCCCAGTACAGGGGTCACAACCAAGGGCTTCTACTCAAATCTCTTACAAATTTATTTACATTAAATATTGCCATTATGGATAGAATCCCTGAATTCTAGTTGCACTTATTGTCTATATAAAGGATGCAGGCTGGTTAGTTATAAAGAGGCTTTTCTTCCAAGTGCCAGGTAGAGAGTTAGCACCTGTATCGGAATACTGGGGATCCATTTCAGAGCACTGCCCTCTAGCCCACTGCTCCAGAGTGTCCCAGCAAGGGATAGAGCCTGGATCCTTGGGAAATTCCATTTCCTGCATACTCCGGAGGGAAAAATCGAGAAGTCATCTCTGAAAAAACACATACGCTTTCCTTTTTTTTTTTTTTTTTTTTTTTTTTCTTTTCCTTTTGCCCAATCATGTGGCTTTCCATTCAGCAACCATCTCAAATTTAACCTTTGGTCTGACTGGGGAGGGGAGAAGCTACATTATTTAAAATTTAAAAAGCAAACTCAAAACCGAGAAAGCAAATGTTTGGCCCCGTTTTGCTAAGGGACTAATGTTTCTGAGCTCAAGGGGAACTTGTTTCTGCTGACACTATGGCGGCGGTGAGCCGAGGGAAACTCAGGGGAGGAATTTTTCTTCATTTTCTTCTCTACAAACATGCAGGAATAAGACAGCAGAAAGAGCAAAACCAAATGTAGGCGTCAACATCTCAGGATAATTGGTGATAAAGTATGAGTACATCTTATCATTCTATCAAGCTATTTTCTAATTGGGAGTTCTTGAGCCCTGTGCTCACTTCTTTGCTTTTTTTCTTGTTAATATCCTCATTCAGGGGCAGGGGCAGTCTACCCAGGAGAGCAATCAAAAGCACAGACAAGTATATCTCAGTGTTATCAGCTCATTATATATATTTTTTTCTTTTTTCTTTTTTTTTTTTTTTTGTCATTTCGTTGCTGTGTACTGGGAAGTGCTGATTTTGGACTAGTTTTGCAAATATAGAACTCTTCTTCTGTGAGAGCCCTGGACTTCTGTCTTTTATAATTAGTCTCCTGCTTTGGTCAGAGCCATTAAAACTCAGCATAAATTGCCAACACTTGAGGATGTGCTAAGCAGAGCACCTGCCCTTGGGAGCTTCCACAGTTGCTTCTGAATTGTTGTTTTACCGGAATCATCTGGACTTGTTAAAACACAACACTCAGAGCACCTCTTCGGCTAGGGTCAGAGTGAGCATGTCTGAGGAGCATCCTGGCAATCTGCATGCTCAACCATTCCAGGATTTGGGTTTGAAATGTCCTCTGACAGCTTAAGCATTGGAGGCTTGGTCCTTCCTGCAGCCATGTTGGGGTTGGAGGAGTATTTTGGGAGATGATTGGCCATGTTGAATCTGACCATACAGATGCATTGAGACATGGTCCAAGAATGGAGTCATATGAGGTGCATTCTGAGTGGTTGTGAGAAAACTCTAAGGTGGGGGGGCAGGGTAGATAAGAGTCTTCTGACCTCCGTGTCTTCAAAACATGGAAATGTTCTAGGAATATGTTCTTGTGCTCCTCCCAGGTGTAGTGGGTAGGAATGAGTTGACTTCAGATCTCTCATTACAACTGGTTATTTTTTATCAGTTTATACACCTCTGTGGAAAGAAGGCTTTGGCACATTCGTGGTGCTTGTCCTTGTAATTGGACACTTTACTCAGGTGGTTCTGCTTAACCCCTCAGAGTACAAATTGGCTGAGGCTCTGAATTAAGTTAAATACTGCATGAGATTCTAGTCAGCCTTACCTTTAGGCTCCGTTCTCCTGGGTCTCACCACCTCTAGAGCGGCAAACACAGATGCATTCATTTCTTTTCTCTGGCCTTTTGGGATGTGGTGGGAACTCTGGGAGGTGGGGCCTAGTTGGAGGGTATGCAGAATTAATACAGCTTAAATATCACAGGATATGTTGTTTTTTGTTTATGAGATGTTAAAAGTCACCTAGAATTTTATCAGTAACTATAAGACAACATTTTATTTTCAAAGTAATTTTTATGATCCTACTCAATGTAATTTAACAAAATTTACCCCCTTTGTGCAAAATAGCTATCTAATAGTTTTTGTTAACTATAACATTGAACTTCACAGAAGTTGTATTGAGAGGCACACGCAGAGACAGACAGACAGACAGACAGACACACACACACACACACACACACACACAGAGAGAGAGAGAGAGAGAGAGAGAGAGAGATTTTAATGTAGAAAAGATATGGGTTTCAAAAACATTTCTAAGGATGTTGTAATAACAAGGATGACTTCACTGTTGAATGTCGTGTATAAAGCAGGCTTTGCTTACATTTTAGTCGTCTTGTATAAATGGTCAGAGTTGCTTTTATTAAGACTGCTCCCTTCAGGATATGAGTAGCCCTTTCAGGCTAAGGCCCAAGAGCTTGGCTTAAGGAGTCCATTTTGGACTTGTGTCTCAGCTCTGTTATTTAGGTAAATTATTCATTGGCTGTGAAGAACCAGTGTTAGGCTTCACTGGTGTCTCTATTCTAAATTTATTCCAGTGTCTTTATTTCCTGTGTTCTCTTTTCTTCGATACTAATTGCCTAGTTTTCTTTGCCCACTGTGAGGTAAATGCCTCGATCTTGTTTATGGTTTTGTGTTGTCTAATGTGTTTGTCAGGCTTCCCATTTTCCTCTCAGGACAGCATTAGAGCCTCCAGCGAGCTTGATATTCATTCTCCTTAGGTGTCAGCTTGAAACATCTCCTGTTTCTCTTTTGTTTATTTTTAACCTGTGGGTTTTATGGAGGTTTGATTTCTTAAATTTTGACAGCGAGAGCTAATGTTTTTAGAGTTCCTATTCTTCTCTGACTTTCTCATTTCCTCTCCTTTCTTGTCATCCTTTCATGGTGCTGGGGACTGAACCCAGCTCTGCACACTTTCGGCAAGTGCTTTATTTTATCATGGATTCATTCTCTTAACCTACTTCAGATTCGTTATCTTTCAAATAAAAGAGTGTATGGCAGGACTAAAGAAACTAAAGCAACCTAGTTCTTAGGCAACTCTGGCAGGATCTGATATTCACATCTATTGGTATTCCCTTTTCATTTATCCAAGGGTCAAAAAGGTGAAAACAAACAAGCCAAAAATAAAAACAACAAAACAAAACAAAACAAAAACCCCCAAACCAACCCACACAGCTTACTTTCACAGACAATAGTGGAGCCTGGGAAAAGACCATTCTGGTCCTCAGCAGTCATGAGGCATTTGCAAATTAATAAGTTCTCACCTTACTGCTTTAGCCCGTGACCGTCTTCAGACTTGTGAATATATTCTTTATTTTAAGGCTTATTTTCCACTGCTACATAAGTGCAGCACCAGCCACGAGAAAGTTTGACTTTAGTTATTATTTAAAGGACCTTGGGTCCTAAAGTTTCAGATAGTCATCTTTACTTTTTATTTTAAAACAAGAAACACACTTCTGTACATTATGTGTATATTGACTGACGTGATCTTTTATCTTACAAAGCTTTGATAATGCTGCATCTGTATTGTATTTTATTGAAGATACAATAAAATATTTCCTTATGAAATATGACTTGTTTTGATTAAAATTATTTATAACATGTTAATTGAGCCATTCAAATGGTTCAAAGTGAAACTTTCTCACCTGGTCTCCCCAAAGTCAGAGTAAATAATATATACCAGATGGAGCCTGACTTTGTCTAGTACAAAGACAGCAAGGGTGTTGCATGGGAGGTTCAATGCGGTGTGCGGTGTTTGGGGGAAGATGTCCAGTAGAGTAATACGCATTCCAAAGATCTGTTTTAACCAGATTCTCTCAACATTTTTCACTGCCACTTGCAGAGTTACCTGGGTTGGTAGCATGGGCACCCAGGACTGAGAACCACTGAAGATCTGATCTAGAATATTCCATTTTCCATCTCTCACTTACTTGGACACCCTCTCCCTACTATTCTTTGTCCTCTGTGGCCATTTTAAAGGATGCAAGGCTTGAGCTGCAAAAATTCTTCGGAAATTCCTCGAGAAGTTAACTATATTTTCAAGTTATATGTCCAAGCAAATTGAAAGCAGGAACTCCGACACAAACCTGCAGTGCAATAATTATAGCATTTACCATAACAAAAAACCAAACCATACACACAATACCAAGAAACAAAAAACCAAACCATACACACAATGCCAAGAAACTAGCAGAAGCTTCAAACTAGCAAAACTCTTTGCTTCTGTTACAATAGGAGCTGAAAACGGATGTTGAAAACAATGAAGTTAGGAGCAAGGGTCAAGATCACTAAGGTCTATTCTGATAAAATTGAAGACAGAGACAGGATTTTATGAGGAGCAAAACTTTTTCTAACAGGACATGGAACAAAAACATAACAAAGAAAGAAAATGCAGCCCTTAAAAGAAATGATACAGGCGACCAATAGCTAGCTGATGTATTTTCCAGGGATGAGCCCCTGATATATTGGCCAATCCAAAGGGGTCAGCCTTGAACTCATGTACATAAGAGCAACACTAAATGTACTCAGCAGGGTGTGTGTGTGTGTGTGTGTGTGTGTGTGCTGTACATATTCATATATTTCTACTACTAATTAAGTGGTCATGACTTTGAGAGGGAGTGGGGACATGGAAGGAGTTGGAGGGGGGAGAGGAAAGGATGGGAATAATGTAAATATAATACTTTGAAAGAAATACTATAAATTCCATTTAAAAATAGTATAAATGTTACCTGATAACAAAAATTTGAGAAGCATTATTCCATAAAAGAGCCTATATTCTACATATGACAATAAAGTCATATTAACTTTTATCTTAAAAACATGACAGAGAAGAGAAAACTTGATTTGTGCAATCAACAGAAAAGCCGTAAGGTCCGTCTGAGCTGAATTTCTACCAAGTCATTTATTTAGATAATTACTGTCATCTTTTATAAGAACTTGTGTTGAGGTTTTTTTTTTTTTTTTTCATTAAATGATGTTGAATGACTTTTCCACATCCATGGCCCTACAGAATTTACTGAGAATCAAGTAAAACACTAAAAAGGCTTTCTAATTAGATATTTTAGAGAAGAATGTCATTGTCATTTGACATGGTGATTAAAGAGGATTCAGCTATAACTCCAGGGAGAGAGGCTTGTAGACTGTGTCCAGAAGTTAATCAACAACTGTTTTATTGTTTCTTAGTTTAGTTTTAAGTGGCTGTAGTCTCTATTACCTTCTGGAAGTTTCTATTTTCTTGAAATTCTTTGAATTTAAAAAAAGTATTCATTGTGTCTATTATTTTACATCTATATCTAATAGTATCTAAAGAGTTCTATCTGTAACACATATTCTATGTGTACATTTATAGTAATTCCATAGTAATATATTTAAACATATTAGAATTTATTGTATTCATTTGATACAATTTATATTTTATATAAGTCAGATGAAAATCAAAGATGTTTCATTATCTGATTTTAACCACCTAACCATTTTATATACAATGTAAACTAAATGAGGTGAAACTTCCAAGACTACAATTCAGCCTTAACATACTTGCGTCTAGGCTACAATTCATTCACGTAAACAGAAATCTGCTTAAGCAATTACCCCAGTCTCGATAAATTGTCATCGCTGTGATTTAAATGTGAGATTAGCTAATGTAAGTAGCAATTAGAATTAGATTTAGCTTGTACAGTTGGAGTCGTGATGGAAAGCCCCTCTGGGGACTCTCACTGCATCCAGAAGTATGAGAAAGGAAGCGGATGTCTCTTGTGTATGTCTCCTGAGCTACGACACTTCTCGATGTCCTTAGGGAGAAAACAAATAGATGAGCAATGTGGAAAAAAAAGCACATAAAGAATTCAATTATTTTCAGGTTGCTGTTTTTTTCCCCTTCAATAAGAATAGCTATACAGAAGCCTGTATTGAAATAGAATAGTTCTTACTATTCTTAGTTTTAAAATGGCACTGCATATAGTTGATGGCTGTAATAATGATGATGTAACCTTACTCAGAGGTCTTCATTTTGAAGAGTCCACTGTTTTTTGACTCTCATTTGCCTCTAACTTTATGTGTCTATGCTCCTAAAGAACAGTGGCCCTGGTGAGTGCCAGGGGCCTGTGCTCCTGGCCATACTTGATGGCATTAACCATCCATCTGTCTTCAGAATTCACCTAAAAATTGTGTTTCCATATGTAAAATTTGCTTTGCTCTCAGCCATGCTTGTCTTTGCTCCTAGCACCCGTGGAAAAAGTATTAACACACACATGATGAAGTCTCAGGTTCACAGATGCTATTGTCTTTTAAGGACCTGCAGAGACCATCTGCTTCAGCACAGTTTATCCCTGAGGATGAAGGGCCCTGGGAGAGGAAGGTGTGCTGGAGAGCTCAGCCCTCCATTTCCAGACAGGGCATCAGGACAGCCCTTGGCATTTCCATCCCACCTGGCTGCTTATGACCTCCAATGAGCTTGCCTTTGCCATTGTTTTGTAATCATTGCACATTAAGTCACACTCAACAAGGAACAGCCTGCAGGCACTCTCACATAGCAGCTTGCTAGCCTATTATAGGGCATCTGAGAAAAATGGTCCACTAACCTCTCACAAACAAATTTCATTAAAAACAAAGACAATGCAGCTGACATAAACACACAAAAAACCTTTTTTTTTTCCCCAATAAAGATTTTGTGACTCATCGGGTCAAAATCTTGGTTGTATTTAGGTACCAGTTGGAAATATTTCCTGAACTAGATGTGGAGCTCAATGGAGGAGTTAGAGAAAGGACCAAAGGAGCTGAAGGGGATTGCAACCCCATAGGAAGAACAACAATATCAACCAACCAGACAACCCCTCCCCCCACCCCAGAGTTCCTAGGGACTAAACTACCAACCAAAGAGTACACATGGAGAGACCCATGGCTCCAGCTGCATATGGAGCAGAGGATGGCAGTGTCTGGCATCAATAGGAGGAGAGGCCCTTGGTCCTGTGAAGGCTCAATTCCCCCAGTGTAGAATGTCAGGGAGTGGGTGGGTGGGAGGGTGAGCACCCTCATAGAAGCAGGGGGAGGGGGGGGATGGAATAGGGGGATTCCAGAAGGGAAACCGGGAAAGGAGATAACATTTGAAATGTAAATACATAAAATATCCAATTTTTTGCCGGGTGGTGGTGGCGCACGCCTTTAATCCCAGCACTTGGGAGGCAGAGGCAGGCGGATTTCTGAGTTCGAGGCCAGCCTGGTCTACGGAGTGAGCTCCAGGACAGCCAGGGCTACACAGAGAAACCCTGTCTCGAAAAACCAAAAAATAAAAAAATAAAAAAAATAAAATATCCAATTTTTTTTTAAAAATAAAACACCTTTTAAAGGCAATTTTATGGAGTTATAATCCACATACACATATATATGCTCAGAGTACATTTATTTGGTTTAGTACACTCAGATCTTTGTGAAAACATCACTACAATCTAATTAGAGAACAAGTGACACCCTAAAAGAGACCCTGTACTTATTGGAAGCATGTTGTATTTTTACTTGTCCCCCCTTTTGGTCTCCAACCTTAGGCAGCCACCTGTCGACTTCCTGTAGAACTGCCTGCTCTTGACACCCATGTAAGTGAACACCTGCTGTACATTGTGATCTTTTGTGATGATTTTGGTTTCATTCACTTACCAAGGTTCATCTTCCTATTGCTGAGCATGTCACTGTATGCATATAACTCCATTTTATGTCTCTGTTCATCACCTGAGTGTTTTTCCTGTTTTGTCTAGGAGTGATGCTGCTGTAAACATTTATGAGTACATGTTCCTGTGGCTTGCATTTTCACGCTTCTCATGTGTGGGTCTGTTTCTGAAAGCAGGATCTCAGGGTGATACGGCAGCTCTATGCTTAAAAAATTTGAATAACTCTCAGACAGTTTTACAGTCTCACCAGCCACATATGAAGGTTTCCACTTAGTGACTGCCTCATAAAACACAGTTTATAGTGACACATTTTTGGCAAAAACATTGTGACCCATTATTACTAGCTACTTGCTTTGTGAGAAGTTCTGTGAGACACTGCAACACTAATATTATCAATGCACTTGTGGGACAAATTTGAACTTGCTAAGGAGGAGTCATTTCCAAGGGATTCTGTATCAATCAGTTTTCAGTAAGAGGACAGAATTATAACAGAAACTTGACAGGGAAGATTTAATACAAAGAAGTGTAAACTAGTAAATTGGGACTAACCACAAGAGTGATAAATTGAATATGAAAAGGCACAGTAATGTATTTCTGCATCAAGAATGTTGGTCCTGTGAACATTGATTACAATGGCTCCCAGAACTTTGACAAAACCTCAGAAGCAGAGTCTTTTGTGATTTCATTCTGTTGTGGCTTTTGCTGCCCTGTTGTCAGGGGTCACAGCTCTCTGTAACTTTTCTGTGGTAGAACCAAGAAAGAGGATATACATAGGTTTCCTCCCCCCCCCCCCCCCCCCCATACATAGGTTTCCAATGAAATGCAGATTCCTGGCTAGTTTTCTGTCAACTTGACACAAAGCAGAGTTTTCTGGAAAGAGGCACTCAATTGAGTTCCTACATTACCTACATCAGATCAGCATAAAGGCAAGTCTATATGGGCACATATTTTAGCTTGGTTGCTTGGTTGCTTGGTTGCTTGGTTGCTTCCTTCCTTCCCTCCCTCCCTCTCTCCCTCTCTCCCTCCCTCCCTCCCTCCCTCCCTCCCTCCCTCCCTCCCTCCCTCCCTCCCTTCTTCCCTTCCTTCCTCCCTTCTTTCCTTTCTTTTTTTTTTCCAAGGGGAGAAAAAAGTTTATTGTATTTAGAATCCCCAGTTACAGTCCATTGTTTTGGGAATGTCAAGGTAGGGATACAAGTAACTAGTCACAATCACATCCATGGTCAAAGGCCATGAGAACCACATGCACATGTGCTGTCTGCATGTTTGTTCTCAGTCAGCTTTCTTCATTCACATGAAATGGTGCTGGCCACATTCAGTGCGACCACAATCATTCCTAGCTAGGTTCGCCATCCAATCTGTTCTAGGGAATCCCTCAAGAAGGAAGAATCCCTCATCTAGGAAGACTGAGACTGTCTTCCTAGATGGTTCTAGATTGCAACAAATTGACATTTAAAACCATGACAATCACATGGCATTTTCTTGATTAACGATTGATATGGGAGGACCCAGAGCAATGGGGGTAATGCCACCCCTGAGACAAGTTCTTGAATGGTATAAGGAAGCAGGCTGAGCAAGCCACGGGGAGCAAACTAGTAAGCAGCATTCTTTCCTGGCTTTTGCTTCAGTCTCTATTTCCAGATTCCTGCCAAAAACAAAACAAAACAAAACAAAACAAAACAAAAACAACAACAACAACAACAAACCCCAAAACCAACCAAAAAAAAAAAACAAAAAAAAAAAAAAAAAAAAAACCCACCCCTCTTTCCTTTCCAAGTTGCTTTTGGTGATGGTGTTTTATTGCAGCAGTAAGAACCTTAAGATATCCATTAAAACTTTTTTTTATATGATTTATTTTTATGTATGTATATGCATATGTGTTTGTGCATATCTCTGTGGGTATGTCTATGGGAGAGTGTTCATGAAACCAGAGAAGGGCATTGGATCCCTTGGAGATAGAGTTACAGGGGGATACAGTTGTAGCTATGAGTCACCTGACATGGGTGCTGGAAACAGAACTATGGTTCTCTACAAAAGCGGTAAGTGTTCTTTACTAGTGAGCTTTCTCTCTCGGCCTTCCGTGAAAAATGTCATGATTTACAAGTCTTGTGTCTTTCATAGCACAAAATGATGTTTGCAATGCTAAGAATTTCTTAGGGTCGAGTTTCACGTACATTTGTTATTGAGAAACTGAAAAGTGAATATGTAGGATAAGAAAGAAACACACAATTGTGAGGAAAAAAAAGGCTTGGGGATCCCAGGGTTCCTCCCGCCATGCTGTGGGTAGTCGGCTGGGAACTCTTTGGGTTCCTCCAACTGGAAGTTGGGCCCGGCTATTCATTAACTAAAAGCCTCTCCCTGGCTCCTCATGGTTCCTCATAGCAGCGCAGCCCCAACACACGAGGAAGCCCTTGGGTTTCCAAAACTGGTTTATTCACATGGCGGATCATGGATGGATCTGGATGCATACCCCCCCAAACCCAGGATCGACCTGAGTTAAAAGGGGAGGGGAGAAGTGGGAAGGGGCTGGGGAGGAATGTTTAATCGGCTCCACCTCTGGCCTTCAGGTACCTCATTAGTATGTAAATCTCTCTAGGGCCTGTTCACACCCTCCACCTGTGTACATGACTGAAGGGTGGAGGTGGAATGGAGATTAGACCTAGTGTTAGGCCCAACACACAAAAATTGGTGTATGTTGGTATTCTTGAGGCATATAATTGGGCATGTAGATATGTAGACTATATGTAATTCTTCTCCACCATTTCTACCTTTCTAAGTTTTTGTAGACTATGATTATTTATCAACAAACCCCATAACTGTAAGACTCCCTAGAAGATGAATAAGCTAGCACATTAAATCGAGAATCTTTAGTAAATATGCCTAATTTATAAATCTCCTGAGTCTCTGGAGCATGTTAGAATTTTTAGTTCAGTATTGTGGCCAAGTGGCAACAAAAAGTAGTTATAATAGTCACTGGTCTTAATGAGGATGTGTGACTAGCCATCTCAAACCAACTCCCCTGTATGATATCCTAGGCATTTTGTTTGTTTTGCAAGGAAATGTTGTTCTTGGGCTAATGGAGAGAGAAGCCTACTCCTTTTGGTATGGAAGACTCAGAGATACTTGTGGGTATATGATGGTTAGTTTTATTTAAATATAATCAGTTGTTCTCATTTAGCATATCAGGGTTCCATTCTTTCCACGAAAGTGCCTTATTTTGGTGCAGAGACTTAGGAGAGATGTAAAGTGAAATGAAAAAAATTAACTGTTCTACATTATTAAATTGTATCTTTGATTTTTTTTGACAAAATAAGCACTGTGGCTACAAGAGATAGAGATAGAAATAGAGACAGATAAATAGATAGAATGATAGATAGATAGATAGATAGATAGATGATAGAATCCTTCTAGAATTACTTAAAAGATGGCCTGAACAGTGTTAAGAACATAGCCTTGTCCATTTCTTTTTATGGACACTTAGGGAACTTCATCTATCCCATCTTCCTTGTGATCACAATTACAATCATGATAGGCATGCACCATGTCCACTGACCTCCCATTTGCAACACATTTTTTACAACATAAATTTATTGAACTTAGCACACATGGTGGTATAATTAATTATGATGATAGTGCATAAAATGGTTGGTAGTATCCCATGATGGTTAGTTTTCTGTGTCAATGCAGTAGACCCATAGTGCCTAGTGATTTTGTAAAATACAGATTAAAGTGTTGGGATGAATTTTTTTGTTGATTTTGAGTGAAAGTGACTACCCTGGAAAGTGTGTGTGTGTGTGTGTGTGTGTGTGTGTGGTCTCAATAAGTTTCTAGCCTGACCTATAGATTTCAAGCTCAAAATTGAAATCTCAACTAGTATGTCTTTTCAGCCTACTGGTCTACCTAGAGATTTCAAATTGTCTAGTTCTATTCAATTGTTTGAAGCAAAAATTTAAAACATCCTTTCTTCTCTTTCATTATACTCACATGTACCTACACAAGCAAAAATATATCCTCTTTTCTTTCTTCCTCTCTCCCCCTCCCTCCCTCTTTCCCTTTCTCCCTCCCTCCTTCCCTTTCTCCCTCCCTCTGTCCCTCCCTCCTTCTCTCTCTCTCTCTCTCTCTCTCTCTCTCTCTCTCTCTCTCT
This sequence comes from Arvicanthis niloticus, assembly GCF_011762505.2. NCBI lineage: Eukaryota > Metazoa > Chordata > Mammalia > Rodentia > Muridae > Arvicanthis > Arvicanthis niloticus. Next base: position 45,359,158 of record NC_047676.1, on the reverse strand, counting down.
CTCTGACTAGTAAGGAACTCAACATTGCTTGAGTCTAAGGACACAACTGACATGAGCCCACAATCCCATGTTTTCAGTGATAATGAGTCCTTATCAGTCAGGAGCTGGACCTGCATCTATAATATGACCAGGGAAAAGGTAACGTAACATGTAGAGAGTAGCTACCAATTTGTAAGGATGAATTTGGATATCTTATTTTACTTGTTTATATTTTGAAGTCAGAGTCTTGCTATGTAACCCAGGCTGGTTTTGATTAGCCTACATTGTCACCATATCTTGTTAGACTCAGAACTCTTCAGAGAGCTAGGATCAGTTCACTGGATAGCAGAGAGGTCTGCTAAACTGTAGTACAGGGCTCCCAAGCAGGATTATACCATTGTTCTGGTAAGAACTGCTGGAGCCAGTCATCAGTGTGCATGCCTGCCAGGGAGGTGTTCAATGAAGGTTCACTTTCTGGAGTGCTGCTTGAAGTCTCAGTAGGATGAGTGTCTCTGCATGTCCCGTACATCTCCATGGCTACACCACAGGAGCCAGAGAGAATGCATGCCAGAGACAGAAAGAAAAACTCCTTTCCCTGCTATTCAGGTGTATCCGAAGGGCTGAGTGTCAAGTATTATGAAGCCACTGGTCAACTTTGGGAGTATTGCTTCATAAGCATAGCCTCTTAGGGCTGTCACCTCTCCATCTAGCTTGACTCAGAACAAGACAAGTGATTTCTTACTGCATACAGGGCAGCTTTGACCCCAATTGAAGAGATGACTTAAGAAATGAGGCTGATTCAAGGCAAAGAATGACACTTGTTAAATGCCACTTTGGCCTTGATGTAGCCTTCTGCTCTGGCATACTGGCTGCAAACCTGTATGAGAACTATAAGCTCTATTACAGACCGAAACAAGTCAAGACTACTGTTCCTAACACTTCACTGTGTAGAAGTGCATTTTGATTTTTATGTGTTTGTGTAATAATTTGCCAAGTAGTAAACGTTATGATGTGGTAGATGAATGTTGTGATCGAATAATCCTGAAGTAGACAGGCTGTTAGTAATGTCCATTCTGTCTCTTGGCTTATATATAAATACTAGAATGGTTACATATTTTCTTCATAGTGGGTATAAATCTATATACAAATCCTGCCCCTCTTTTAAATTCACTGTCATATTAAAAATATTCATTCTACTGTCATATTAAAAATATTTACTGGGCGGTGGTGGCGCACGCCTTTAATCCCAGCACTTGGGAGGCAGAGGCAGGTGGATTTCTGAGTTCGAGGCCAGGCTGGTCTACAGAGTGAGTTCCAGGACAGCCAGGGCTACATAGAGAAACCCTGTCTCAAAAAATCAAAAACAAACAAAAAAAAAATTACAGTCAGGCTTGGCTCTACCTTTTCCATCATCTTATACTTTAAGTCCAATGACCAGACAGATAGCTAATGTTGGGCATGAACTGTGTGTTATTTTGGCAGGTAAGTATCTGAGATAACTGGCTACCTTTCTGGTCCTAGTCCTTGATGCTCTTAGGCTGCTGCTGAGACATTCTTGAGTTCCCTCTGCATGGCATGCTTATCTTATGTGTTTTTTTCCACTGTGTGCATAACCCATGTCTGGGGCTGAGTCTTTGAGGTTTCCTGTTTCTGTGCCTTGATACGGGGCGCAGAATGTCATTGTATCCCCATCTTTTCTCACCTCTGCCCTAGGAAACATTTCTCTGTAGCTGGTGGTACAGTGGCTAAGACGTTTTATAAACATTTTTCAAGATTTAGTTCTACCCCCTCCCTCCAACTCTTCAGGAATGAATGCCAGGCCTAGTTAGGCCTAGTAGCCTTTCTATGTCTATTTACTCTTCCTTGAAAACCATGAATAAAGAACTGGATTTTAAAGCAAATCCAGAGAAAAAGGAACCAAAAATAACATCTCACAACTGTCTTTTTTTTTTTTTTTTTTACCTGTTAACTGATAGATCATAAAATAGCTGTCCATTTAAAACATTCACTAAATAATTAAAATCCTAACAATTATAAATTGCATATCTTTACATACTCTATTGTATGTCATATATTAGACCCCATTATCTGAAGAAATGAGAATACGTTGTTGCCACTTCCTCTTAAGCATTTCCTCTTGAACTTTAAATGTTTGAGTTGGATGCAGACTATGAAACAAGCTCATGTCTTAAAAGTGTCAGACAGACAAGCTAGACTTCTTTCTTGGCTCCCATGGAAAAGGTAAACACAACATAAAATGCCCATTAAATTTCAGAGGTTAAGAATGTGTTTTATGTACTTGTTGCTAAAAAAAACTTTCCAAGTTGTATAAACTTGCGGATTCTAGTGAGTGATGACCATCTGGGACAACGGCAGAGTGGATGACAAGTTCAAGAACACAAAGGTGAAAGGCTGCTTGCACTGACCCGGATCTCCTCCCAAGTCTAAATTTCTCATTGATATATTTGATTTAAAAAAAAAACACCCAAAGTGTTATGCACTTTCTCAGATCTTGCAGACATGTTGAACAATCCTGAATTCTGTCATTCAATTCTGGTTTAGCATAGTGACTCCTAGTCCAGGTCAAAAAAGTTACCGGTGCTGAAGCAGAAGATGATAAGATAGGCTTATTGTGAGCATGACTATTTTCCACTTCAAAAAAGGGAGATAGTTTGTGTTATTTTGAGAACTGTGAAGTAGGAGAAGATCGGCATTTCATACTACTAAAATAGAATCCTCCCGGCCCCACATCTTCCTTGTTCCTTGGCCCTAATTCTTTATAAAAGAAAAAAAAAAAACAGTTTGTCTTTATTATTTTTTTAATGGAATAATCTTAGATGACTACTTGTCTTTAAATGTGGTTATGGTGAACAGTGAAAATAGCTTATTTTGTGAAATAAGAATCCTTGAAAAAAAATCTCTGACTTTCCTCTCTTCTTTTTTTCTATCTTCACTCCTTGTTTTTACAGGCTGAGGATAGCCCAGAGGGTTTTATGTAGAAAAATATGTTGTGCCTTGCCTTTCATTGCATAGATCTGTGTTTTTGGAACAACTGGTCTTGAAGAAAAATGAAGTGGAGGAGAGATGTTGGACAGAGGATTTGAGAGTGCTGCATCCCCAGAGAGTAGTGACTGGATTGAATATGTGTCAATGCCTTGGAGGTGGGGCAGAGGCTCTTGAAGACTCAGCTACTCTTTGAGTGACAACCATCCACTTTCTGGCAAAGCACCTAGGTTGGACAATATAATTCAGTGTTCTGAGACTATGATAGACCAATGACCAGATTAGAGATATAATCTTAAATGTATTCTCTGATCCCCTGTGCTCTTGTATTTACTGGTGGATGACTGAGATGGTAGCCTGGAGATGACTGGGATTGGAATTTTTGTAACCATAATGGAAAATAGTTCTTTTTTTTTTTCTTAAAAGTACAGAATACAGAATTCTATGTACTTATAGATTGTGGAAAGGACCCACACTTGTATGTGTTACAAAAGATAGACAAATGGATGCTGCCTTCTCTACCTACTCTATACTGAGCATGAAATGGTGTGATAAGGCCAAGTTAAGGCAGTATGGTTTTCTGTCTGAAACTAGAAGAGAAAGTTCTGTAGAAGGAAGTTAAAAAAAACTCAACCACATAACACAGGAAATGTTTGCTGATTCACTAGTTTCTGTTAATTACTGTGAATTTGGATAAGGTATAGTGGGGTTAAAAGTAGTCTCTTTCCTCGAGGAAGCAAGAGTAACTGAAAGAGCTTATAAATCAAATCAATAAAGCATTAATGATGCCAATAAAAGTTCTGATGGGTATGGCCAGGGATAGTCTTGGGTGGTCCATCTCCAGCATTGTGAAAGAATTAGCTTTCAACCTTACCTCATGGGGCAAACATGACAGGCTTATGTCCAAGACATAGTGAAGAAATAGGCATACTGCTTGCTTGAAATGTGAGTTTCTCCATTATTAGACATGTTTGTGTTTCCTTGAAGCTGTTTTGTAGGCAACAAACCTGGAAAATTGCTCATTACAATAATCTGAAGATCTGGGCATAGATAATTTTTATATCCTGAAGCTCAGCTTTTGTTTTTCTATTAGAAAAGAGCCTGTAGAGCATCGCTTTGGAGAAAATGACAGAAGAAAGTGTCAGGAATCTTGAGGGCTCCCTTGAAGAAAGCAAACTCAGAGTCAGCTCATCTTAGTTGAGAACAGAAATGTGCTTGGGGCTAAGAAATCAATAAACACCCAACGGTCTTTTCAAGGCAGTAATTCAGATTATTTTAAATGGAAAAAGGAACTGTACTTCAAACCACTGTGTTTAAACTCTCACCCATAATTAGGTTAAAAAAATTAGAACACAGTCTTACTAGGTACTTCATGTTGACCTCAAAACCTTGACACTTCTGCGTCCCCCTTTCTTACTGAGATTACAGGCATAACACCATGCCTGGTTAAGAAACTCCACACAGTGTTTAAGATCATCGGAAGATGTCGTTATCATACTGGAACAGGGAGCACAGCAGAGGGGTCTTCATGCATTGCTTGCTCCGGCAGAAGATAAAATTCCAGAAGTCAAGTAACATGTAGGAAATTAAGGTACCATGATGCCTGATGTAGCACCAATGGCTCTCTGTGTACTTGAAAGTCCTGGGCAATCCCTTACCCTTTGTAGGATTACTTTTCATCATCTGCACTCAAGAGTATTGGATAAAGGACCTTTAAAATTCAAAAGCAGGCACATATTAATGTAATACCAGGTAGTCACTATCCTAGTGATCATCCAAGAAGAGAGCAAAGTCAGCAAGAGAAAATTGGGTCATTTGAAGGACTGACTTTTAACTAGAAGATGAGGAATCTCACTTAACATCTATGTATCCCATTCATGTATGAATGTTAGAGTCCAAGATGTGCAGAGAGGAGGATGCTCCAAGAGACCAGTTAAAGGGTGGTGGTGGTGGTGGGTGTTCTTGTGATTTCTGAACCATCCAAAGAGCCTCAGAGGCATCAACAGGCCTTTGTGTGCATGACTTTGTTTTCTCTAGTTATTTGACAGCTACAAATTGGGCTGTATTTTCTAAGACAGACAAGAGAAATAAGTGAAAGTACCACATAGAATGTTTTATAGCAACACGTCTTTAGATCTAATTACTATATGTAGAAAACAGGGAAAGAGAGCTTGCCTGCAGTAATTATTGAAGATACGCATATTTTTCTTGGGAGGAGAGTGCTATTCTGTCATACTCACAAACACAGTTTTGTTATAAAGATAATGGAAAGTGCAAGTTTTCTTGAAATAGAAGAGGAGGAGTGGAGATTTGGGTCCACATGATAATACACAAGCAAATTCTGATTTTCTAGGCTAGTTGACTCCCTATCGAGGTAAGAAGAGAATCAAGAATGAATGAGAGCTTAAATATAAACTAAAATGGAAAACCCATTATGTAAAAGGAAGTGCATGCTTTGTACCATAAACCAGGAACCCCAGACTTGGGAGCTTATAGGTCCCAGGAATCAATCTATTGCTGTTATTTTGCTTTCCTAAACTTACTTAGCATCCACCTGTCCTCTAAATCCAAATCCCCATACCACAGACTACTGTGGCTCACAGTCCTCATCAGAGAAGCTTCTTCATGGGATGGATGGCAATTAATGTAGCAACTCATAAACATACCAAAGTGCAAAAAATACACGTCTGTGAAGAGCTCAATCATAAATAGGACTTTGATATCATGCTCTGTGGGTACATTGTATGGAGGTATTTCTACATATTTAGTGGTTAATTCTGAACTGGGAGAGAGCTAAATCCTGGTCAGAATTTAGTATTGACATTTCTGTGGCCCATCGCTGGTCTCATATTTTGTAAATATTTGATTATTCTTCCTTATCTGACTAAGGCAATCTAGAATTGTATCTGGTTGGCTATAATAAAGATCTGAGGGCCAATAGCTGGACAGGAAGCAGAGGGAGAATCTTCCAGAAGAGTGGGGAATTCTGGGAGAAGAAATTAGAGGCAGGAGTTTCTGCCACTGGACACAGAAGTGAACAGATATACCAGAGCTGAGCAGAGAGATAGACCTAGCCCCTTAGCAGATGTAATGCCATTTTATAATCGTAGGGAAACTGCTCAGTAAAAGGTCTTAAGTTTTAAAATATGAATAAGCTTCTGTGTCTGAGAAAGTCCCACTGTAATACTTCCCACAAGGCTCAGGGAACATGAAGGAATAGAAGAAGGGGTAGGAAGATTATAAGGGCACAGTTTGTGAAAGACTAGGACAAGAGTTCTGTACTCATGAACTCACAGTAGCTATAGTTGCTTGCAAAAAACCTGCACAATTTCAAGGCCTGCAACATTCTAGCATGAGGGGTTGAAGGGCTCATAACCCTCTACCCCTAGCTGAGAAGCTACTAACAGCTGATGGCTTCTTGGGGGTATGAGAGCAAGTTTCCTTTAGGAGTATGGTTCATGGTAGGTCTACCATGTGGATGACCTTGCAACCATATTTATATGGTAAGCACTAATTAGAACCTGAAAGTTACTAAAGAAATTGGAGATGACTTTGGGAGGAGGCTTGGAAGTTGGACTCTGGAAGAGTTCATAAAAATAGTGGGGAGTAAATATGATACAAATTAGTAAATATGTAAATAAAAATATGAAGTTTGTTATAAATCCATAAAATGTATATTAACAGCAGTAACAAAAAAGCAAACTGAAAAGGCAAGGTTTTCAAGAGTGCAGTCATCAATTGTCTCTACAGCAGGACTGACTCTTTAGACTGGACACCATGAAGGATGCTCTGGCCTTAACATGAGTATGTGTGTGTGTGTGTGTGCACGTGTATGTGGGTGGGGGCAGGCTTATAATGAATTCAAAAGGAAAAGGTAGAGGAATTGGAAAGAATAGCTGATTTCATGAAGGTTTGTTGGCCATTTGTGATTAACCAACTGAATTTCAAAGTGGACTCTATGCCTAGGGAGAGCTTTGTTGGTAAATCGGGTGTAATTGTTTTCTAGGCTGTACAAGGTAAACGTCCCTTCTCTGAAATGCTTCTGACCACAAATGTTTGCAGTTTCACAAGTCACAATATATGCACACACATAGAACCTAAATGTAAACATGAAATCTGTATGTTCCATGTCTACCTTTTTCATATTTCCTGAGGCTAGCCTTAGATAATATTTTTTGGTATGCTTGTTTTTGAACTCTGATCGCAATCACACATAATATGTAAAATTTCCTAGATGTAGCATCATGTTAATGTTAAGACAAGTTTATATTTTGAAGCATTTTAGATTCTGATGTCTGGATTAGGGATTTTAAAGCTATAAAGGGTGAAGGGTCATTCAAAAAATCCATCTTCCTTGTAAGTTTATGTTTCCATCTCTCAAATTCTTCAACTTTAAAATGACACTTGTAATTATGCTTGTTTCTTGAGTGTACTGTGGTATTTTAGTACTTGAATATGTGTAATATTATCAGGTCACACCTATTTCCCTCCTTGGCCATTTCCTTGTGTATTTCTCATTTGTAGTATATTACATCATAGAGTACAATATAGTGCAATCTATGACAGTTTCTTCTTCTGCCATTTTGTGCTCCTCATATATCCAAAGACTTAACAAGAGTCATTTGTTTAGACTGGTACAGAGCAGGATCCCACAGAGAGAGTGTGTTCTTCCTATAGCCCAGCTTTCCTTGTCTTCCTACCATTAGCTTCCTGAGAATCCACAGAAGTCCTGCTAACCAGTCTGGCTGCTTCCCTGCTGTGTGAACCTTGTGCCTTGGGAAAAAAAAATTACTTCCCAGGATATGGCCAGAAAGAATGAAATCATTACTTGGAAAGAATGAAATCATTACTTTGCCTCTGTGTTTGAGTTTCTAGAAAAGACTTTCACAGTAATAAAGTGTGTATTTTTAGAATTATCATGTTCTGTTTCAACATTGCAAACACTCATTTTAAACTATCTGTTTTTAGTGAAGGTTTGATGACCTACACAGGGAAACTAATTTTAAATTATCACCTTTCATTCCTAGCTTAACAAAATACTCCCAAGACTGACAGTGGTAATTGTTGCTACACCTGGTGAGGGCAATTGACAAAAGAGAAATTTCATGTCTCCAGCATAGTCTGAGCATGCGTGCTGGTGAAGCCTGTCTTCACCATCAACCTTGTCTGCTTAAGCTCTACCCTCTCACAAGGACCTGGCTCTTGCAACATGGCCTCTGTGGGGAGAGAAGTGGGAGGGAGTGGTCTGACTGCTCTAATATCTGTATGGCAAACACACAGAAATCATGTTCACATTTTCTGAAGTGTCACTAAGGAAAGGGGATCTCTTTTTATCCTTTGCAGGTATGTACAATGGTGGGAGACTAGAATCTGATGAAATTTCTTAAGAGTTTTTGGTAATAAATGTTACTTTCCTTCTTCACTCTTTCACTTTTGGTGGGACATATCCTGAAGCCATAACTAGGGGCAGTCAAGTGGGGCCAATTAGAGTGCTGGTACTGGAGTCCAGGTTGATGAGGACATGGCTTAGTTTGCTAGTGGGAGACTAGGAAATTCCTATGTGTCACTAAAAATGCTCTGAGATAGAAATTATAATATCATACACATTCATGTGCCTATTCAGCAAACAGCTTATTGATTGATTGAAGGATAATCACGGAGCTTGGCAGGAGTCTAGTAAGAGAATGGTACTTCTACAGTTTTACATGCCTTTGAATTCTCTGGGACTTTTGCTGAAATGCAGATTTCCATTCTGAGTCTGGAGTTGGGAGGGGCTTGAGACTGTCTAACAAGCTACCATGTGATGCTGGACCACACTCTGGGTACTGATGGATACCAATGGGTAAGGATGAAGTGAAGCATAGCTTCTTGAAGAAATGAATGTGTTCTCACAGAGTCTGCATGTTGCTTTCTGACTCCCAACTAACCAGGCAAAGGCAATGCTTGTGTCTCACGGTTACTTTTCAGATATGTAGATTCCTCTGACAAGATATTTCCGTCCTATAACTCTGCTTTTAGTTGTCTACTTTAAAGCTCAGTTTTGTAAATAATGGAACCTACATTTAAGAAGGCAGACTGAAGAGACTGAAACTATGTCTTCTACATATTTTTAATTTTTATTATTTATTTTTATTTTTTCATATTTTCCCCACAAATCTTTCCAGAATAAATGAGAGAGATGTAAAGAAAAATATGGATGTCACCTTTGACAAAACCCCAGAACTAAGTCTCAAGTGATGTCTGGAGAGGGATGACATTGCAATAAAGATCAAATATGGGAGCAGAAAGACCCAGAGACAATGCATTTGTGTGTAGACATCTCAGAAAGAGGTGGTTGAGAACAATATCCTTAAGCATCACATGCTGAAAGCAAACCAACCACTTCTTTGGGAACCCAGGAAAAGCATTGGCATACTGCAATATTCCTGGGCTCCATTAACCTCACAGAAAAGTGGAGGAAACAAAATTGCAAACACTAAGGAATGCTCCTTTTGGCCTGCCTCCTGGGGAGATGGTATGAAGGATGGTGTATCCATAGCAGCCCATGTCAGCTGACTAGAAAGTAGAAACCATAATGGTGTATGTTAATTCTGTCCTATGATTTTTTCCTAGAGCCAGAGAGAAGTGATGGCCTAGAAGAAGAACCATCTCTGAGGGCCAGGAAGAACACATTACATCTAAATATGATTAATGACGAGGGAGTGGGCACAAGTTCTGTATAAGATACCATGACACAAAAGGACAAGAGATATAGAGAAAAGGAATTCTCTTGAATGAAATCACTACCAGTTTTTAAAAAACTTCAACCAAGAGGTTAAAAATTATGACAAAATTAATGTTCGTGAAATATTAGAAAATGAGCAGCAAAGAAGGTCAAATTATAAACTCTGGGGAGACATCAGGGACACTACAGAGGGAGACAAAACAGAAAGCCATTAAAATGGCAGAACTAGTTAGGCTAAGGCTTGTATCCAAAAAGTCATATAAGGAAGACATTTGCTACATTTAGTTCTTGTAGTATTCCTTTTGTTGTGGTGGTGGTAAAGACATATAACCTAAATTTGTCATCATAATATTTGAAGTATGTAATTTGCTGACATTAATTGTATGTTCAGTGTTGGGTAGTTGTCACCATGTAGAAGAGACACAAAAGCCATCTATCCTTGTGCCTAGAACCTCTGATCTACTCTTTATCTCTATGAATTGGGCAAAGCACCTGCTTCCTGTAAGTACACTAATATAATATTTGTCCTTTTGCTTATTTTATTTAGTGATATGTTTTCAAAACTATTCCATATCATAGATTATATCAGATCTTTACTTATTCTAACATCTGAGTAATATTTCATTATATGTTTTATGTATATGCCACACCGTGTGTGTTTGTGTGTCTATGTATGTATATGAATGTGTGTTTGTGTGTATATATTTATGTCTATGTGTGTAAATATGTGTTTGTGTATGTGTGTATACATATGCATATTGTGCTGAGGATTGAACCTATAGCCTTTGGTAAAAGCTCTACCACAAAGTATACACTCAGTCCTGTCTGAGCCACATGTTACTGAGATGTTTTGTTTTTGTAGACACCTGGATCACACCCACTTGTTGGTTATTCTGAATAGTTGTGAGACACATTAGTTTTTAAAATGAAGAAAGCAGAAGTAGATTGTACTGGTAAATCTCCAACCCAAATAAGACGGGTCAAAGAAAACACAACTCAATAATTATGGATATAAACTGCATGCCTAGATTGGGCAGATTTACCATTACACTACTCTATTCCCTAGCTATGAGTTCCTTTATAACTTGAGGTTTTTCTAGGCCACATGCTTCTCCATTGTCCTTCCATCTCCTACTCTTCCATCATCTTCCTCTTCCTTTGACTTCCTCCCTCTCTCTCCTCCCCTAAGCCTTTTTTTCCACCTCCTTTTCTACTGCCCAGTCACTGGCTCTAGCCTTTATTTTGCAAATTAAGGTAGACAGAAGGTTCACAAAAAGTCTCCTGTGTACCGATTCACTCCTCCTCTGCAGCCCATCCCAGGAAAGTGAAATTAGCAAAAAAATACAAGGCCGGGTCTATCCACAACACTTCCCCCTTTCTGTCCAATTAAAAGACTCTTTTTTTCTCAGATATAAATTGAACACACCTATATTATCATATTGTAATTGTAAAGTAGAAGATAGACCCAATACCCAGTCCATCATTTTTGTTAACTAAATAGAACCTCTGCCATCTCTCCTAAACTAAGACTTAGTTCTGAACCTGGCTTATATCCTGTCTTTAGAATGAATCCCATCTGAAAACCATCTTCTCAAAGTAAAGAGCCTGGTTTGGCTGTGAGACTATAAGTCTTCAACCCCATCAGAATTCCAGAAAGACTGAATTAACTGAGGATATGGGAAGCACAAACTGTGGCTTTTAAAACTTAGCCAATTTATATAGGCTGCTGATTACTTAGACAGTCCCTTACTTCAAAATGTTGGAGCATCTGGTCTTCAGCCTTCTGGCCCAGGATCATCTGCTAGACCTAGTAATGAAGAATTTTTAAGGGCTGATCACTCTGTCTTGGCAGATATAATCATTTGACTATTCTGAAAGTGTGTCCCTTTTCTGGACAGTATTTTGTCTGTAGATGAAAAGAGACAAATTCTTGCCTAGTGGCAGTCTCACCATAACTGGAATAACTCCAAAGATGCCCAATTTCTTCTTAGAATCCAAGACAGGAAGCTGTCAGGAGTGGACAGGTCTCTAATCAAATGAATATTTATACAGGAATGTTTGTAACATCAATTCTGTGGACTTCTGATGTTTTTGAAAACCAACTATGTATGTAAAGCAATCTGGACTATTGTCCATTAACTTCTCTCAGCTATTTCTAATTAAAATCTAGAAAATACCCTAACAGTAAACTCAGAGCCATGAATTTGCTATAGGCCCTTAACTCACAGGCTAACCATGTCAGATCAGTTAAAAAAAATTAAAGAAAGACTGGGTCTAAGCCTTGCACCCACCAATTTTGACGTAATAGAAGAAAATATACCAATGAAACCCTAGAATTTGAAATCAAAATAAATTTTGTACCGTTTAAGAAATTTTAACTTCAGCATAATAACAAGTATACAGGTTTCTACCAATAGGTTATGGCTATGCAATAAATTCTAGCTAATCCTCCCTGTTCCAACAAAACCACTACTTTTCCCTAGAAAGACAGCCTAATATTAACCACTTTAGTCCCCAAGCCCAGGGAATAGGGGTGCTGACTTTTCATTAACTTCTTCAAGCTGAATTTGGGCATTGAGATATTAGAAGAGGGATGGGGAGAAGGGTAAATTGATAAGTCTCTGGTGTCTGTGTCTTCACTGCATCCAGCTGAAATTCCAGGACATCAGAGGTTTGATTAGGTCTGCTCAGCTTGATTGATGAGTAGATACACCAAGGATGTGTATTCTGCAATATACAATTCTCAAAACAAGTTTTAATATCAAGATAATTTTTGTTTGAATTCTAGAATATAGTCTTGTGATGGCCTGCCTCTGTCATGTCTAATCCATATAATTCTGGGAGGTAGAAATATCTTAATCATCTCTTCTGAAAACACACAGACAAAACCTTTTTCCCAAAACAGAATTTCCTTGAGCCAGTAACCAGAAAAACCTTTATCTTGACCTCTTTTCAAGAGGAAAAATATAACCACAAAACTGAAAATCATATCCATCTTAAAAATAAAATCAATTTAATAACTAAAACACTGTATGTGCCTCTTCTTTAGGCCTTCTCTGTTTTGCCAAGCAGGAAATAAACCCAGAATTCCTGTGGGGCCCACATTAGACAGAACCCGAGTCTCCTGTGAGGCAATATAACTTTATATCATCTGAATATACCTGATTTACACTATCTTTCTGTTCAGCCCTCTGCCTAGAACAGGTTTTTATTTATATCATCTATCTGTTTGGCTCTGTACTCCAGAGCAGCCTCCACTTATACACTGTACTCTTTACTTTAGAGCCAGTGACAATTTTCCCTAAGTTCCAAACTGTGGGTGATAATCCCCACGTGATTTGGACAAATCTGTTTATAAATCTTTCCTAAAAGCAAATAATCCCTATATTTTAACTTTATACTTAAATCAATAACTGCTCCACAACGGAGGGAGGCTTATTTATGTAGCTCTCTTGGCTAAAAAGTATACCTGTCTGTGGTTCTGTGACTAGAGCCACAGACAATTTTTTTCTACCTATTTTTGTTCTGAACTGCAGGTGAGATTTCCCACATGAATCGGACAAAACTGTTTCTAAATCTATCTTCAAAACAAATAATCTCAATTTTAATTCACAGTTCAAATCTCTCTATCATAGAAGTAAGCTACTTCCTTTTATTCTGAACAAAAAGCAACCTGTGTTTCCTCATAGCAGGGGAGCTCACCTGCAGTTTTTTTGTTGTTGTTGTTCAGTGTTCCCACACTAGGAGTCACATGACTTATCTCAGCACTTACTCACTTTCTTTTTAAAAAAAAAAACAAAATACAACTTTTACTCTCAGGTGAAATAGACTTAAATTTCTAGTGAATTCATGCCAGATATTGGGTGCCACTTGTTGCAGGAGACATTTTAAAACAGCGGCACTTGATCTGCTTGTGTTACAGAGCCACCATGTTCCCGACTAGGCTAGGCCTGAGGTCACGAGCAGTGGTGTGTTCTCCCTGATGCCGCAGCTCAGGCTGGTGGCTTAGTCCAGTGACTCAGGCAGGCAGAGACACTGGTCCTTCCACCCACAAGATGCCAGTGTGGGTGATGGCTCTGCCAATCTTCCATGCTCTCTCCACAAGGTTGGGCTGAGACCACCCGGCCATCCACGTGGCCTTGTAGGAATGAGACTCTAATGCTTAAATTATCCAAAGGCTTTATATATTTCATAATTCTCAATAACAAGATGTCCACACAATCAGAGGTGTAACCCAATACCCAACTAGGTATATCAGTTACCTTTGACTGCTAGAGACAAGCACACATCTGCTTCCATGTTCCCCTCTCTCTGGTGCTCTCTCCCCTAGCTCCTCCTCCTCCTCCTCCTCCTTCTCCTCTTCCTCTCCTTACTCTTCCTTTTCCTCTCCTTACTCCTCCCACCTTAGCTCCTCCCAACTTGTGGGAAAAATATCCTGCTACAGTAGATGATGCAAAATAATGAAGAAATAAACACAGATGAAGAATTTAAAGGTGATTATGGGACAGTGGTTTGTTCAATAATACATAGAGAAATGTAGATAAGATACATAGTTCTTAGGGCAGGATTCTAGGGCTGGCCATAGGAGAGCTTGAAAATAAAATATTAATTGAATGAAAGAGGAAAGAGAAAGAGTGAGAGACACAGAGAGGGGGAGAGGGAGAGAGAGGGAAAGAGAGGGAGGGAGAGGGAGAGAGAGAGAGAGAGAGAGAGAGAGAGAGAGAGAGAGAGAGTTTGTTAAAGGGCAATTTTAGTTTTCCAACAATTACCAGACAGATATTTGTGAAGGGGAGCTCTTTGAAACTTTAATAAATCAACCATGTTAATCACTGCAGTGATTTTTTAAAACTTGTAGGAAAGGAAAATCTTCTGACTGTTTATGTGAAATTGAAATTATATTATATAGAGTCTACCAAAGAGCAAATAATGCCAGAAACAAAGAAAGAAAACCACAGATCAATGTTTCCTGATTTTATCAGTGCAATGATCTTCTACAAAATGTCATCTGGCACTTAGATTTCAGAGCATCAGTAAAAGAACAACTTCTTGTGTCATTTGCAAATTTTATGCCATTTGTGGTATCGTCTCTTCAGCAGGATCAAGTCATGGGAGAGTAATTTCAAGAAAGGAGAGAATGCTTACTTTTAGAAAATGTATTGAAATAGTTTACAGTACTAGCATCTAAATAGTAGAGCCACATGGACAAACCATGGTTGCAGAAAATGTTTATTGGAAAAATAAAGTCCATTATTGATTAAGGGGAAAAAAAAGAACAGACCACAAGCCAGAACTGCATCTATAATTTCATAAGTAAAAAAATATTTTGTTGTAAGCCAAAAGAAGCTCATGTATATGGGACAAACAACAGAAGTGTTCACAGCTAATGAGGAAAAGCACAGCGCTAACATTGTTTAACACCGATTTAAGGTGCTGGCTAATTTTCTTTTGGATGGGAGAACAAATAGTGGTAAAAATAAACATGTATGAAAATAATATCGCTGTGTTTAGAAGATTCCAGAGAATTAGTTCTAAAATCACTGCCAGATCTATAGCAAGAGAACAGAACAGGGTGGGGTGGGTAGATGGAAAAAATAAAAAAATTAATACATGTAGACACCTGGTCCATGGTATGACACAATAGAGGTTCACATGGCCAAGAGGCTGATGTTGATGTTCACATGGGAGAATAAAGCTAACCAGGAAGAAGTTTTATTCACAGCATCAGTGAGAAATGTTACAGGGTTAAATTGTTACCACAGCCTGATGCTGTGGCAGTGAGCTATTTCAAATCAAAGAAGACACCATTCACTTGTCTTTGGAATCTACATTGGATGGGTTGTCAGATACAAATTTTACACAAATAACCTGCTCAGCTACTGTTCTGTATGGAGCAGCTCTCAAGAGACCAATCTTAGGGAGCCTGGAAGAGGAGCAAGCAGTGCTTTCGTCATTGCAGTCTCTTGTATAATTGGCAGACTTTGTAACGCTCATGGTATTGTCCTCTTTAAAAAAGCAATTTGCCATTTTCAATTTTGCAAATCTAGCCTAAGACATAGACAACGTTAAAAAATAAAAACAAGGGGCTGAGCAGATGGCTCAGTGGTTAAGAGCACTGACTGCTCTTCCAGAGGTCCTGAGTTCAATTCCCAGCAACCACATGGTGGTTCACGACCATCTGTAATGGGATCTGAAGATGTCCTCTTCTGGTGTGTCTGAAGACAGCCACAATATACTCATATACACAAAAAGAAAACCCAAAGATACGGAGGGTGAGTGTAGAATGTTTTACTTGGATGACAGCAGGGGCCCCAGTGCTTAACTGCCTGCTTAGAGGCTTCTAGGGCTGAAAGACCTTGGAAGACTCTGGAGATAAAAGGAGAGGGAACTGTCAAACATCACTTTTTCACCTGTTCCCAAGGTTTGGCCCTGTGTGGCACTTTCTATTGTTGTTCAGTCTCCAGTAGAGGGGCCAGGAGGGGTTGGAGCTGGAAACTTTAACTCTTTCAGTTCCTCTAAGGCTGAAGCTGGTGCTTTCCTGATGAAATCTAAGAGGTTGCCAACCAACATGCTGTTCACATGAATGCTTGAAGATACAGCTGCATGGAAATTCCCTTACAAAAGGTATAGAAAAAAAAATAGAGCCAACATCAGAAATTATCAGGGAATTGCAGATCAGTAAGTACGTATTACTTGTTAGAATGGAGATCAGTAGGTACATATTACTTGTTAGAATGGAGATCAGTAGGTACATATTACTTGTTAGAATGGCTACAACATAAAACAGGTAAGTGGTAGAAAATATTGGCGAGGATACAGAGAAAAGTGAATCCTTGTGTGCTGTTGGTGGGCTGGCAGATTGGTTCATAAAGAAATAACCATTAGAAGTACATGAGCCAGCAACCTCTCTTCCAAGTCACACATCCAAAGGGAATGCTATTACTGCCCATGAGATTTATGCATTCATTGTCACCACAGCATCAGTAGACAATAATCAAAGAAACTCAAAATCTGAATACATAGAAATGGTAGGAAAATGGGGAAAACTGGAAAACAAGGGACCGAAGGGCACAATTTTGAGTTGTGTAGAATAAGAAAACATAGCCAGTGTGCAGCATAAAGGCTAAAGTTAGTAGCCTTATACACACACACACACACACACACACACACACACACACACACACACACACACACCACATGCAACACACGCACACTGTTGTGAGATGGAAGAGTATGTCAGTTTGCTTGGTTGTATCAATCATTTTACTATGTATATATGAGTCAAATACAGATACCATCTTGGATACATACAATAAAAAGAAAATAAATGGAAAGTCCCTATCCCTTTTTGGAGATAGATTCTCCCTCCACCCCCCCTCATATGTAGAAACCCTGAAGTTGCCTGGTCTACCCCTGGTCTGTTTCCCAGGTTTTTAGGATACTTTCTTCAGTGGGAACAGCTTGGTTTATTGGTTAGCATGGGCAATATCACAAGTGTTTAACTTCTGTTTCAGAAGGCAAACACGGATGTGTTTACATTGCCCTTTACAAGTTTTCCCACTGGCAAAGCCTTTGGCACGGAACAGGAGGAAAGCTAAACAGAATGAATTCCAGCCCCAAAGTTTTTTTTCCACAGATGCCTTTTGGGAAAAATGCTATGAAGGCTGATAACCTTGGAAACTATAGTCATCATCAAGTGAAATCCTCCAAAAGCATAGGTCAGTAGTGTGTCCAAAGGTCCCTGCTTGTGTTTAGAAGAAGGGTACAGTAAGTAGGATTCTATCTTACAAAATGCCCTGTCACAGTCCCTGAATTGAAACCTAAACTGAGGAGGGCATCCCGGATCCAAAGGATCCTCCTGGAGAAGCAGAACTTAAGCCTGTCTACTGACTTGAGGAACACCCTAAGGATGCCAAGCCCTGCAGTGCTCATAGACACCTCAACTTTGTTCTATTTTTTTATTGGGTATTTTATTTATTTACATTTCAAATGGTATTCCCTTTCCCAGTTTCCCCTTTGCAACCCCCCTATCCCATCCCACTTCCCCCTGCCTCTATGAGGGAGCTCCCCCACTTTGTTTTCACCACTAATCTAAGACAACAAGGTCTCACTTCTAAAATGGGTGTTCTTGATTATAAATAAAAATTTGCTAAAGTAAAAAAAAATTACAGCTGGATTTTGCTTTTAAACATGTGTATGTACACACACACACACACACACACACACACACACACACACACACACACAGTATTTAGCCTCTAGTAAGCAAAAGGTGCAGAGATAAGAAATCCGACAGAGTTAATTTATCGGGCACTATATATAGCAGCAGGAACGCCTCACCTCAAAAAGTATTTTACTTAAGCGCCTTTCTCGTTGAAATCTTAAAAGCTGCCCATGTCATTTGATTCTCCACAGTAAGTTATTTCAAGCCTGTGCTGTCGTGTCTCTCCCCTCCCCTGTATCTTCTCTCCATCAGTAAGGTTTGTTGCTCCTCTTCTGTGCCAACTAGATGTGTTTAAGAAAAAGTCACGTGAGTCCTTCATATGCTGTTCCTTGGTAAAATTAGGGGTGTGGAGTAAGCAGGGTCTGGTCCAGTGGGAGTACGGGAGTAAAGGGCTCACAGATTTTGAAGTTAATCAGCAGCTAAACGTGACATTGAGAGTAACCTGAGCCAGGCTGTTCGCCCCACCCCTGAGGGACAAAGAGCTGTGGTGAGCAAGCACATTCCGTGCTCACATTGTTACCACATGATCAGAGGAAGAAATATGTATCTTTCAGGAGCTAAATAAAATTCTTTTCAGAGTTCCCATTGCATCCAATCCAACATTTTTTTTTTCTGCACAGTACTAAATTTATTTCACAATTCCAAATAGCATTAGAAGAAGGCACAGGATTCCTGTGACTATTCAAACGCTGCAGCTTTCCCTTCAGAGTGAGTTTAGCATCTCTCACACACTCTCCAGTTCATCATATGACTGTGAGCATGTGGCCCTCCTCAGTCCAGGAAGCCATTTAGAACAAACTTACTTATCTGCTTTGGCCAGGCCAGGGTTACTTCCCTCTGTAGCAACTCCTTTCTCTGAAATCCTCTCTTCTGACATCTGACGAGCTGGGGCCCTCCTCACCTCTCTGCCAGGATGAATTATTTTATCTGGACTGGAAAGCTTCAAGCAGCATGGGATCTCCTTTCTCCATAAGGTATGGGGCAAAATACTGTTGACAGGAGCAGGGTGGTGACAGTAGCAGTAAGTGTAACACTAGCTGCAAAAATAAAAATTATGTTTTCTGATGGTACTAGTAGCTAACATCTGTTTTAAGTCTCTTTTATTTTTTATTTTTAACGATTTAATTTCATTATCTTTGTAACTCTTGGTAGCAACCCTAGGGAATGGGTGTTAAAATTCATCATGCAGGTTTCCAGAAAGGGAAACTGAGGCTTGGAGAGGGTCCTAAAACTTGTTCAAAATGGTAATTTACAAGAGCCAGGATTTAAATCTAGGCTGTTGGACTTTCATAACCCACTCGTCTAACCATTGGTGGTGAACTTACCTGTGTGTGTGTGGCAGTGTTTCTGTTGTCTGCGTCTGCCCCTCCTCTCTCATGGAAAAAGCAGGTTGTGTTCTATCTGTCCTTTTATAGCATGTGTGAACTATAAGGCAGGCTGAATAAAGGCAGCAGTGCACAAACCCCAAGGAAGAACAAACCCTTCCAAATAACTGCTAACCAGGATGACTTTGTAACTGATGCGGTTATCTTAATTAGAATGCAGTCTGATTCTTTGAAGCCGAGTCAGAGAGTTCATTTGACAGGCGAGGGCAGTGATAGCTAAGGTCTTTCATTATTATCGTTGTTGTTGTTGTTGCTATTTATACAGCATATGTGCACACACATACACTTGTACCTGTGACGGCTGGTGCACGTATAACTCAGCGTGGGTGTGACACTCGGGGACAACCTTAGGTGCTGATCCTCACCTTCCACCTTGGTGGAGACAGGGTGTCTTTGCTGTTTATCTACAACATGAGTTTCTGGAAATCTCCACAAACGTCACTGTCTCTGGCTGTCACTTCCTTATAGGATCACTGAGATCACAGACCCTTGCACTGGTTTTTCATGGGTTCTGGAAATCCAAACTCAGGTCTTTGAGATCATGTGGCAAAAACTTTTACCCAATGAGCTTTCTCCCCAGTTCCATGTCTAAAGTTTAGAGGTTTTGCTTAAGTTTTCCTCTTTGTCACTTCCTGTTACATTTCTGGGTACTTCAGTTGACTAGTAGAAATTCTGAATAAGAGAGACCTAGATCACCCCTTTAGATTTTATGTTAAGAGCTGATAAAGACCTTGGAAAGGTAATCAGCCTTCCAGAGTTGCTATATTTTGATATATGAATTGGCTTTCATTTTTCTAATGCCAAAGAAGCAAGTGGTTAATTTTCCAGAAGGAGTGGTTTATGTCTTACTGCTTAATTCTGGGCTTTATGATGATAGAAGATGGTTATCAAGCAAACCTATTTTAAGGCATCCGTTCAAGCTCCTGGGTCAGTGTCTTATGCTGGTATCACCAACACTTTATTTTTAGTTGTTTACTATTTCTTAATTTTTTTAATGTATACTTGAGTGTATGCACACAAGGTCCCCAGGAGGCTCCTTCTAGCCCTTGGTAACACCTTTAATGCAGTCAAGTGATCAATAAGTATGTCATGGTCAAGGCACTGTTGTGCATTTGTTTGGTTTCTTCTCTTCTCTCTGGTCCAGGGGGAAGCATGGTGGCAGGGGTCCTATTCCTTCCCCATCCTTCTTTTCTCATTGAGGTCACAGGGACAATTTCTCCTTCTAGTTCTCTTTGGCACTGGCTTGGTGTCTGGAAGATGGCATTCTCTGTCTCTTACAGTGAATGTGTTGGGGTGGAGGGTGGGGAGCACAGGATACATATGGAAAGTTTCAGTTGAAATTTTCCTGTCTTTTGCTACAGACACCTGCTCACCACCCACTCCCCGCCTGTGCCCTTACTTAGGTAACACTGAAGAAGCTTATCCTGAAAGTGGGGACAGCAGCCCCTGGAAAGAATTGCCCTCAACAGAGTCTAACTCCAAGTGAGTGTCCCTTATGTGAGGTCTGGCCAGTTCCTTTTTGGGGCTCAAGGTTTCTGAGTTTCTAGTCTCTACCTCTTTAAACATAGGCTGCACAAAATTGTTAGATATATCTTCACATAGAGTGTGGTTTTTGATGTGTTAACGTATCTGGCAAAGAGAAAAGGAAACCTCCAATAGCTTCTGAAGACTGAAATTAAAATTTCACATGCAGGTTTTCAAGGTCTTCTATAATCTCACCTCAGCCTGTGGCTTGGATACATGCCTCTTTCTTCTAATGTTAATCACACACTGGATTGTCGCCATTAGGCCAATAAGCAGGCTCGTGGTTTTGATAAAAGGATCCAGAGGACATTTGGGGAACACTGCTTTAGTGTTAGCTAGCATGCTGCACTTATTGCAGGTATAACATGCTTTAGTATAGTTATTTTTCTAAATCAGAATTGCCCTGAGATAAAAATTGAGTCTTTGTTTATGTATGCATAAAAGAGTTAGCACACTAGGCCAGAGGATTTTGCCCTTTGGAATATTTGTTTGCAAGACTGGGCCAGAACTGGTAACTGGGGACTTGGTCCCTGGTATGATTTCAGTCAATAGTTAGCTACCCTGTGTTTCACTGTGCCCCAACTCTTGTATAAACCACAGTTGCACTTAAGCAGTCCATTTCCTTTTGGGAGTCCTGAATTACTTTAGAATGCTAGGTAGAAAGTGCCTGTGTGATTGACTCCATTATAAGCTTATGGTGCAGATTCCCAAAGATCTGGGCTGAAACATCATATACAAGTCACTGCATTTTAGGGTCTGGGATCTGTGTGATTCTTTATAGAAGGGAAGAACATCACGAAGTCTGTACATGGGCTCCTTTGTATTCTGTCTGTGTTCTGGCCCATTAGGGTCTACTTATTATATCATTGTAGTAACTCTTAGCTAAGTCTGAGTGAGTCCTTCTACTGAACATCCAAATGGAAGGGGATTAAGAATACAATATCCCAAACAATTCTTATACTTAATATATAATAAATAATATATTAATAATATATTATATTCATATATTGTATAACATATATTACACAATTTATATAACATTATTATATAATAATTATATATGTTATATGTAGTATGTATACATAATATAAATATAATAAAAATATATAAATATGAGAAATAATATAATGTAGATATAATAGTTATATGATATATATAATATATATAGTGTTTGAATTTCAGAAGCTTTCTAACATGTAGATATTTAGTAAATTTGCAGACTCTTGTTTCTTTACTATTTATTTTTTTTTGTTTTGGTACCCTTATGCTGCAGCTAAATCAGGCTAGTATCTGCCATGGATGCAAACTTTGTGGTGTTCTTTTACTGCCCTAGTTCTGTTTTTGCTGTGTGTGTGTGTGTGTGTGTGTGTGTGTGTGTGTGTGTGTGCGCGCGCGCGCACACTTTTCTATATTGAAGCAGTGCCCTGGCCTGTGGGGATTCAGTGAGACCCTAGGGAAGGGAGAGAAAGAATGAAGAAACAAGAGACACAAAGAATGAGAGCAAGTCTGATGTTCCGATCAAGCTCTGAAACTTTAATTTCCAGGGCAAGTTATAAAGACACAGCAAACCGGGAAGTTTGGGCGACAGTCATTGCTTAGGGCTATCCCACTATTGAATCCTTATCGCCCCAGATCATCCTACTGTCATATGCTTATTGCCTTAGACCATCCCACTGTCATAACAGGCTCCAAGGAAATGTCAGACTTTCTTTAAGTTCCTGGGACCTGAGACTAGGCTTCCCAGAACATCAGGTAATTTCCTGGGTTTGGCTCCTGGCAAAGCAAGGTTGGGCCTTGCCAATTTTGGAGGACTTTTGTGATGCACCATCAAGGGGAAGGATCCAGGCACAGGAAGACTGAAGTTTGATGGTCAGGGCTGAGAAAGAATGTTTTGGTGAAGGGTGTGAAAGAGAGAGGAACATGAAAAAGCTTCTATGAGGGGACACAGCCACACAAAAGCAAGGAGGCTTTCTGGATTGCTATCATGGACAAAGGTGCCTTTCAGTGTCTGTGGACAGCCAGAGAGGATTTGTCACTTTGAAATTTCTTCTTGGCAGCTGAGTTGTTTTTCTTTAATAAAAATCTCTAAGAACAAATTGTGGTTCATGGTTTAGGTCTTTTTGTTGTTGATTTTGTTTGATGATATAGTTCTGGATTTAGTGTGCATAGATCTTTAGCAAAATTTAAGATAAGGGCTAGGAGGTGTAGCCTAGCCTCCCCCATACACACACTAAAGTTTTTAAAAACAAAACCTGGAGAGAGAGAGAGAAACAAAGAGAGACAGACAGAGAGATAGAGACAGAAAGACAGAGACAGACAGAGACAGAGAGGCAGAGAAAGAAAGAGAGACAGAGACAGACAGGCAAAGAGAGAGAATACATAGACTTAGCACCAGACATCTTTATTATCTTTATTCATTGAGTCCTTTTGCCATCCCTACATATACAATATTTCCCTTCCCTTCCCTTCCCTTCCCTTCCCTTCCCTTCCCTTCCCTTCCCTTCCCTTCCCTTCCCTTCCCTTCCCTTCCCTTCCCTTCCCTTCCCTCCCCTCCCCTCCCCTCCCCTCCCCTCCCCTCCCCTCCCCTCCCCTTCCCTTCCCTTCACTTTCTCTCTCTTTCTCTTTCCTTCTGTCCTTCCTTCCTCCCTTCCTCCTTCCTTCCTTTTTTGAGGCAAGGTTTTTCTGTGCAACAGCCCTGGCTATCCTGGAACTTGCTTTGTAGACTAGGGTGGAAGACCAGAGTGATTTCAAACTTAAAGAAAATCACTGCCCCTGCTTCCTAGGTGCTGAAATTAAAGGCATGTACCACCATGCCTAGCTACATACACAATTTTTATTTTATTTTACTTTATATTTTTATTTATTTTACATCCCTACCAAAATTTCCCCTTCCTTCTCTTCTTCCAGTTCTCTCCTCAAACTCCATCTCCTCCTCCTCCATTTCCTTTCTGAAAAGGGCCAGCCTAGATGGACATCAACCAGCCACGGCATATCAAGTTGCAGTAAGACTAGACACATTCTCTCCTATTAAGCCTAGAAAAGGCAACCCAGCAGAGGAAAGGGTCCCAAAGTCAGGCAACAGAGTCAGAGACAACCCCTGCTCCCACTGTTAGAAGTCCCACAAGAAGATCAAGCTACACAACCATAACATGTGTGTGGAGAGCCTAGGTCAATCCCATGTAGGTTCCCTGGTTGACAGTTCAATCTCTGTAAGGCCCTATGGGCTCAGATTGGTTGATTCTGTGGATTTTCTTGTGGTATCCTTGACCCCTCTAGCTCCTACAACCTTTCCTCCCCTTCTTCATCAGGATTACCAAAGCTCTGCCTAATGTTTGGCTGTGGGTTTCTGCATCTGTTTCTATCAATTGCTGAGTGAAGCCTCTTTGATGACCATTGGGCTAGACACCCAATCTATGAGTACAGTAGAATATCTTTAGGAGTCATTTCATTGACTTTTTCCCCATTTATTTCCAAGGACCAGCTTTGGTTTGGACAGGAGTTCTGAGAGAAGGGGTTTTGGAAAGTGAAACAAAAGGCTGGAAGTCAAGTTGTGGGTCCAAGCTGGTGGCCTATGTTCTGCTCGAGACAGCTTTCCGGCCTGCTCTCTCTATATTCTGCTCAAGACAGTTCTCCAGGCAGATCTCTCTTGCTATTGTAAAAACTCTCTGGTTATCTCATTTCTTGCAGATCAAAAGACCAGTTTTTAATTTACATGCCAATTCAGTCTTTACCCCAGGTTCCCTTTTGATTATCCCATGAATCAGCATCCCATGGACCTGGCCCCTTGATTCTTAGGACAGCAAGCACATTTTTTTTTTTTTTTTTTTTTAATATTGCAAAAGAATTCAGAGATCTGTCTGTCTTTGTTAAGCACAGATGAGAAGCTAGCTGGGTGGGTCCCTACCTCGAAATTACCATGTCTACCATTCCTGGGCCTAACCTTGCTCTGCCCCAGGCTGACCCTGAACTCAGGAATCTGCTTGCCCTTGTAAGCATAAACAAAAAAATTTAGATGGGTGGGAACTTCTGTGATCATCACTTTATCTCCTTCCTTAGTGTCTTTCTGACAAGTTGGCTCATAGCACAGCTGCCTCTGTTCCTTTAGATTGTGAAGCTCCTTATATTAATATTGCATCCTTATATTTTACATAGTTGAGAAAATACATATTTTTAAACTTATGGTTTTAGAGTTCTTTTCCAGAGCCTTAAGGGCTGTCTTAAAGGTCCCAGCATTTCCCATTTTGCTAAAGATGTAGACACACCCTTAACCTTGGACATGTGCTATTTCTAATTATTATGGACTCATTAACATGAACAGGGAGGACATTCCTCAAAGGAGGAACATGAAAATATTATACAAATAAGCCTTATGCCCACAGTAACTGTCAATATTCATGGTGGCCTATGTCCTGCTGGCTCTGTTTCAGGGACAGGAACCATATTATGTAGTCCCTTACACATGGCCAAGAAAGACTTGGCAATTTGTGTTTGGTTCTATGTTGTGTTTTTGGTACTTGGCATTCTGGGCAGTATCAGGGATGTGCTCCATCTCATGGCATCAGTCTTAGGCTGGACCAGTCATTGGTTGGCCACTCCCACAATTTCTGTGCCACCTTAATTTCTGGACCACCTTTACCTCAGCACATCTTGTAGCCAGGACAAATACAAGTCGAAGGTTGTGTGGTTGGGTTGGTGTCCCAATCCCTCCTCTATAAGTCTCTACATATACAATGCTTGATGATAACTGATTGCTTCACTCACAAGCATTTATTGAATGTGTGTTACCTCTAAGGCACCAGATGCAAGAGTAAGGGAAAAGAAATTCCTGCCCACATGGGGCAGGGAGACTTGCATATGCAAGTTGGGGGCAGACTACAGGATTGTAAGGAGGTCCTCTCTCATGCCTCCTGGGGATGGCTTTCCCACTAAGCTTGCCTTGTATCTCTCAGCCTTGACTTCATGGATCTATTTATCTAGAGGTGTTGACGATGCACGTGTAGTACATTTTTTTTCTCTTTTTGCAATTACTAAATTCAGCTGTTGGTTTTTAAACATTTCTTTAGCTGCTGTTTTCTTGATTTCCCTAGAATGAATTAGCATCAATAACATCATTTTTTTCAAATACATTTCCACTTACTAACAAAAGAAATATCATCTATCATCCATTAACAAAGGAGGTCATACACTCATTTAGTTAGCATCAGATTCAGAGTGCCAGGAGCTCACAGTATATACTGAGTAACTACTAGCTCACAGTATGATTTGCCTGAGGTTACTACCTAGTTGATGGTATAATTGCCATGATTTTGCAATCCCTACTATTATGTGTATAATTATTTTATTTGTATCCTGTACCAATCTTTCTGATACAGAGTGTAATTTTATTGAGTATAGACATTTGAGTAAAGACATTTGTCTTTATTTTTGACTCCTGATGAATAACATATTTCTTAGGGATGAAAAGATCTGTTGGATAAATGCTTAGATGAAATATTAGTCAGGGTTTCCAGAGAAACAGAACCAATGGGAAATATATAGACATGCAAGAGAAGATTTATTATGAGAATTCACTCATGTGATTATGGAAGTTGAGAATTCTCACAATATGCTGTCTGCAAGTTGAAGAGCCAGGAAAGCTGCTGGTGAAATTGAGTCCAAGTCTGAAGGCCTATGAACCAGGGAAAGGATGTTATAACTTCTAAATTGAAGTCACAGGCCAGAAAAACCAGTTGGCCTGTGGGTGGAAGTCCTGATATGTGAATTCTTAAGAACCAAGAGCTTCACATTCCTAGCAGAGGAGATGGACATCTCGGCTTCAGGTCTTCTACTCTAAAGATAGACACCTCAGCTTAGGGTCTTCTGCTCTGAAGATGTACAGCTTGAAGTCCTCCTTCTCTCTCCCTTTACTTGGGGCCTTCAGTGGATGGATCAGTGCTTTTTCTACGTCTTTACTTGCTGTATGATTTAAATGCCGATCTCTTCCAGACACATAGACAGACCTGAGTCTCCCTTTGCCCCACTAAGCTAACACACGAAACTCATCATTACCATGGACAGCAATGACAAAGGACAAAGCTCTAGGGTTTCCACCTAGATCCACATGATATTTCTTTTGCATATTATAACATACAATGTGAACAAAATGTTTTCATTATTTTTGTGACAAATATACTTGAGGCACTAGGCTAGGCACTATATTAAATATAATTAACTGGGCAGTAGTGGGGTAACCTCTAATCCCAGAACTCAGGAGGGTGGTGGTGGTGCATGCCTTTAATCCCAGGATTCAGGAAGCAGAGGCAGGTAGATCTCTTGAGTTTAAGGCCACAGTGTGAGTTCTAGGACAAAGAAACTCTGTTTCAAACAAAACAAGAACCAAATTAGCTTACAGGTTTAAATATGATTAAGACATTACTTTCCTGGAGATAGAGACCATAAGCTAGATATCCTAGTGACAAGTACCCTAGTACAAGGTAGGATATAAATGCTGTCAGGGAGATACATATGTTGTTTAAAGAAAATCAGAACACGGAAGTAAACTTCATAGATGAGGTGACTTTTGGCTTGGACATTCCTGCAGGATCTAAATTCTAGAGGTAAACTGAGGAGGGCGGGGTATAGGAACACGAATCACTTTTGAGAACCTACAACGTTATCTCTCTTAGCTGTAGCATATGAAGTAAAGTGTAGTTAGGTTGGGGGGGTGGGAAAAAGTATGACTAAAAATTCAAGTTGTCAGTCAGCTTTGCCTTCTCAAGTTCAGGGCTTGGGACTTAGTTCATCAGGTTTATCAGCATGAACTTGAGCAGGGACAGTGTTATCGGTCAGCAGAAGATGGACTAACTCTAAGGGAAATCACACGGTGCTTCATGCCCTGAGGAGATTTTTAACAGCTCAGCAACAGGGAAGGTGGCAGGTCAATCACAGGGTGACAGTAGACTTGGGAAGATGGTACAGTGTGACTGCTTTGGTGAACGAACTGACACAGAAAGTGCAAGACTGAGCAGAGCCAATGACAGAGCCTCTGTCAGTAACACATGTTTATTACATGTTTATTATAGCCTATTAGGATTTTCCATATCCATGTTCATATCCTTCACTAGTGAGCCCATAGGAGACAGGGCTTATCTAAGCTTTGTCTGCACAAAGGGTTCGGCAGCTGCTAGGTGAATGAGTATTTCCAGAGTGATTGCAAGTTAGGAGAGGCAGCTGGGTAATGACTCCTGGCCCCTGGAGGACATGAGTGCTTCCTTTTGGACCTGCTGAAATTTGGGGTGGGGGCACATTTCAAGGAATAACAGAAAGAACTAGAGAATAGTTAGGGCTTGATGTGTAAGGGGAGGGATACCGAGAGTAGAAGTGATTAGGTTGGATACAGAGAGGATGCAGGCATTATATCCCTGCATTGGCTTGGAGAGAAAAAAAGTCTTCCTCCCATCTACCTTGCAACACTGTGATATGGAGCAAGTCCCCAAATAATGGGAAAGACTGAGGTGGCCATGTGGACTGTGCTTGCTCTCAGAAGCCCAGGGCAAACCAGACACGATGGGAGAGGATCATAGCATTAGCACTTGGGAGGCTGAGACAAAGGTTAGGAGTTCAAGGTCAGCCTGGGGTTTCATAGTGAGAGTTCTCTCAAACAAACAAATACAAACAACACAAAAGTGCCCAGAGGAAGGGAAATAGCACAAGTTGGTAGTCATAGAGCAAATCTGGCTTGCCTTCTGATTCAGTCTGTGGATTCTGTCTTGCCTCAGTTTCTCCTTGAATGAAATAAGGTTAATAGCAATCATAACAAATGATTGTACATACAATCATGCACATAACTCTGAAACTAGAGCTTGGTTGTAGTAATAACTGCATAAGCATTAATTCAAGTCTAGAAGAACCAACCACCTTATCTATATTAATAGCCCCTTTAATCCTTGGCAATTGTGTAGGTAGCTGTTATCTTCATCCCACTCAAGAAAACTGAAGCATAGAGAAATTTTGTAACTTATCAGAGTCTCATAGCTTCTAAGAGATAAAGCTTAACCCAAGATGGAGTCTTATCTCACCCATCCTGCCTCAGGATTATACACTTTCTTTTCTGACACATCACCCCTAAGTATACAAGGTGAGAACCACTTGTTGAGCAAGTTAGAGGTATGATCAGTAGGTTCAAAGAAGTGTGGCAGGAAGGCAACAATGGAGAGACACTGCTAGAAAGTTTCACTTGGCAGCCTTGGAAAAGAGCAGGTATGGAGACCAGGGAAATAGAGAATCCAGCCCAGGGAGGCTGGGTTTGCAAACCAGATTGGAAGACTGGCTGAATGTGTGGCTGTTGTAAACCAGGTGGAAGTGATACTCTGTCGAGGTACACAACTGGCAGCTCATACTGGGTGGAACCCAGGGTTTCCACCAGAGTCACTAAGCACTGTGTAGACACAACAGGAAGTTGAAAGGGGGCTTGTTTTTACTCTGTTTAAGAAAAGTAGCTTTAGTGACACTACCACTTTCCCTAGGGAAGTGTCTGTCTGATCACTAGAGTGGGTTATTTTATTAGGTGCAGTGGCTGTTTGGTTTTGAGGGGACCCCTACTGGGTTTTGCTTTGTCATCTGTCAGTCTCATGGCAGAAGGTGCCTGTATTCCACCTGACCCCCTTTGGGTAGGTTTTTTTTTCTTTTTTCTGTGCACAATTTAAGGGGAGGTTTATGTTTATACCTTATTGCACTTTTCATCTGTAACAGGTTGTGGTGATAATTTGCATTTTAGAAGTTAGAAAGATCAGTTCAGTTGATTTCCTGCTTTTTGTTCCGGGGTTCTGAGTGTCACCTCCCATTCAGATGGGATCCAGCAGAACACACAAAGCTGAAAATTCTAGTGAGTTGATTTGCCGTGGGGATAAAGTAAGTTCATCGTTTAGGGGTATCTGTCCTAGAGAGTTTGCTCTTCAGCTTTTTTGTTTGTTTGTTTGTTTGTTTGTTTGTTTTGTAATACTATGAGTGAAATGAGCAAAACTTTTGCTTTTATTCTACAAGTCCCAAGTCTACAGTGTATATTTCCATGAGCTTGAATTTCAAAACATGCTTCTCAGGTTAAGATCCTGGCCAGATTTTGAGCTCTCAGGAGCTGCTTGCTCTCTTGGACATGGAGTGATGGTGGGGGACATCTTTTGGTATTTCTTTTCTAACCTGTTCCTTCTCCTCTTTTCTATAGTTATAAAATCCCTCCAGGTTCTTGATTTCATTTGTTTCCCTCACCGAAAGGTGGATGTTCTAATTTCCCCTTTATAGCAAGTGACACTAATGCTTTAGTGATGTTTAGTGACTTAGCCTGGCTCAATCAGATAATAACATCAGTGAGGATGAGTCTCTAATGTGCCATCTTCAGACATCCTGTTCTTTCTTCGCTTTATATCACACGGATTTTTTGGTATGATGCTGGCAGGAAGCAAGGAAATAGGAGTTGGGCTGGGAAGTGTGGGCAGATTTCCATGTTATTAATTTTATACCCAGATCGAATTGCCATGTAGACCTTTCTGTGTAGAAGCAGCTCCACACCTCTCTTGGGGCATGGACTTGCATTTGGTATGTCTTGGGGGAACCATTAATTGCAATTATGGAGACAAACTAAAATGTTAGGTGTGGGCCAAGCCATGTTTCATGCTGTTTTGGGATGGCACATGTGTTTTGCTGGAGGTCAAGTTGAATTTCATGTTAGCCTGGTCTTGTAAAGCAAATGAAGGTGGGGAGCCAGTTGTGAGTTGGTGTCAATATGAGTTTTTAGTCAGGAAAAAGGGACCAGAATTAGTGGCTGCAGAGAAGTCAGTGGTGGAACTTCGACTATTAGGAATCCAGAGAGGGAGGCTCTAGAAATCTTGGCTGCAGCCATGTCTCAAAAGTTTATGAAGTGATCTGATCTGACTGAACTCTGGAAAGAACCCTCTAGAGCAGACCTCAGGACTAGACATGCAACCATGCTGTCCTGATAGACAGTAAGCTCCAAGTTCCTTCTGGGTCAGGACTGGAGTATAGGACCTGTTTTCCTGACAATCTGTGAGCAGTCCCCAACCCAGCAGTGGAGATTCTTCCTGAATCAAGCCACTCCCTCCACAGCCCCAAAGCAGAAGCAGTGGGTGGGTGGTGAGCTGGGTGTTGGCTTGAGGTCACATCCCACAGGCTGCTAGTCAATCGCATTGCTGTTAGATCCTGACCTTTCTCTTTCTGGACTTACAAAAGAAGAGTAGATGAAGGGGGAAATTAAATATTAGGGAAAGGAGGGTTTGGCAAACACAGGCATACCTGGCAGAAGTCTCTTCCTCTAGAGTGCGCATCATAGAGAGGATTTTGAGAGTTGACATTTCCAAAGCTGTAGCTGTAAAGAAGAGGATTCAACAAGGAAACTTAGATTTGGACCAGACTGTGGTCTAGATTTGGGGGTTAGGAGTCTGTGTAATTGGCCAACATAGGAGCAAGCACTGATGAAAGTGGAGTGCTTTGGGGCACCAATGAGAACTCGGAGGTCAAGGATTAAAAACAGAAGAAGAAAGAAAGGATGTCTATTTGCAGTGATCAGAGGCAAAAAGGCATCATTCAAGGTCCAGCATTCATTTAGGGCGTGCATCTCTGTACCCAGCCCAAATAGCTATGCAGTGTATATTGTATCTTATTATTTATTTGTTTTAGGAAGGTGGTAGAATGTTTGTAAACTAAATATTATTTTTAAAAACACTAGGAAAACCTACCCCCTAAAAGACTCTCATGGGAATTACCCTTTAACAGAAAAGTCTTATTTTAGGGAGTAGATGCTCTCTTTCAGTGATTGGCTCTGAATCTCTGGATTTTTAAAGAATTTCCTCTTTTAAATGCCAACATTGTACCCTTTTACAGATTTTGGAATGTTTTCTGTTTTTGAGACAAGGTCTTACCTTATATGCCAGGGTGGCCTTGAACTTACCAATCCTCCCACCTCTGCCTCTAGATTACTGAGATCATAGGATGTGCTATAACACTTAACTTTAGATTTTTATTTCCTACTGAGTGTTTGATTGCAAGATTTACAACTGAAGTTGGTAATTATTTCCCAGTTATTTTTTATATACTATTTTATATGTAGAATTTAAAGGAAAGCACAAAGTTACCTTTCTTAAGGTTTTTCAGGGCAAGGCTTGTGCAATAGCACTCTTGGAGGTGGCCAGCAAAGGAAAATCTTTCCAACAGAGGTGCTCAGCAGCTAAGTCTGACTTTTGGAAAACGAACATTATTCTTTTTGCTAAATGGGACACTGTGAGCTCAGTCATGTACACCATGAAAATAATTGGTGTGTTTTAGTTTGCCTTGTGCCAGATATCATGCTCGTTGAAAGGTGATTGGCCTCAAACCAGCACATTTAAAGGTCAACTGGTTGTTCTTAAACTGCAGAACTTTAACTCTTTCATTCTCAAGAGCTTTTACCCAAATAATGACCATGTCAGGAAGAGACAGTGTATACTACACATGAACCTTTGGAGCATTTTGCTCTTGAACTATTTTTTGTGACATTCTCTGGGCTCCCTGTAGCTTCAAAGGATCTGAGAAATGAGTTCCTTGCTGGCTTTTAGACATGAGTCAGAGCAGCAGAGACTGGGTTCTTCCATAGTTACTACATTTGGATGGGGCTCTAATGTGATTGTGGCCAGCACATGGGTATCATCATGAGCTGGAAGTCCTATCCCTTTATTTCAAAAGCTTCAAATTGTTTAGGAAACAAAGCAAAACAAAACAATCCCCTTCTCTTTCTTCTTTTTTTTTTTTTTTTTTTCACCTTTGAACAACCTTTTCAGTTCCATAAATACCTCAGAAGAGAAATTCTCATCAAGTGTTCAATATCAAACCCAGCTGTTTGTCATTAACTCTGGGGTTGCTGGCACACTGAAGATGGGTTCTGATGAGTTTTCTTAACCCCTCTGACAGGATACCTGGGGTCAGCAAGCTCATGTTGATTTCCAGAATATCTCCCATCTCTTGGTGCTAAGTTTCCCAAGATAAGGTTGAGAACTGGCCCATCTCAAATAGGTTGAGTGGACTTTAGTCACCTAATAAAAGCACCCTTGTGCTTTGGGTTAGTGTCTTGGTGAGCCCCTTGACATTTATTGGTCAGCACTCTGCTATCAATACTGGTTTGGAAGCTCCAGGATAAAGCTACCTGCTGATACAGACCTAGAACTCTCAGCTCTTTCTCTAGCACCATGTCTGCCTGTGTGCTGTCATGCTTCTTGCCATGACAATAATGGACTAGACCTCTGAAACTGTAAGCCAGCCCCAATTAAGAGTTTTCCTTATTATGAGTTGCCATGGTCATGGTGTCCCTTCACAGCAATAGAAACCCCCAACTAAGACATTAGGCCTGCAAGATTTCTTCTTGGTGGAGTTGTACAAACCTATGAGTTTGGCTTAAATTTGTTCCTCTTCTCATGCCTTAAAATTCAAGTCTATTTTTGTTTTCTGTTTCCCTGTTTTTTTTTTTTTTTTTTCTTTTCTGTTTCTCTGTTTCTGGAAACTGAAGCTGAGACTGGTTGAAAGACTAGTTGAGACTGGTTGAAAGACTAGCTGAGAGTGGTTGGAATACATTTGGGGTATAGAATGCTCTGTTCCAGAGAGTAGAGAACACATTGATCAAGGTGGTACCTGAGGCTGAAATGAAAGGGTGAAATGCAGTCATGTCAGGTGACTATCAGCCCACCAAAAGGAGGATTTGAAAGAATAGAGAGAAGGACAC
The DNA here is from genome assembly GCF_011762505.2 of Arvicanthis niloticus. Classification (NCBI taxonomy): domain Eukaryota; kingdom Metazoa; phylum Chordata; class Mammalia; order Rodentia; family Muridae; genus Arvicanthis; species Arvicanthis niloticus. Next base: position 45,325,583 of record NC_047676.1, on the reverse strand, counting down.
ACAAAGAAACCCAGCTCAGCATGGCTTATAGGAAGTAACCCATCCATGGAAACCAAGAGATCTGGATAAAGGACAACTGTCCTTTATCTTTGCTCAGGGCTTCTGCAGGACCTGCTGGTCCCTCTCAATGTGTGTTGTATCCAGTACCCTAAGGACTGCTCCCAAACATGCTCTGTCAAACGTCCTGACCGCTGCTTACCGCTACTACATTGTTCTTCTCAAATTCTTCTCTAGTTAACTCACTCATGATCAATATGTCTCTCATAAGTTGATGCTTTAATTATGAGTCTTTCATCATCCAGACTCTATTCTATCATCAATTGACACCCACAGAGGAGTCTTTACATCTGAACAAAATGAAAGTGCTGTTGCTATAACATACAACCTGGTGTGAGTCAATTTATTTTGTCGTTGTTGCAAACTATCAGCAAAATCTAGGAAGTAAAGATTTCTTTTGATTCTTAAGTTTTATAATCTTCAGTACATGGTTTTCTGGCTCCGTTGTTTTGGCCCTAGGTTGAGGTAGAATGTCATAAAGAGAGGGTCATAGAAAGGCTTTTTCATCATGGTAGACATGGGGGATGGAGGGAAAAAGAGAGGAAGGAGGGCATAATTATGCTTATTTATAAAAGGGAAAGAGCATAAATAAGAATGAAAATTTCTAAGAGTTTTAGCATTTCAAGATGGACTCAGAGGCTGAAAGTGATGTAACCATGGCTACATGGGGAGGAAAAGAAATCAGTATATTTTTATTTGTGTATATTGTATATCATGACATTTCATATGTTCATGTGATAAACTTTTCATGACATCCACCCAACTTCCCTTGAATTCTCAGACAAAAGACACACGCACACAGTTTGTTCCTTTTCAGCTTGCCTTAGGACACATTTCGGAGCACTGCTATCTCCTGCCCAGAAAAGCATGCCCTAATCAGTTTCTTCTCTCAGTCTCTCCCGCCTGTCCTAAAACCTCGGTAGTTAAACTCCTCTAGCCCCTGCCAAATCTCCTCCTGACCATCTGCCTGTAGTAGTGGCCACAGGTTCCCAACTCCTCCTGAGACCTCACATGGCTGCTTCTTTCTTTTGGCTCCAAAGTTTGTCGAAAGCTCCCAAACTCTTTCCTTGCATCTGCCTTTTCCTCCTGGGACCTGGAAGTCCTGCCTTTACCTTCTGCCCAACAACTGGCCCATGGCTTTCTTTACTGACAGATCAAGAACCAATTGGAAAACAGGACCTTAACATCAGAACCGACCCCTACAAATATATGTTGATCATATTCATTCTCGGCACCCTCTCCTCTTTTCTCTTCTCCTTCTCCCCACCTCCTCCTCCTATTCTTTCTCTTCCCCTTCTTCCTCCTCCCCTTCCTTCCCCAATACTCTCCTTATTTCAGGTATTATTATTATTATTATTATTATTCCTCAAACACTGTATATGTAGGAAAACCATGCAACTCATGATTTCTAATTCTGGCTTATTTCACTCAGCGTGATGATCTCTGGTTCTCTATTTGCCTGGTGGCTGCAACTTTTGGTCCTTGGAGATCCAGGATTCCAGCGGCATGCTATGTGCTGCCTTTCACTATATCACTGTTTCTTTGTCCTTCTTAGCTTCCCTGTGACTGATGTCTTCATTCTTGGTGTTCTTTCTCTCTGGGTTTAGAGTGAAGTTGTTTCCTGTCTCCACAACTTTTCTGACTGACAGAGATACATAGAAATTTCTAATCTGCCACTTTACCTAGAAGCCCCAGTCATTTCTTATTCACAGATTCCATATTTGCGAATGTATCTATTTGCAAAAGTTTGTTTATAACACCAAAAGGTAGCACTGCCAGGATTTTGCAGTCATTCATGGATAAGAGCCATGAAAACTTTGAGTTGTAAAACATAGCCCCAGCTGTGACTGAATGAGGTGATGTGCAGATTCTGCATTCCACTATTTTACTATGTATGAGAAACTGTCATTTTCATGGTACTTTTGGTGCTGTGCTATTGAATCTTTTGTTTTTTGCTGGTGATTGGTTCCATCTGATGGCTTTCATGCCCAGTGCTGAAGTATCCCTAAGCACAAAAAGGTTAGTGTGTCCCTTTAGAAAAAATGTGTGTTCTGAACAAGTTTCTTTCAGCTGTGAGTGAAGGAACTGTCTCTAGAGTTTCAACATTAACAAATTTATCTAAGTATGTTAAATAAAGTATCTTTAAACAGAAAGCCACAGGAATTCGGCCCAAGTTGTGGATTTATTGATGAAAGTCTTGAGATCAGAGGCTCTCATGAAGCTAACTTTATGTTTCTACTGGAAACAATGGACCAGTGTTTGCTAATTTAGAATTCTTAGCAATTTTTAGCATATATAAACCACTGTAAATATGAGTCAGCTCTGTAAATGTTTTATTTACGCTGAAATGATGGCCAAAGCATAATGTGTGTGTAGATAATTTGTGGAGTAATAGTCAACTCAAGCAATGCTGATCTTTTATTTAATTAAAAACACACTGTTCTCTATTGAGAACAAAATTCTGAACAAATTTTTTTTTTTGTTTAGAATTCTAGTGCATTTTAGCAGATTTTTTTTGATAAATACGTTGAATAAATTGGGCATATTTGAGTTACAAAGTTTATGCTCTTAAAGCATTCCTAATCTATGATATAAGATGGGAGGCATGTTCAGTAAAGTATATTGAAAGTCACTTGTATTCTGGAGCAGATATTAAACAGACAGAGTTGGTGAAGGTCCTAATCATTCTTGGGCATCCAAGAATACAGTGTGAATAAAGGAAGTAAGTGTACAGTTTCCATAGGACAGGGAAGTATATCATACCTGTCAAGGCTGAGTTATCCAAGAACTCCAGGGATTTGCAGAAGGAAGGATTTTCAGAGGTCCTGCAAGGAGGGAGAACGAAGCCTGTTGAGATGTAGCACTGGAACTGGAAAGCAAATGTAGCGCTCCACCCTGAATCTTTCCATCAACCTGTGATTGATGCCTTAATGCTTGAGCTTACTATTAGCGCCTCTGCTTACATATGAGATCATGTTCCCGAATTTCACCGACTGATGTGGAAATGCCAGTCTGATTTGTTCCATGATGGGCTCCAACAGTCTGTGTTTTCATTTATGAATATTTTACCAGGAAGACATTCATACATTTTATGTGATTCTCCAAGGAACTCATAACTCCAAAAAGAAACAAATATCTGTGCATGTTCAGAAGGTCACTTTGTGTTGCATATAGGAGAGTGGATTCAGGGTAATGAAGTATTTTGTACATAATCTAGCAGAGGACTTAAAAAAAAAACATAAAGCCAAAGGAGTGTTGAAAGAAAAGTTTTTAAAAATCAGATACAAAATTTGCCCTCTGAAGATATATTCCAAGGAAATGATTACAAGGTAATTAGAAATATGGAGAAATTGAATATTATGTAGAAAGATACAGGACTTTCATTGTAACGTAAAAATTGGGAATTGATATAAAGTATAGTTTTTAAAGATTGCTTAGCTTTTGTTAATGAGACCATGGATATTTCTTTTTTTATTCTTTTTCTTCTTTTAATTTTTAAATCATCTAGTGTGACCGTATATATTTTAAAATACCTGTTTTGAGATTGCATTATAATCACATCATTTGCCTCTTTCATTTTCTCACTCCAAAGCTTCCCATGCTAGCTCTCATTTCAAATGCATGGCCTTCATGGCCTCTTTTTCTTTAATTGCTGCTGTTGTTGGTGATGGTGATGGTGGTAGTAGGGTGTGTATATCTGTGTGTGTGTCTCTATGTATGTATCTGTGTGTGTGTATGTGTGTGTATTGCTAAATACACAAATCCAACTTTGTTAGTCTGTTTACTGTTACTATGTTACTTGTATGTATATGTTTTTCAGGGCTGACCATCCATTAGGTAATGGATACCCAATTGATGTGGACTTTGGAGAAGACTATTTCTCTGGCTCTCAGCATTCCTTAGCTACCTGTGGTACTTTGTCTGTGGCTGAGACGTCCTGAGCTTTACCTCTCCCATACAGGCATGTCTATTAGCATGACTGCCACTTTACTAAACAATAATAATCTGTGACTAAATTCTAACTACTTGTCCCTATGCCCACAGGTAAGTGTAGTCCTCACCCCTCACCAAGGAAACTTTTCTTCACAACAGAGACTATTACAGAAAACTACATCCAATCAAAATGCAGAGGTGTGGAGCCCAGCCTCAGCTGACACACCTACACACAGCTCTTGCACCTAAGGCTCAGGAATCTTGAAGAAAAGGGGGTAGAAAGATTGTAAGAGCCAGAGGATGAGGCAGCTTGCTCCAAGATTGCGTCTCCTAAAAATGTCAGCAGCTGCACCCATGAAGCCTTATCAACAGTGCTGTTTAAACATGGTTGGAACAAGAATGATAATCATACATTTTTGTAATCAGAAAAATGGTGAACCATACTGTATCTCACTGGAATTAACACTTATCTAGAGGAAAATTTGTTTATACTTTTTAAAAATCTTATTATTTTTTATATAATATATTTTATTGTATTCTTTCCCATCTCCCAGCTCCTCTCAAACCCTTACCACCCCATCTCTTCTTTATTCTCTCTCTCTCTCTCTCTAAGACAAAATACCAACAAAAAATTAAAATAAAAACAAACAAAAACCCATATGACAAAAAACATTAGACAAACACGACAAAACCCCTTGGCATGGGTCCTGCCCTGAAGTGTGGTTGATATACATAGTGTTATTCCATTGAAGAAAGTGATTTCCCTTCTCTGTGCAGCTATCAATTGAAAATGGTTTATTGATTAGGAATGGGATTTTGTTCCCACTCCCCCTTCACCATGTTCAGATTTTATCTGGCTTGAGCTTTTATACCTTTATGCATGCTGTCACAGTTTTCGTGAATTCATATGTTTATCATCCCTGTTGAGCTTGGAAAGGGCTGTCTCCTTGAAGTTATCCATCACCTTTGGCTTTTGCAGTCTTTCTGTTCCCTCTTCCACATCAGTTCCTGAACTTTTATGGGAAGGGTTTGATGGTGAGATCCCATTAGGGCTGAATGCTCTGGAGTCTTTCATCTCTGCACATTCTCCAGTTGTGGGTCTCTTTTAATTTCCATCTACTGGCTTCCCTGGTGAGTGCTGAGCAGTGCACTGATCTATGGATATAGCACTATGTCATCAGAAGTTATCGTAGTGCTATGTTCCTTTAGTAAAATAATAGTAGTAGGTTCACCCTATGGCCAGTGGCCTACATAGCCTCAGGTTCTTGACCACTTTAGCACTGTCAGGTATAGTTCTGTCTCATTGGGTGGCCCTTGAATCCAATTAAATAGTGGTTGGGTGCCCCCATACTATTTATGCAACTACTACACCAGTATATCTTGCAGGTAGGCTACTGGTATAGTCAGGAGGGTTTGTAACTAGGTAAAATCAATGTTTTTTTTTTTTTTTTTTTTTTTTTTTTTTTTTCTCCAATGGCATGCAAAGTACCTTTTAGTATCATGGATGCCAGAAGTAGGGGTAAAGCTTCTAGTTGGGCCCTAGCTCCATCCTCATGGTCAGTAACATAAGTAAGTGATGTCTTTAGCAGTAGTATATCACTGTCAGTCAGTGAAGGGTAACACCAACGGCGTGGATAATTCTGGGGAGAGAGCCTATGGTACCACTTTGGCCAACAACTTAACCAAGGTAGCAACCCATTCCTAGCACCAGAGGTTTTACTTGGGGGCACAAAATGTCTCAATTGTGCCTTGTCTCCTCCATTGTGTGGTGACCCCTGTTAATTAGTGTCTACATTTCAAAACATCTTGTTCTTCATATAAGATGAGCTGTGTTATTTCACACTCATCACAAAGCTCCTTTTCTTCCCCTAGCATTGGGTCAGCTTAACCCTTTGCACCCGGCTGCTTTTCCTTTTAGTCATTTCATTTTTCTGAAACCCAGTTCCTGTCTGCTTTTAAATGGTATGGCATTGGCATGTTCTCTTTCACAGTCTGGATATGGTTTGCACGGTTTGATTTTGCAGATAACCACACTGGTTCTTGTTTCAATATAATGCACCTTTATTTTGTAGAGGAAGTATTCATAAAAAACTTCCTCTAATCTGCAGAGCCTTGGTAATACACATGGATTAATTTTACAATTTTTTTGTCCCCTTCTGGATTTCATTACTTATTTCTCATTGTATTTACCTACATTAGAAACATGAATATGTCCACTTATGTATGCATGTATGAATATACATATGTGAACAATATAATGTGTGTGAGTTAATGTTGGTGTATGTGTATGTGCACACATATATCAGTGTATGTAAACACATGTTCTGGTTCTTTTAGGTTGGGCACTTCATATCTTATCTACTCTGCGGGAGCAGGCACTCAGTCAGGCTCACTGCCCTCACTTGTCTTTTTATTCCACTTTCAGAGAATGCTGTCAGGGCCTCAGACTGCATCATGCATGGATGATAAATCTGCAAGCTAGCAACTACAGTTTGAAATTTTGATGAAGATGATGTAAATTGAGTAGTCACTGTGAGCTTTCCAGCTGGGCCAAAGATAGGCGGGTGACATTTAATCTCCTCCAAAGCCTGCCATTTAACAGACAAGAGGCATATATTAGATGGCGGTGTAAGTCCATTCATATGCTATATGTATGAATGCCGACTGCATTAAAATGTCACCCTGAAGAAAATGCTAAAGGCCAAATCAGGAGACTCTGGATCAAAAAAAAAAAAAAAAAATCAATAGTACAATAGTAGGATTTACAGGATGCATAGTTTTGAGTGTTCGCTGGGATTCAAAGTAGATATGTATAATTGAAGAACCATGCTTATTTTATTTTCATAACTCTAAGGTCTGTCTTTGAAGTTGGCTCCAAGGCATTTCCATCAGCACTGAGCCTTGAAAATCGGACTGCTGAGTAAAAGGTATGATGAAAAGCACAAGACAAATATGACACTGGCTTGCAGTGGGCAGACACCCATGACTGTTTTATAGTGCCGAGTTCAGCGGCTCCACAGTGAAGAAAAATGTATGCCTATGGGCTTTCTGTGGCTGAGAGCCTTTCATTCGCTACTCAGAGCACGAAAATGAGCAGATAGAAATATAACCACCTAGATGGAAGTGTCACTCTTAGTTATTTTCTTAAACTTCAAAGTGACATCAAATATGTGCTTCATAAAGCTGTCCTGGTAGAAGCCATCAGGCAAAGGTGTGGGGGTGGCTCTTGAGCTTCAGGAGGATGCACCATGTCAATACTCTGAGAGTGGTTCAGGCCATGATTGGGCTCTAATATTATAAAACCACTGAGTCATCCTTGGTTGCTTCTCTCTTTTCATTGTTCGTCATCTTACTGTCTGTCTTCTCTTCTTTCTCCCATTGGGTAGTCCCTTGGCTGCTCCTCTCTTTCTGTTGTTTGTCATCTTACTGTCTGCTCTCTCTTCTTCTCCTTCCAGTTACCACTGGTCCCTTTGCCGAGAAGTCTTTTGGGGAAGGATCATTCAAACATACACTAGTGAGATATAACATTGATATTATTCCATTTACAGTTGAACTTGGATTTTGGATGTCTTCGACGGGCAGGTGTGTGGAACACTGTGTGGACATGGCAGGACTTGGGATGGGGGCTTTGCATGTATAGCCTCTTCTTCAACCAGTAACTAGCATAAAGAAAACAAAACAAATAGAAAGAAACTCATTTGCTAGTGGAGATATGGCTTCTTGTTTAAAAACGTGATCTTTCTTTCCAAGATGAATTCTAATTTTTACACAACAGTCACTGTCTTAATTAGGATTTTACTACAGTAAACAGACACCATGACCAAGGCAACTCTTAAAAAGAACAACATTTAGTTTGGGGCTGTCTTACAGGCTCAGAGGTTCAGTCCATTATCATCAAGGTAGAACATGGCAGCATCTAGGCAGGCATGGTGCAGACAGAGCTCAGAGTTCTATATCTTCATCCGAAGGCTGTTAGCAGAATACTGACTTCCAGGCAGCTAGGATAAGGATCTTAAAGTCCACCCCTTCAGTGACACACCTACTCCATAAGGGCCACACCTTCTAATAGTGCCCCTCACTGGGCCAAGCATATACAAACTATAACAGCCACTTTATCAACTTCAATGTCAGACAAATGTGAAAAAGAAGATGAGAAATTGTTGGACAAGATGGGGAGAGTGACTGTATTTTAGGACTGGAGCGTATTGATCAAGTATCCAGTAGACTCAAAGTTCATCTAGATGATTTCCCTTTGGCTTTCTAACTTCTGTATGGAGGAATCTGTTTTATAACCTGATCTCTGCAGAAAGAGTGAACGCAGCCTTGGCCTGGGAGGAAACAAGGTCTCAAAGGTAGATAGAACAGAACGGCCTTTAAAAAGTTGTCTTTCGTAGGCCTTGCTAAATCCACATACCTAAATAAGGACCAAAAAGCAAACCAAATCAAACCAAAACCCAAACAACCAAACTAAAGGAAACAACCCCCACCTGAAACCTATGAAAGAACTAGAGAAGTAGGTTGTCATTATACCAAATCAATATGCAAGGTCATAGAAGCAAAAAAAAAAAAAAATGTTCAAAGGAAGATGAATTAGGCATTTCTTAAGTTTCAGAGGTGCTTACAATGATATATTAAAAATGGAAATGAAAAAGCCATCAGAGAACACAGTAGTCCCTGAGGTAATGTGGAAGCTATGGGAAATGGTTGACTACCATCACTGGACTAGCTAGAGTGCCCCTAGTCCCTTCAACTTTCCAATATTTCTTTCCTTTTCAGACTCTAAGAAATCCTTACCTACTTGCCCCAGACTTGTTTCTCTTTCTGAACAGAGATTATCTCTGCACCATGGTGATGTCCCTTCCACTCCTCATTGTGTGGCTTGTCACTCTGACTAGATGGTAAGCTTTCTTAGGTAAAAAGATAAGTTTTTGGAATTTTTTCCCTAAAATCATGGTATTTACAGATGAAGTTTAATGAATGTTGCTTGACTCCCTGAATACTTCCAGATTAAAACCTTTTTCTCTGTATTCCAAATACAAATATACATACTGATTTATTACACACACACACACACAATGGGTGTATATAATCCCTGATACATACACACACACACAATGGGTATATATAATCATATACATATATACACACATATATATTCTCACACATATTATTATAGATAGATAGACTATATATTAGATACATATGTGTATATATAGCAATACATATATAATATATATATACACACACATATATAATATATATCCTATTATCCATCTGTTGATTGCTCTATTATCTATTATCTGTCTGTCTATGTATCTATGTATCTATCTATGTATCTATGTATGTATGTATGTATCTATCTATCTATCTATCTATCTATCTATCTATTTAATGATAACTGTAGTTCTCACCCTTCTTTAGAAAGACTTCCTTTTTATAGCAGATGGAGACCATTACAGAAACCTAGAACTGGTCAAAATGCAGAAAATATGAATAAGTGAGTGTGAGGTGCCCAACTCCAACTGACATATGTGTGATACAACCTTCATAGTAAAGACTGGGGGAAAATTGCAGAAGACTGGGCAGAAAAGTTGTGTAAGAGCCAGAGGCCCAGGATGCCTGCTGCCTGATAGTGTCTGTAGACGTGACCTGGAAAATGCACCCATGAACCTGTCAGTAGTATGATTGCAGGAACAAGACCAGCATAATGACAATACCAGTTGACATGCTAATGTGAACACAGGAAATCCCACATGGTCTCATCCCTAGATGAAATGTAAAAAGGGGCCAGTGTTGCAGAGAGAGGGAGAATTAGTTTCTATCAGGAAGGAGCTCCCACTTAGGATTTTAAGTCCCAAGTGGCCAGTACTGAACACATGTGCATATGGACAATGTTAAATGAACTCAGTAGGGCACATATGTGTGTGTGTACATACGTGTAACAGTGATTATTGAAAAAGAAAATCATAAATTTGGAAGAGGGGACAGGAGGGGTTTAAGGTAGGGAGGAGTGATATACATAAATTTACACGATAATATTTTTAAAAACTTTAACAAGCATTAATGAAAAAAATTTCATTTCTGCTTCTATGATGACTATTTATGTGGTATATTCTGATAAAGCTATGGAAGCCCAGCTAAGACAAGAAGCAGGAGGAAATTTGTAAATATGAGAGTATGAATGGAGAGGGCATTTAGCTCTGTCTTGACATGAGTAGTAACACTGATAACAGAAATGATACCATAGCCTTACATTTCTATAGATTCTTGATTCTTTGTCATGTAACAAAGGACAGATGGGTAAAAGGAATAGCAATGAAATACAGATATAAAAGCAACAGTTCCAAAGAAAGACAATGAGAACAGCTAAGATTAAGGAAATGGGAAGAGAATTTACTGACAACTGGGAATGGTTACTGAATAAATAGCACACCCGGCAGAGAATCAAATAAATATTTACAGTGTTGGCGTACTTGTAGCTGTCTATAGATTACGGCGTGCTTTGACTTGTTCTCTACCATGTGAACCGGGTTGGTGGTGGTGGTGGGGAGTCAACTGGCTTCTCACATACCCTTCCTTTTCTCATTTTCATTCACTAGGAATGTGAGTACTGATAGGCATTTCTTTGTTTCATATGCTGTATCTATATGAACAAAAGGTATGGAAGCATAAGACCCATTTTCATTTCAGTGATTTCAGAAAAATCACAAGATGCTTGCTGTGGGGAGTGACATTACATTGTACTTATCTAAGGCTCTAACCTGAGGCTTCAGATCTAAAATGATTGTCAATGGAGCTGATAACGTATAAGCAAGTTCCTGTTGAACACTTGAACTCATAGTAATTGCCACTTCATGCATAAGACTGATACAAGATGCAGCCAACCTAAATCCCAGCATAGATGGCTAAGAGGCTGAAGTCTTGCCCTTATCTAAAGAACTATTGGTACATGATGGCTTCTTGGAGAGACAATTTTCTTCAGGGAGCACACCCTGATAGGCTGCCCATGCCTAGGTGGTCCATAATCATGTTCATATCATCATCATTCAGTGAGTACACATAAAGAGCACATAAAGTAAGAGGGGGAAACAGTAGGAAAGATAGGAGAGAAATTATAGATGGGTAGATTTGATAAAAACTTATTATATACATGAATGACTATTTAAAAAGTTCTAAACAGAATGTCCCATGTTACAGAATTTATACTTTCTGTAGAACTGGAAAAATGCACATGGAAATGTTCTGCTCATCTCATGTCACAGGCCATCAAAAGTCTGCTGCTTTGGGGTAATGGACTGCAGGTATGAAATGACACTTGAACTGCGACCTCCTCTAACATCTGGCTGTGTTACCAATCAACTGTGGGTCTTTTGTTTGCTTCAAGTGGGAATTACGGGTAGATGAAGAGACAGTCCTGATACCCACCAGTCTCTTCATCATTAATTTCTGGCAGCAGAAAGGCAGTGGCTGATAGCTTGCTGCCTTCTCTGGGTGTTACTGGGTGCAGGCTTCTGGGGTGCTTAATTCTTAGCTCTATTGCGACTAACACTGCAGCTCTGACAGAGGTCTAGGAAGCTGTGTTTCCTAGACATTGACAGCAGATCCTATCACAGCTTTCCAGCCTACAGTATCTCCTCTGTTTCTTGTTATTTCTGCCCTGGGCATTCTCTGGACTCTTCAGCTCCCTCCATTCACTGCTGCCCTTGTCACTACCACCCCCATCCTGATGGTGGCTGCTACTGGTTTTGAGGTTGCTTCCTCTGCCTCCAATTGTTGTTTCTGACCCTCTACTAACTTTGCCTTGATACCTACTTGTTGCTGCTGTAGTTGCAACTACATCATTCCTATTACCATCTCTGTCATCTCCATGGCTACGGTTGCATCCTCCTTCATGTTACATCTAACTCTACTGATGATAATCAAAGGAGGTATAAGAGATAACCCAAGAGAAGTCTTTCTATTGGCACCAGTGTTACAATATCAGGATGAGGATGGTGCTTTGCACAGTGTGTCTCCTAGTATGCTCACAGTGAACCTGCGTTTATAGCTGGAAAAGGGGTGTTTACGTCACTCTTAGAAGACCTCCATTCGAATGAAGGACTGTATTCATACTGGTGGTCATGGGGTCATTCTCTCTGCATCACTCACAGATGTCTTCTGCTAGGCCACAAGAGGTGCTATTTTTCTGACCTGTGAAGAAACAGTTGCACGATCACCTAGGTATCACTGAGACTTGTGAAGGTGTCAAGTCAAGGACAATCTGTTTGAGAACATTGTGATTTAAGCGGTGTGCAACTTAGGAAGCAAAGCTTAGCAGCAGGCAGCTGTGGTTGTCATGTAGCTTTCACGAGGCATCTGTGGGGGAGTCTTTAATGTGATTGGTGCTGTCGTGAAGGTAGCTTAGCTGGTAGGTCAGTCAGTGAACGTGTTCACTCAATGAAGCTGTCAGTTAGGATGGCAAATTGGCCCTGTCCCAGAATCTTAGCTTAATTTAAGGAAACAAATTTACAAAGATATTTAAATATAGACATCATTAACAGTGACTTTTTAACATTGTTTATTTCCTGCCTGACACCCCAGGGAGATGGGTCTCCTTTGTCTCAGAGGGTTGAATTTTTCTTAAGCATCTGTTTTGTTTAGAAATGGAGGGTAGATGATCCACCTACTAAGACATTCCAGTATTAGTAAAACTTTGAGAGCAGGCTGCAAAAGGTTTGAGTGATAAGGTGTGAGGTAAATACTTGTGAAATCCTCAGAAGGCTTTGGCTGTCCCCAAGTGAGAAGAGAGATTCTTTCTAGTTAAATAACGTTCCCGTTGAAAACGATGTTGTAGAAGCAGAGTCTTGTCTCTTGCTGCCAAAAGCATGATCAACTTTTTCTCTCCCCAAGATCCAGGAATTAACCCCTGATCTGTGACAATCGTTCTCTTTCCATTGCCCAGTTTCAAGTATTGCAGGGAACTTTTCCCATGTGAGAGTGGAGACAGAATTCCAGCCAGGGCAAGAGTGGCCACAGTGTCTGGGCAAATCATTTCATCTTTTCCACCCTCAGTTACTGTAGCTGTAGGAAGGGAAAATGATATCCGCCATGTCTTAGAATGGTGATCTTTCCCATCTCCAAATGCCCAGCCCATGTCAGCTACTTGCTGAGCTTTCGGTATGCAGTATCTTAAGTTTCTCATCTGTTCTGCGTGACTGGAATAGTATTGTCATCCATGTTCTACAGCCATGGAAGCCAGGGCTCAGACTACTTCAGTAACCACTCCATGGAACTTTGAAAGTCGTTTAAAAAGAATCACACATGAGAACATTTTGAAAACCTCCAAGCTTTCTGAAAGTATATGTTGCTACTGATGGATGTGAATTAGGTAGTGTGTCTTCATTGAGTTTCTTACAATAAATACTTAACCTTGAGCCAGGTTTTAAGTAATCTATGAAGTGAGGGATTTCCCCTAACATATATATATATATATATATATATATATATATATATATATATATATATAATATAAGCTATATTATATGGAAATTTAAAATATACTCAAGTAAAAGTCTCTGCCATTCTTAGGATCAGGCATCCATTTCTAGTTCACTGTTTTTAGAGGAAAGGAATAATGAAGCAAATTTACTAATCAAAATTGACTTAAAGTTTTAAGAAATAAAAACCATCGCATATAACCCAGCCTTCATGTAACAGTCCTGAAAACATGAATGTTGTTACAAAAACTTCAGAGGAGACCAGAGAAATGTTTTACAAACCAGCGTCCATCTGCTGAAGGTTCATTCATTATCTATGCTAATGACCAACAGTTTAACATGGCCCCTACATCTAGCTCTTGGCTGTTTGTTTTTTAGAGTCTATAATGACCAACAGGATTGTTAAAAACTTACTTGAAAGGCTTACCCTTGGTTCAGAGGCATAAAACTTCCTGTGTGAAGACAGCTGGGAATCCACAGAATGTCCCTAAAATAAGCACCAACGTTTGGAAAAACAATTTTCTCTTTCAGGAAGCATCCTGTTTCCACAGAGAGGCACCAGCATAAGATATCTCTTTGTGTTTCTTACCGAGGAGGAGTCAGGATATCAAGGAGCCAGGAGTTAATCTCCATGACAGGGTAACATTCAAGAAAGGCTTTTCCCTTTGTGTTTTCCAAGATCTCCTAATGTGTCAGTGAAAGTCAATAAAGCTCTACACAGGGATCAGCTGAGCCCAGAAGTGAGTTGTACTTTGCTTCCCGTGCTTAAGATTCAGATAAAAAGAGGAAGGAGTTGTGAGACTGAAGCTACACACAACACATGTTCATCTTCTGGCATAGACCAATTCCCACTACCCAATCAAAGCCCTTTTGTTTCTGAATATACCTTCCAGTTGTTCTTGAAAACTTGTGTGTTCTATTCTGCGGGCCCGTGTAGATATTTAAAGAGATCAAAAGAAAATGCATTTTTGCATTTTGAGGAAAGGTGGAGGACATTTGATCTTCTAGGCTTTATCAAACATGTTTAATGGATGGAATATAGTTTTGTGTATGGTTTTTAAGAGATACATGTTGGGACCAACATGATTTATTTATTTATTTATTTAATTTATTTATGTATTTATTTAGTTATTTGTTTATACTTATTCACTTTATATCCTGCTCACTGTCCCCCTCATGCTCAGCCCCTTCCATAATCCTTTCCCCATCTCCCTTTCTCTTTTTCTCAAAACAGGTAGAAGTTCTTCTTGGTACCACCCCCACCCCCAATCATACCATTTCAAGTTTCTGGGAGGCTAGGTGCTTCCTCTCCCACTGAGGCCAAACAAGGCAGCCCAGCTAGAACATATCCCATAGACAGGCAACAGCTTTGGGATAACCCCTGCTCCAGTTGTTTGGGACCCACATATAGACCAAGCTGCATAACTGCCATGTATGTGTGGGGAGGCCTAAGTCCAGCCTATGTATGTTCTTGGATTGGTGGTTCAGTCTCTGAGAGCCCCAAGGGTCCAGGTTAGTTGATTCTGTTGGTCTTCCTGTGAAGTTCCTATCCCCTTTGGGGCTGCAGTCCTTTCTATTCTTCCATAAGAGTCCCCAAGCTCCATTCATTGTTGGGTTGTGGGTGTCTGCATCCCTCAGAGTCAGTTGGTAGGTGGAGCCTCTCGGAGGACAGCAATGCTAGACTCCTGTCTGTAAGCATAACAGAGTATCATTAATAATGTCAGGGTTTGGTGCTTGCCCATGGGATGGGTCTCAAATTGGGCCTGTTATTGGTTGGCCATTCCTTCAGTCTCTGCTCCATGCCCTGTCCCTGAATTTTTTTTTTTTTTTTTTTTTTTTTTTTTTTTTTTTTTTTTTTTAGATAGGGTAAGTTTTGTGTAGAAAGTTTTGTGGGTAGGTTGGTGTCCTTATGACTCCACCAGGGTTTCTGCCTGGCCACAGGAGGCAGCCTCCCCAGGCTCTGTATCCCTAATGCTACGAGTCACAGCTAAGGATACCTGCATTGATTCTTGGGTGCCACCCCAACCTAGGTCTCTGTGTCTTCCTGGAGATGTCTCCTACTACCTGATCCCCGAAAAGTTGCAGATTTCCAATCATCCTCATGGCCATCTTGGCCATCCTCCCTGCCCCTTCCCACACAGGACCCAGAACTTTTTCAACTCCCTTCCCAATCCCCTTTCCAACCCAATTCCCTCCCTCCATCTACCTTCCATGACCATTCCATTCTCCTTCCAAGTGAGACTTAAGCATCCTTGCCTGTGCCCTCCTTCCTATCTAGCCTTCTTGTGTCTGTGGAGTGTAACAGGGATATCCTGTATTTTATGGCTAATATTCACTTATCAGTGAGTACATACCATGCATGTTCTTTTGGTACTGAGTTACCTCACTCAGGATGATATTCTCCAGACCCATCTGTTTGCCTGAAAAATCATGATGCCAGCATGATTCTTAACCGAGTGAGAGATAATGACACTGGTAGCTGACTTGATAATTATTTTGAGTCTCTTTGGTTGTGTGAATGTTGGAGCCACTCAGTCATATTTTTTTTTAAAAAATTGTTGGTGAGATGGGATAGTGCAGCTTTGTTCAGTTCTTCTGTCATGGAATCGGCCACACTTCTGTCCATGATCAAAGGCAGGAGACTCTCTGGAAGGACCTGCTGTATAACCAAGCTCAGCTTTCCTTCTCTACTCCGAGCTTGAATTTGGTTGAACCTTAACAGACAAGCTAGACTAAACAAAACTAATAACGGAAGTGACATTTACAAAGAAAATGATGGGTATCTTCCCTACTTGACTATGTGTATTTGGTCACTGATTTTGAGTAAAGGTTCAAAGAGGCAACCTTACATTGTCCCTCAATCTTTCTTTCCATAGCTAGTCAGAACTGTGTCATACCTTAGAAATGAAAATGCTTGTTGTATGGCTTGCCAATCTTTGTGCAGATTCCTGGTTCAAGAGTAAAGGTATTCCTCACATAACACCATTTTTTTTTCAAATTTATAAACCCTCACACTTGGGAGGCACTTGGATCTTAATTTTTGGAGACTCAACTTGAGCTCTGCTTTATCTCTGGCTGGTTTCATTTGGTAGAATGAGCCTTGCTCAGGGAGTCAGGGAATTAATTATGTTCTGCCAGCTGATTTTAGACAGGTTACTTAATGAATGTTGCCTTCATCATCCTCAGAGTGAGGGTATCTCAGGTAAGTTTCTTATTTACCTCTGTATGGGGTATAAGTGTGTATGTGCATGTTTGTGTGCATGCATGCATGCTTGTATGCATTTGTGTGTGTCCCTGTTCTGCTCCAGCTCCCCACTTCTAGAGATGTTTGTTCAAACTTGTTGACCTCTCTTCCTATTCATATTTCTCTGTGCATAAAGAGAAGATTAGGTTTGAATGGGTCATTGTTTCTTGTGAAATAAACAGCAGCTGATAAAGGCAGGGGATTACCTACTTCTGAAGCAGACAAGGAGGAGTTTTGGCTCTGTGCTCTTCAGATGTAACCAGTTTTTCTTCTTGGAATTTATTTTATGGAACCTGACTAATCACCCTGACAATATGTTTCCCAAGTTGTTTTGGCTGTAGATCAAAGTCTCTACTATTCCAGCACATGAACTCTGAGAACCCAGACAGTAAGGGCTCAGTAAGGAGCCAGAGAAAGTATGTGTAAGGAATTTTGGCTTTAGAGTCTGATATAAAGGTAGAAAAAGAACAAGGATCATGAATTGGGGAAATCATTGGGAGTGGTCAATGCACAGGAAAAGATGCCCCACCCTCTTTAATTATCAGAGAATTACAAATAAAGGTACAACATAGCTAAATGGTGTCACCCTCCCCCATCCTTTTTTTTTTTTTTTTCCGGGAATGTAAATGTTGACCAAACATGCTGTACTGTCTCTCAGTCTGAGGAAATTAGATTTTTTTGGGGGGGGGGCAGCTTCCATGTACAGTCTTTTTGATTGTAAAGTATATAGCTTCTTTGCTCAACATTTCTTAGTTTAGGACTTATCCATAGGAGAAAACTACACAGTATATGTACAAAAAAGTACAATACACAATGTGGCTATAGAAATGCATTCATGGAGGAAAAGCAGAAGCAGTGTTTATCAATAGGGAATTAGTATAATAAATACAGTGCAGCCAATATCTACTGAAAAATCCCATGTGGTCAACAGAACCATAGGGTAGCACTTTAGGTAGTGCCATGGAAAATATTTGGTGATGTAGAGCAGGGTGTTAAGCAGAATCACATGCTCCCACTCTTCTAAGTTGATGTTAGTAGAAACGTGACAGGTCCACTTAAATCTCAACAGGAACAACTGGAGTGCCTGTACTTGGTTTCCAACTTAACTTCCAACTGTGTGCCTTACCCTCTCTGTCCTGAGGGAGGCTTACATAAACTCTCTTATTCTTAGTGAAAAAGAAGACAATAAAACCATTCTCTTTGAGGTTTACTGTGTGAATCAGGGAATAAAACACATGTCAAGCACTTGGGAGGGAGTAAATAAAAAGTACTTTGATTTCCCATTCATTCAGAGTTTCAATTTTTTTTTTTTTTCGTTTATGGAAGTACAAACAGCTGTGTTCTTATGCTCAAGATTCAAAGGGAGAAAGCTAAGTGGGGTTTGAAAAGCTTCCATTAATTTTAATGTAGGAAGAGCCCTGGTTCCAAGTATGTGAACTAGTATTTTCCTAATGCTACAGCCTGCCAGAAAATAGCCATATTGAATCATTGTTTTCTGGAGCCAAGAGAGGCAATTGAATGACTGGCGCTGATGGACAGCCTAAAATAATATTGCATTCTTGCCATCCTTAGGCACTTCAGGACCAAGCGATTTTGCATAGATCTGCTGTTCTCCTCTTGGTTTTTGAAGAACCAAGCTTTTGTTTTCATACTCTTACACAACAGAGCTTTATCCTATGCCAAGGAGCACATAAAACAAAGACATCCTCACAGGTCATCCTGCCTAATAGAAAGAGCTCTTCCAAGTGCCTTCAACCACCTGCAGCGGGCCTACATCATCCACAAAGGGAGATGGGCAAACTCACAGGAGCCAACCAGGGTAGGACTCAGTTCTGTCCTATTGTGCTGGAGTTAGTGGGCTCAGCCAATTGGAAGCTCTCCTTGGGTCCATTTAGCTCTAAAGAACAATCAACTAGTAACTGCCTTTTTTTTCCTTCTGTGTCTGAGGTTGAAAATGAAATGGTAATATAGTGTATGTTTTCACTTTGAAAAGTTCGGGTCTGTGAATAATTACTTTAGGCAATTTTGCACAATCTTTTTGGAATTGTTGATAGGGTAGAGTGAGGAATAATTGGGACTCAAGGCTTTTCACCAGTGGCTAAAGAGTCATTAGACGAGCACGAATTAGATGGTCGGTGTCCTATATTCTTCCTCTTGTTCCTCGCTCCTTCACAAAACAACCCCTGGCTTGTTTCCTTACCACCACCCCCATGTGTAATTTTTGTTTAGCAATAGGACAAGTTTAAGGTGAACCTGTGAATCTGGAATTACTTCTGATTCTGAGTAGTGATCACTAGTCAGTATTAAGAACATATTCAGACTTTGTGATCCATGGCCTTGATATATCTCAAGGGTAGTCCAGAAATGGCAAACTTTACAAGCACGGCTCCTCATGCTTGTTCTCTAGACTTGTGGTCTTGGCATCCTGTAGTGGGAACCAGGGATTTTCCATTTTAACAAATACCTTGGTGCTTGTTACATCCATATGCACATGAAGTTTAAAGGCTCCTGTTATTATTTTCTAGTATACATGTGATTCAAATGTAGTCTGTTTTTTTTTTTTTCCTTTCCAGTTTTCTGTTTTCTGTGCTTACATTTCAACTACCCTAAAGACATAAAAATAAACTCTCATGAAGTGTTAGATAGGGATCAGACCACATCCCCTTCAGTTGCTTATGCTTGCGAATGTGTTTTTACAGTGAAGTTACCTCTTAGGGAATGCATAGGGTACCTGATTTTGTTCTAGGACTGAGAAATCTGTTCTTGCTGGATGGTGATTTTCACTATGGAGAGGAAGACTCACAGGCCACAGGGGCAGAGCAGAGCTATGCAGGGCTCTCTGAGGTGGCCCTGCATGGAGAGGTGAAAATTAGACATTTTCCCTGGTCCAGAGCTCTGAATACAGTGCAGATTTGCTCTTAAGAGAAAGTTTCTGATGTTGCAATGTGATTCTCAGTCTCAGAAAGTCCTGCCTACCTTTTGTATCTTCTTGTCATTCCCGACCCTATTAAAATGAAAGTTGGAAGTTAGCAGGAGCATTCCATTGTGTTTTTCCAGGATGGCTTTCTCTACTGCTCTGGGGATGGGCACATATTGATTCAGTTGATGAGAGGACCAGAGAAGCCCCTTTGTGGGCTCTTTTGGTGGAGGGACGGTCACATAGGGAGGTTATGCTTTCAGGGAATAAATTGATCAGGAGAGGTTTCTAAGACAATTTTCACTTGGGTTCTAATCATGGGATTTCTGTATTACTTTTGTATCTGACACAAGTTCTTTAGTTAGTAAAGGGAGACATATTTTCACTTACATTTTTTAACATTTGAGTTCAAGATCATGCAGTCGCAGAAAGAAAGTGCACAATCCACTTTGGTTACACACAAGAAACTTCTACTGAATGTTTTTAATGCCCTTAGTACCTCCAAATACTGCTGCCTTGGTGACTAAGGTATTCTATATGGACTCCTGGGGAAAACTCATCTAACCTGTAGAGGTTGTTCTCCACTGTACCCAATTCTTAGAAAATTCTAGCTGTTCACACAATCCTCTCCTTCAATGAGTATCCAGTGCAGGTAGTTTATGTCTGTGGAGTATAACAATATTACCATTCAGATGGCAATCCCTCAGGGTCACAAGTGGGCTTTCAGAAGGAGATACTTTTTGCTTTATGTCAGCTGAACCAACAGAGGGGAAGTAGGAACCAATTGCTTGCTTCTAAGTCCTAGCCACCTCTGACCTTCCAGTGTGTTCTGCCAGGAGCAGGATAATAAGAATGAATGAGATTTAGCTTAGCTTATTCTACTCTTTGCCAGGCTCCTCACAAAACTTTAAACATGTAATCATTTCTAGAAAATATACTGAGCTTCCTGGCATTTCCTTATCAACGTGAGAAAGACTAGGATTTGCCAGTAGGTCTATTGATTTCACTTTGATTCTGGCATTTCTCTGTATTCTTTTTGAAGTTTTTTTTTTCTCCTAAGTTAAAAATGGCCCCCACTTTCCCAAGTTCACTTTTTTTTGAATTAAATTCTGGGGGAGAAGTGCTGATCCCTTAATTTACAAGCACGAAATAACCAACCACCTTCCATAAAGAAGTGAACAGGTGTGGGCTCGTGGTGAAGGAGTTCATTGTCATTTATCTTGCTGGCGGGATATGTAGAGGGATCACTGTTTCCAGAAGCTCATCTCAGGAAATAGAAGGGGGTAGATACGACTGGTGGGTATTCATATGGAAGTAGAGAGAGGTAAGTGTGAAGGTTTACTATGAATGAGTGAACCAATGAATGAACGAAGTCCCTGCTTTTCCTGAGGGAGGCTGTCCCTCTTTCAAATTGACTGACCTGCTCTCCTTCAGTTTCTCACTGAGTATATTAAAACCGTAGTTAATAGTCTCTTGCTTTGAGAAATCTCTCATCAGAGGGAGGAATGGAATAATTAGCTTCAATGCTCTCTCATATTTAAGTTGGGAATTCAGTGTGAATTGAGACATGACTTACGTGTTTTGGATAATCAGCACAGCTGTTCAGGATAGACATTCTCCCACCCCCATTCAAATCTTTTTTTGGTTAGAATGGCATGAATGAAGATTAAGAACACCGTTATTATTTTCTCTTCTTGCAAGACTGTTTTTTTTTAAACATGTTTGAAGTTTGTACTAACTCTTCTATGAATCAAGTCTCTTCAGTTACCCCTCCTTTATCATGACCTGGGTAGGTGTTCTTAGGAGATGCACCAAATGCAGGGTCGGTTTCAAAGTTTATGTGACAACCGGTAGAAAACTGACAGTAGCAACTGGAATCTCACTGAACTTCCATCTCAGAGACATCCAGACAAACATTGTATTTATAAATTTACCTCAGATGCAATATGTGGTAATAGTAGCCTCATACCTAAGCACCTGGAGATGACTAATTCACCTTCATTTTGTATATTGCACACAGCACTACAATGATCTTGAAAAAACAGTAAAATAATTCTTTTTTTTTTTTAAAGTGCTGTTAGGTGTTGTGCTCAAACTCTCAGTGAAAGACCAGAGCTGGAATTCGAACCTAGATAGTCTGGCACCAGTGTTTATGCCTTCTCCGTCTGTGTGGTAGTGTTTGAGGCCTTGCCGGAAGCAATGTTAGTAATGCACCCCCAACATTTTCTCTTACTAAATCTTCTGTCTTTGCATATCTCATTACATAACACTTCAGAGAGGCAGAAAGAACATGGAGGGCCACAGAAAAGTAAATTTCTCTCCTTCTTGCTAGGTCTTATGCAGAGGAAGAATTCTCGACTTACCATGAATTCATGTTTAAGTATATAAAGATGGCAGTTTTCATTAAGCTTATGTGTGATCTATCATGTAATATATTTTGAAATCCCTTTCACATACATTATTACTGTAATTCCATATGTTCACATTTTTAGAAAAGACTGAATTAAAAATCATTTTGTTAAGCTTAACTGTAATGAATTTTAGAAATTTGTCACCTAGATTATTGGTGTGATCCATACACTTAAGCTCTTAGGAGAGAATGAATTAAAAATCAACATTAGGGCTGGGCCTGTGGCTCAGGAGTAGTGTTTGCCTAGTACGGGGTATGGATCACTGTCTCTACAAGAGAATATAATAAATGGAGAAAACAAAGATAAACAATAAATCAAAGCCCCCGTTCAAAAGTCTCCCCATAGAGTGAGTGTACATTTGATTTGAAATCTCCGTGCCTAGGTAAAGTGTTACAGTATTCAAGGACATGTTGGTCCCCAAAGTGACCACAGACTTGTATCTTCCGTGTTCATACTTTTAAATCACATTTCTTGTTATGGCAAGGTAAGTCTTATTGACATTTTTTTTTTCAAGTAAATTTTTCCTTTGTATTTATATCATATGGTGCTGGTTGTCAGCACCATATGATATAAATTCCCTACGATATATTATATTATTATATTATATCACCATATGATATAAATTCCCTACGAGGGAATGGGTTCTGATATCTAGGTTTCTTGGTAATGAGGTTAGCATTATGATAACTATATGGCTGTTTGTCCCTGTCACGTAGAATGGAGTTAATGTCCTACTGGTTTTAATTAGTTTGTTGAGCCAACATGGTGGATCTGAATGTATTAGTCACTTGAGAGTAATTTCTTTGTCTGTATAAACTACAGTGCTAGATAGTTAGTTCATGAGCCCATAAATCATTCTTGGCCCAAGTTTTGGGACATTTTTCAGCTAGCCATAGCTCTGATATTTGAGATTTGCTGACGCTCTTGGGTCAGAAGAGAATTTATGTCCCTGATCTTCAGGTGTTGGGATTGTCTTCATCACTGTCTCTAGAGTTCAGATCAATGAAATATGAACCAAAACTGAGTTCAGCTGTCTGAGTGACCCTTGGTTACCCAATACCAGGTGCAATAGCCACCAGACATGAATTGATGGCGGTGACAGGGTCATCAAGCCAGTCTTTCAAGCCAGAGCCCACTAATACAAGGCCTGCTGCCTTGAGAGTGATGCTTGAGATAGCCGACTCTGACTAACAATTTTAGGTAAAGGAAAATGATAGTACTGATACATGTATTATTTTCTTCCCTGATTTGTCTTTAATAGGATACAGGAAAATGATTGTGATTATACAATCAGCTCAAATTGACTCATACTTCATACCAAGACATCTCTTGTGTTGTTTGATGTTGAGTCCCCTAACTATAACACTTTTAAATCTCCAGAAAAATCTTCTGTTGTAGGAACCATCTCAAGGTTATCATGACTATTACAGTTCTGGGAGTGGGGAAGCTGTGGGGATAGTTCTGAAAGCCCTTAACACTAGTGTCTTTGGGATGAGCATTAATTACCAATCAATGAGACACTTGGAAGTAAGTCAGTCAATGCTTGTAATGTCTGTGAGGGCAGGGGTTAGTTGTATGTTGACAGAGTAGAGTATACAACACCTGGAAAAACTCCACTCCTCCTGGACTCGCTGTATGGCTGTTGGCTACTGTCTTGGCTGGTCAGACCATGTTCTGCTGACTTGAAGGCAGTGAGCTCTTCCAGTTGGAAATTTCTGGGTGAAAATACACATGCACTAACTTCCATGTCTCAGTTTGCCACCAGGTGTGCTCAACCTGTTGCCTGTGGGGGTGCATGCACGCTGGGATAGCTAGCTGTCCATGGAGCCTAACACAAGATAGTCAATGTACTCAAAGCGTTTTTATGATTTTTGGCAGTTTATTTTGTAACTCAATTGTGTAGTTTTTGAGTATGAATTTTGAGCAATGTCAAAAGGTTGACCAGACCTGGTGACCAGGCTTGGCCTTGTCTGATTAAATGGGAATTTGAAATGCAGAGTTTAAGGGATTTAGTGAGATTTTTATTACCAGGTAAAATCAGGGAGTTTGAATGGAGGATTCAACAATATTAAGTTGATAATAATCTGTATGTATTCCTGACCAGCATGGTCCGCACAGGGAGATCCTAGACAATCAGGACTACACAGAGAAAGCTTTCCTCAAATAACAAAAACAGAACCAATGACAACAACAAAAGAGAGTATGTTTTTTTTTTATTTCAAACTAATTTATATTTTCTTTGATTTAAAAGGATGACAGTTTTAACACCCCTACTTAGAAATTCCCATTCTCATGTACTTACCAGAGGCAGCAACATTGTCAAAAGTTTAATTAAATATTTTTAAAAAATATTCAGATAGCAAAATATTCTTTTCTGGCTAGTCACAAATTGGGCAAGTCAAAGAACAAGTCCTAGGAAGGACTTGCCCGTGGATAAATCTTTCCGTTCTCAGTATTCTGCCTTTCTTCCCATTTTCACATCGCGAGTTGAATTCAGTTGGTTTTCTGTAACAGACCAAAACCATGCAAGCATCTCCCATTAGTATCCTTTTCACTTGGTCACCAGTGAAGCAATTTTCTTCTCCCTTTAGGAGGTTGTTAAATCCAAACACAAATAGAACATTTGTAATGATTTTAAAGGTTTTTTTTGTGTCTGTTTTTGTTTTGTTTGTTTTTGCTGCTAATATTACATTTGCTATAAATTTTTTGAAACATTCACATTTCTTACCAGGAAAAGGATGTTAAGTATTTAAAGGATGTGGGTAATGTGTACTTTGTTTTTTCTTTTTTTCTCTCTTCTTCTTTTTTGAATTTACATTTTTGTTCATCTTCAAATATTTTCATAGGATCTTTAATAAATAAAAAATACAGATATATAGCATAGTAAATATCAGGTGTAATTAGTCGCTGGGATTTAGTGGTAAATAAGGCAGGTGTTGTAGAAGGAGAGGGTAAAACCCTGCCTCTGGGAGCATAGCAACGTCCCCTGATTCTGATTCTGAATATTCTCAGCTTCAGTCCTCTCTCCATGGAACATTCTTGTGTCCCAAGAGTCAGAGGCCGGAGGAGCCAGGCAACAGTTTATCTTCCCGGCTCAGCCTGTGCACAGATATTTCCTCTGTTGCAGAAGCATGCAGCCAGCTCTCTCCCCTCCCGGTCTGCCCGGTTATCCCGTGTTCTCAGCAGTACATGAACAGGCTGTGAAGCTGTTCTGGAAAATTACCTATTTTCCTACCCTAGAGCAAGTTATTTTCAGGAACATAAACCTCCCTGGACTCAATAACAAATGACCTATGAAAAGCATGGGACATAGGGAAAAACCTAAAATCAAATAGAAGCTTTTTTAGTTGCTCAAGCAACTTAGTGGGTATCATTTCCTTTCCTCACGATTCCTGCTAACAATAAAAGGGAAGCTGAAGGTTAGTTACCTCAGGGTTTGGCTGCAGGCTCGCCCTTTGGTGTCTGGGGTGGCTCTGGTCTGTACTTGCTGGGACTGCCACGGCAGGAGATCTTGCTCCAGCTTCAGACTTGGTCTGTGCCAGATCACCTGTCCTGCCTCCCGAGACGATGAAGCTATGATTTTTTTTTTTTATCCCCTCTGGCTTTTGCGGGCAAAGTGACTATAGTCATGCAGTGTTGTGTAGAGTAACTCCTCTGCTGTGCTCCAGCACGGCCCTTCAGCTGTCCAGAGCCAGTTAGACCTGTTATGAGGAGCTAACTGATTGGCTGGATCTGGGCTCAGTTTCATAGATTATAGCCCGGCGGTTGGGAAGCACCAGCCCTGTAGTTGCTGTAGTCCCGAGGCTTGCCAGTTCCTGTCTTAATGCATATGTTGTTGTAATTGAGTCCTAGCACGGCCTAAATAGCTGACATTGCATCTTCAAGACCGAGTGAGTAATCCAATTTTTTTTTTTTTCCAAAGCTCAGGAAATTAATTACATGCCCCGGGAGGGAGTGATTGTAAGGAGAAAATACAGATGATTCATTTTCAAGGTGCTTTGCTGTATGTATCAAATTCAACGCGATGAATCTGAAAGCTTCTAGGACCTGGCAGGGTTAGTCCTGCTTTTTCCCACCTCGAGTCACAGCCAAGCTGCATTTGAAGGCATTTGTTAACCTTGCTTGTTTTATGGGGGTCTATAAAGTGATAAAGTCCAGTACCATCAGGTTGAAACAGAAGGCAGTGATCTCAAAGCAGAGGCTCAGAGAGACCCGAGGCAGGCAAGTTGCAGGGTTTCCTACTCACCCTGTTCAAAACTGGGAGCCGCAAGGAACCCCCTCCTCTGGGGTCATAGGTGCAGTTAGAGCGCCGGAAAGGAGAGAGGGGAAACGGAAAACCGTGGCTGGAGTGGTTTTTACTCTGTAATCCGAAGTTAATTTAAGACGTACACCATGAGTAACTAACAGAATTATATATGTGGAAAGATGCTTTGCTGGGTCTGTTTATTTGGTAGAAGGCTGAATGGGAAACTACAAGCCTATTTTCAAAACGCTATGTGAGAAGCAGATTAAACACACACAGAACCCTAAGGATTTGGAAACTCTGTGGATTGGAATTTGTGGTTGGAGCAGATCAAATTATCCTAGGAAGCCTTTGCTCGTTTTTTTTTTTTTTGTTTGTTTTTGTTTTTTTTTGTTTTTTTTGTTTTTTATTTTTCTTGTTTTTTTTTTTTTTTTTTTTTTTTTTTGTAGTTACTGGGGTAATTTTTGTTGTTAACAGGGTTTAGGATAAAGCTGGAGCAGATTGACACGAGAAACCAGGAGACTTCAGCCTCTGTTGTCTCCTGCAGTATATACTTGGCCACTGAAATCACACTGAGTGTGAACTGGTAAATGTAAACAAGCAGTTCATGTTTTACTTGTAAATCACTATTGATCTCTCCTGGCATTTAACACACAAAAAAATGCGATAACAGAGCTTTGCTTATGGAATATATATATATATATATATATATATATATATATATATATATATATATTGTGAGTACAGCTCAAAGCAAGAATATTTCTTGCAGTTTTGGGTGGCTTTCCAGATTGCTTTTCATCCAATTTTTCCTCTTTTGAATTGTAGATTCAAATTCATGTATTTATGATACTATTTATGCTACATATGTCTTAAGCACCAATAATTTGAAGAGTTTTAACACCCCGAGTTCCCATGGCAAATAAAAACTCCTAATAACTACAGCAATTACTTGCCAAGTCCTATACAAATAGCATTTACAGACTCAAAGCAGTTTAATTTTGCTTCTATCTATCTAAACAGCTGGCATGATTAGCCTATAAGAGAGACATATTCATTGTGGTTTCAAAATTTTTTAAGTTTAGATTAAATTTGTTACTTATATTTGATATCTGAACTGCCAACCATTTTAGATCAAACCAGGGGACAAAAATTCATCAAAAGACAAGTTTTTCAACATAGAATTCTTGTCAGTATCAACCAGATGTACATACGACAGTTGTTTTTTAAAAAAATGGAAAACTAATATAGTCCTTATAAATGCACTTACTTTGTGAAGAAATGCTATAATGAGATCCTTTATTGTGGAACATTAGAGAGTTCATTTATTAAAATAGCCAGGGATGCTAGGAAAGATGGTTGACTCACGTTTGGTTATTCATTCCTAATCAAGTGTGTCAGTGGGACAAGGTAAGATTAATGTCTAGGACAGACGCCATCCCTTCCCCAGGCACTTGTGGCCATCTGAGAATGGAAGTGGTGGGTGAGAGCTACCCCAATGGAACTGGCTTCTGACTGTCGGTACAGCTCCCTTCTCAGCCTAGGCTCTCAGAATATCCTTTATAGCAGCCTTTAAAAGACATTTGTTTTGTTTTAAAGATTATAATTGCATCATCTCCCTCTTCTCTTTCCTCACTACAATCCGTTCTATGTACCCTCTTTTTATATTTATTGTTGTTACATGCATGCATGTCTGTCTGTCTGTCTGTCTGTCTGTCTGTCTGTCCCTGAATGTATGTAACTTGTTCAGTTTGTGTAATGTTAGTTGAGGGTTTATTTTCAAGGCAGAGCATTTGGTGTTCTTGGAGACTCAATTGGAGAGCTCTTCTCTGGGTACTTGGCAACAGACAAGAGAGCATTACAGAAAATTATGGCAACTTTGGGGTTCTTACCTTCCTTGCCTTCATTCTTTATATTACCTTGTTTGGGAGCTTGCTAGGATAAATCATATAACTTATGATTAATTATTAAACACTGCTTTGTTCTTTATACATCATACAGAGTGTTTAAAACCAGGAATCACAGAGTTTCGGGTGGGTCTAAATGGTGCATCTGCATCTTGTGTTGGAACTTCTAGGTACTAGATTCTAGGACTCTCATGTTTTTAGTTCTCCTGGGCATGTCTGGGTCCCAGCCTGCCCTTTTGTAAAGGGCAAGAGATTAACAAAAGGAATTCGGAGTTGCCAGGGGCCCAGGGGACAGTGGGCTGTGGGAAAAATAAAATATCTCTCCAAAAGCAGCAATTGATATTTTTTCACTGTGTTTTTTTCTCTTTTCTGAAGTCTTCCTCCCCCCCCCCCCAACCCCCCGCCCTGCTCTTGGCTGACTCTGGAACTTCTGTTGCAGAGAGGTTTCTGTAAAACGATGCATGTCTGCCACAGACAGATGGATTTGACAAAAGATGTATCCAAGAAGGAATGTATTGCATCATGAACTTGCTAAGTGGCATTTGGAAACTATTAACACTACCTACTAGTGCAATGACATAAATTCACGTTGAAAAAAAATATCATTTCTTGATTGAACTACATTTTTTCCCAGTGTTATTTAAAACGTTGTCTTTGGAAAATCTTGCTCTTCCCTATGTCTCCCCCTCCCCCCACCCCGTGGTATACAGAGGGCTCCTCTGATTGCTTGCTCTGTATGAGGATTCAATGATTTCTAGTGAATGTTTCTAAGAGTTGCCACATCCCATCTTGGGCATGCATTAAAGAAAGCAGAGCAAGACAAATACAGTGCACAGGGGTCAAATGTTAAATACTTCAGACCTGTGCCATTCCACTCCTGCCCCCTCATTTGCTACCCACTAGTCTAAGAGGAGCTATCACTTAACTTCTTGATGACCGGTCAACCCACCTTTATGATATCAGCAGGTGACACAGTTTCCAGTTATACTGATGACCAAGCAGCCCAAACTGCATCCCTCTAATTTCAAGGAGCGAAGTCTTGGTATCAGTGGAATCACACATAGGTCATGAACTACTTCTAAGCCTCAGTCCCCGCCTGTGAAAATCCAAATAGGATAAGTGTTCTGGAATGGGAATGGATTGTTGAATTTCAACAGGGCAACGAGAAAGTGCTTATGAGAGAACATTGTAGCACATCATTAGCAATGCACAGCACAACTGCATGCGGTTATTATTACAGCGTCTCGTCACGCCAGGGTCAGTGTCCTTTCCTCCTGAAAGCATAGTCTCAGGAATGAGGGCTACTGTCAGGGCAAAACAAGGCTTCCTTTGGTATTGAAAAGTTATAAAGGCTTTGGGGTTTTAGTCCTTATCTGTCCACCACCTGAGTATTAAAAACACAAGTGACTTTGCTGTGCTAAGTAAATGTGAGCACAGTGTGCAAACATACTTAATACGGTACCACACAAATGTCACCCATTGCAGCGATTAATAGTATGTCAATAGAAGCAATTCATAATTTATCACCTTTAAAAGGGAAATTCTCAGATACATCACTTATTGATTAACTTTCTATGCTATGCTTATGTCTCTCGAACAGGATGGATTTCCACATGGCAGCATGTGGGAAAACATTCCCTTGCAGCCTGAGCTTAGAGCTGTCAATGACGTAGTCTGAGAGGCCATCATTTCCTCACAGGAAAAACTGAGCCTGAGAACTCAGAATGACGAATGTTCTTGGATTTCTTTTCTTTTTTAAATTCCCATTTTGGATCTTTATTACATTTCTCCAATAGAATGCTCATGTAGGTCTTAAGGCAAGATTTATTTCTGGCTCCTTTTATTTTAACTAACTGATTTAGAAAGCTCAGTCAGCAGGTTTGAACCCCCAATTTTTAGTTGGTTTGACTTTGGAACGTTACCGTTCTTTTTCCAACAGCAGCTGTAGCTGTGTCCTACGTTTCAGTGGTGTAAGAAACTCTCTAGAAATGGAGAGATCTTATTAATAGTAGTTTGAAAAGTGGACCTGGGGTCACATTGCTTTGACTTTCTTATTTCCTTGATGATGAGATGAGGTTTATTATTATTAATTAAAAAGTTTAGTAAAGTAAATAAAAAAGTACTGACTTTTCAGGAACATTTAGTTTAGCAATGATCAGTAGTTACATGCTAGGAATAGAAAAATGAGTAAGACATGGATTTCTCAAGCAGCATCACCCAGTAGACATTTATTTCGTGTTTGCAGAACTTCCAGGTAACTCTAAGAGGTGGTGTCTTTGAATTTATTGTTCTTTGCCTAAGTGTTTAGTGTGGCTGTAATGCTGTATAGAAATACATTATAAAATTATGTTTTTTCAAGAGCTAGTCCTGTTACTATGGTTTTTTTTAGTCCAAGGAATGGCAGCTCCAACATGTCATTGGGTTTGTTTAATTTTCACACACATTAGAATGTATCACAGAGTCTAAAGTACAATAATTTTCTCTTTACCCCTGCTTTCAGTTTCTATGATTTCCATTTACTGATGGCCGAACATGATCTGAAAGTGTTGAATGAAATTTCCATAAATACACAGTTCATAAACTGTAAATTGCACACAGACCAAATAGCATGGTATCATGGTTTGCTCTGCCCCAGGATGTGATTATCCTATGTCTAGTTCCTCATGCTGGATGTGTGTCCTTCCCAGCAGCCAGCCAGTAAGCACTCCACCTACTTTTAGAACATCTGTGCAGTTGTTATAATGCTTCTGTTCAAATAATATCTATTTGACCTAGTATTGGTCTCAAAATTAAAGAAAAGTGTTGTTAGAAATTTGGATATACCAAAGAGAAGCCATAAAGTGCTCCCTTAATGTGAAAAGGTAAATGTTTGTTATCTAATTAAATAAGCCAATGGCATGTTGAGGCCGCTGAGGTATTCACAAAGAACAAATGAACTAATCTGTGAAATTACGAAGAAATGAAATTGTACTGTGTTTGTAGTCACACCTCAGACTGGAAAAGTTATAGTCACCATACATAACAGATGTTTAATAAAGACCAAAATGGTGTTATACTTTAGCATGTATGTATATTAAAAAACAACAGTGTCCAGTAAGGCTTGACATCTATTTAGTGTCTGGCATCCAGGTGTCATAGAGATATAGTGTGTCTCTTATGGACACGGGGAGGGATTATTCATTATACCCGAGACCATAACCCTGATCTCTTGCCTTGATTTAGGATCTCACATACCAGACAATAGACTTACTGCATAAAGCTGCATTTGTATCTTTTAAAGCTATGATAACCATTTGTGAGCATGTTATTTAATAGAAAAGAGTGAATAAAATGTAAGATATTTAATAATGATCTATAAATTAACAGGAAAAGAATAAAATGTTATCATTCCAGAAAATCCCATTTTTATTATTGAAATGTGAAGTTTCTGCATGCCAACTATGGTAACATTAGTTACTATAATATTTGAAATCTCAGTAGCTTTGCCCAGAAGTTTCTCATTCCTCTAAATCACAAAGTGGGTATCACCCTTTCCACATTGTATCTTTGTAAGGATTTAATTTAATTTTGATGGTTTCTTACTTGTGTGCAGTGTATTGTGGCCATATTCTTCTTTTTTATTGGATATTTTATTTATATTTCATATGTAATCCCCTTTCCCCATCCCCCCACCCACCCACCCAGGAACTTCCTATCTCATCCCCCCTCCTCCTGCTTCTATGAGGATATGCCCCTACCTACCTTCCCACTTCCACCTCCCCAACCATGATTTTCCCCACACTTGGGCATCCAGCCTTCACTGGACCAAGGACTTCCTCACCCACTTATGCCTGACACTATCATCCTCCCCTACATATACAGCTGGAGCCATGGGTTCCTCCCTATGTGCTCCCAGGCTGGTGGTTTAGACCCTGGGAGCTCTGGTTGGTTGGTATTGTTGCTCTCCTCATGGGGTCACAAACCCTTTCAGCTCCTTCAGTCTTCTCTCTAACTTCTCCATTGGGAACCCCTTGATCAGTTCAATGTTTAGCTGTGAGCATCCACTTCTATATATGTCAAGCTCTGGCAGAGTCTCTCAGGAGACAGCTATATCAGGCTCCTGTCAGCATGTACTTCCTGGCATCCACATCAATATCTACCTTTGGTGACTGCACAAGGGATGGATACCCAGGTGAGGCAGTCTCTGGAAGGCCCCTCCTTCAGTTTCTGTCCCACACTTTGTCTCCATATTTGCTCCCATGAGTATTTTGTTACTTCTTCTAAGAAGGGCCAAAGCACCCACACTTTGGTCTTCCTTGTTCATGAGCCTCATGTGGTCTGTGAGTTGTATCTTGGATATTTCGAGCTTTTGGGCTAATATCCAATTATCTCAAAAAACAAAACAAACAAAAAAAGAGCCATATTCTTCTTAACTATTAGCTTTTGTCTTTTGTCATTCCTCTGCGCAAGCATTCATTACCTTTTATGTCTCAGCTATTTCTCCTCTTTTCATGTGTTGGTGTGTGCATGAGCATGCATGGGTTTGTGTATGCAGATGTGTATATGAATATGTGAGTGTGTGCATGCAAATGCATGTGTGAGCATGTACTCTTATGTGTGTGAATGTGTGGGAGCATGTGTACACATACATGCAAGTGTGTGTGCTTGTGTGTGTGCGTGTGTGAGGTGTGTGTGCATCTGTGTATGAATGTGTAGGTGTGTGATGTCCACATTAGTTGTGTGCTTGTGTGCATATGTGTGTGTATATGTGTACATGTGTACATTCATGTGTGTGATTGGGCATGTGTGTTTGGTGTGTATGTATGTGCATGTTAGTGTGTGTGAGCATGGGTGTATGAGTACATGTATATGTATGTATTTGTGTGATTAGACATGTGTGCACATGTGTGGGTGAATGGGTTTATTTGTATGTATTTGTGCATGTGTATGCAACTGAGTATGTGCATATATGCACACATGTTTATGCACACATGTCTGAGTACAAGGTACATATGCTCATATGTGTACATGTGGGAGAAAACACATGCGTACATGTGTGTATGTACATGTGTATGCATGTACATGTGGATGGACATGTGTGTATATGTGATGCATGTGTTTGTTCATGAAAGTTTCATGCAGGCCGTCACAAACACTGTATGTTTGTGTGTGCATATATATGTGTATGGGCACGTGTGTGTGGTGCATGTGTTTGTATGTGTGTGTACACCCATGTGTGAAAGTTTTATGCAGGCTTAGTGTTTGTGATTGCAATAATCATGTTGTCTCCAGAAGACTCCACCTTGTGCTACTCCTTCCCTATTCTCTGGCTCTTGAAGATACTCCATTAATATTTATTTAAATTTAAATACTGCCTTTGATGATGATGATGATGATGAGGATGGCAACAATAGACACTCCATCTCTTCTGTGGTATCTAGCCTTCAAGCATATGATACAGATGTCTCTTTGGGGTCTGAGAACTCAGCAGTATATTCCCAGCACGGATGAGTTCTAAGTCTGTGCTTTAAGCATGCTGCCAAAAGAGACTTCTCTAAGACCGAGGCTTCCACCACCGTGTGGTATAAGTATAAGCATTTCAAAGGCAGTTTAATTGCACATCCATTCAGTGAAACATCAGAAATAGATGCCACTGTGTAGCATCACTAGCCTTTGACCAGGTGCACAAAGCCCGTCAAGTATTCCCTCTCATGGCTTCAGATCTACTCTAGAAGTGTTTGGTTGTCCTGGGGGCAATCATGTCACTTTTGTGCCTGTGGGCATATCTGACTGACTGGTTGGTATTGTAGAACATGGGGGTCCAAAGTTGGATTCCATTTTTGATGACCTTTCTCCTTTAGAACTTGTATCACTATGAACGTGAGCCTCTAGCTTAGTCACAGCTGAATTCTCTGTATCTAATGTATGTATTGTTTTCAGCGTTTTCAGTAATTTCAGAACTACTGTCTAATTCTGGTGAGCCATAAAAAGCAAGGCAGCAGTCTATTGTCTCGGGGGCCTCTGGGGATTTCCTGACCAACAACTCATAGGGAGATATCTTATACTTGACAATGGGGTTTTTGTTTAAAGACTTACTACTTTTTCTTCTTAAATAATTTTATTTATTTACATTTCAAATACTAACCCCCTTCCCAGTCTCCCCTCCATGAATCCCCCATCCTGAATTACTACTTCTAGAAGCAATATTATCTGTGAATCCTGGAGAGTTCTGTTCAACCTCCTTCCATAGTCTTTTGATTAGCTTCTAAAGTAGTCGGTTCCTATATAGCTTTTCCATGCATTTCTGTTTCGTCTGGTTCTCCCTGCCATGCCCACACTTTCTCTTGCCCCTGCCCTTCTCCTCATTTACATCTTCCACCTGTACTATCCACTCCTCCATGAAATGCAGCTACTTGAGTAGATTTCTCTCATTTATTCAAATGATGCTCTCGTGATGCCACTTTCAGCCCATGTCACCGCCAGCTCTCATGTGCTATGCTCCGGCAAGGAAGCAGCCTCCTGAGCTTGGTCACCTGTCTCACCTAGTGGATGGGAGACTATAGCCATGAGCTCATTTGTGGCAGGAAGGAAAAGTAAGTTGATGTGGTGTTTTCTTTAAGTTGGAATGGTTATATCAAGGTACCAATGTATCAGAGCTACTAGGTGGCTTGTATGCAACAGAAATTTGTCTCTTCTCACTTTTCTGTGAGAAGGGTGCAAGCATGGGTTCTGGCAAGGGCCACCTTCTAGGCTGCAGATGGATGACACATTGTTGTGTCGTCCCAGCTTTAAAAGAGAAAGCCAACTCTCTGGATTCCAAT
Source organism: Arvicanthis niloticus (assembly GCF_011762505.2). Lineage (NCBI taxonomy): Eukaryota > Metazoa > Chordata > Mammalia > Rodentia > Muridae > Arvicanthis > Arvicanthis niloticus. Next base: position 45,290,595 of record NC_047676.1, on the reverse strand, counting down.
AAGGCAATGCCCTTTAGGGGAGCTCTGCCTTATGAAGTAATTACCTCTTAAAAGTCTCATCTCCAGATGCCATCACATTAGGCATTAGATGGCAACATGAATTCTGGGAGAAATAAACATTCAATTCACAGCAGTCATCAACTGACACATTTCTATCGTACCTTCATTTTTATTTTTAAATTTTTTTATTCCTAATTGTTTATTATAGCTTCATAGAATATAGCTCTTATATAAATATTTAAATGAGAAAGATCATATTTGTTCTTTAGAAAAAAAATCAGAGGTATAATTTAACATTTAAGTTTTTTATCCATATGCTATATCTCTTTCAAAGGGCAGTAAAAATAACTCAACTCTATGATTACAAAAATTGCTACCTAAGAAACTTAAGAAACACTTAAGAAACCTGTCCTTTTGTGAAAAGTGCTTCTGGGATGTTTCTTTCTCCCTACCTTTCCCTTCCATGGGTCTGGTTATTTCAATGTCTTACTTTGTTGTCTAAAAAAAGAGTTTGGTCTAAATTAACAATTTTAAAATGGCTTATCAAAATGAAGCCATGCTCTATGATTTTCTGAGTATTTTATAGACTTGGTATAAATTCTTACTGGCAGAAACTGCTCAGTTTTTGCTGGGGATTATCTACAAAGTTCTTGTCCATACCCCGACTTTTTTTTTTTTTTTTTTTTTTTTTTTGCATTGGCTTCAGCCAGTGTTATAACTAACACAAATTTGGTTCAAAGCCTTTCCGTTTTCTGGAAGCTAAAGCTTGTCTCTACTCTAAAATCCCAGGGTCTAACAAACATATCCGTATCACAAATATAAAAGCACATAGATATCTACTCAGTGAATAAAAAAATAGTTTTCAAATACTTGCTTTTAAAAATCCCCCTAGCCAGGCAGTGGTGGAACATGTCTTTAATCCCAGAACTTGGGAGGCAGAGGCAGGTGGATTTCTGAGTTCAAGGCCAGCCTGGTCTACAGAGTGAGTTCCAGGACAGCCAGGGCTACACAGAGAAACCCTGTCTTAAAAAACTATACATATATATATATACATATATATATATACGTATATATATATATACGTATATATATATATGTATATATATATACATATATATATATACGTATATATATATATATATACATATATATATCTGATAAATATATATAATAAAAGTCTCCCTAGAACCTTTTAATTTTCATTCAATAAAATTCCACAAACTGAATTCATCCCTTCTCTTGGTTGTAACAGTTTCAGATATTTTGTTGGGTGTTAAGCCAATCATAACTTCAGCTGTTCTAAAAACCAAATTACTTTTCTTCCCTATAAAGCAAATTTACAACCAGGCTATTTAAGAAATAAAGATGATAAATAAAAATCCCTTTAAGCTTTATATCCTGACCTAGAAAACCGAAGAACTGGTTCATTTTAACGTCCTCACATTTATCTGATTGAACCGAGAGTGCCTGGAAAGAATTTTCCCATCACTCCAGATACTTGTTTATTTTCTTGGCTCATTCCAAAAACATTTTAAGTGCATCACTGCAAAAGAGGACGATCTCAACCCATTCAAGCAATCTTTTTATTTTTGTCAGAGCTACAAAAAAAAAAAAAAAAAAAAGGAAAAACAAGCAAACAAAAAAAGCAAACACCAAGAAGAAGAAAACAAAAGACACTTAGAATCTTTACCCCGAAGCCCTGAAAAAATACTGACATGACTCAAAATTCAAATCTGAGAATCCGAAGAATAAGTTATATTTAATAAAGACTTTAATCACATATATTTCTTTTAAAAGTATGTCTTGAGAATTTCATGCATACATACAATGTATTTTGATCATACCCCCCCAACTCTCTCTAGACTTACCCCCATATCTCCATCCCAACTCTGTGCCCCTTATTAAAAGTAAAATGCACCAATCCGTCCATTTGTCTCTGCCCATATGCTCATGACTGTAGGGCTATGAAGAGCATAGGCAATCCTACCAGGAGCCACATTCCTGAAGAAAACTCTATAACCCTGTTGTAACAACCCCAACTGACAACTCAATAGGTAGGGGCGGGACTTCATGTGCCCTTCTAATTCATCCTGAAATATTGACTGGCTTCTGTTATGTCCAGATGACACAATTTTCCAGTAGCTCTCCCTAGCCTCTGGTTCTTACCATCTTTCTGTCCTGGCTTCTACAATGTTTGCTGAGCTTTAACAGGGAGGAGTGTGATAGCTATGTTCCATCTGGGAAGAGCTCTCCATAGTCTCTCGTTCTCTGGTCCTCTGTTAGTTGTGACTCTTTGTTGTCAACACTACCCAGTGCAGAAAGGAACTTCTTAGACTGAGAAACGTCTGTGGACTGAGAGCTGTACTAATCTATGGGGACAGAGATAAACATTGAGAAGGCAGTTTAATACTGTGCTGATTTAGCAAACTAATAATAGGGTCTTCTCTCCTAAGATGTAAAACCTTTCCAGGCATGGGTTCTTGGCCAAGTTACAGTACCAGGTACAACTTTCCTCCTGTGGAACAGGCTGTACGTTTAAACAGAAAGCCATTGTTACTCATAATGTGAATGCCATCACTGCAGCACTGGGCACAGTTTGCCAGGATGGTTGTTATGATACCTTTCAGAGTTCACAGCAGGGTCAGACTTAATGATTTTTCTTCCCTAGAAATCTGCGTAGCTCCTTTCCAAACTGTTAAGATTAGCCAGTAGGGAGTGTAGCAGCTCTTCACATCTTTTTTTTTTCTAATTTTTTATTAGATATTTTATTTACACTTCAGATGCCATCCCCTTTCCCCATTTCCCCCCCCCCTTAGAAAGCCCCTATCCCATGCCCCCTTTTCCTTTTTGCATTTATACATTTAAAAAAAATGTTAATCATAGGCTTTATAAGTTTGGTATTGTTCAATCAGAGGTGTAACCCACTACCCAACCTAGATATATCAACTATCTTTGACTGGTGGAGATACATGAATATCTGCCTCCCTGTCTCCCCCCTCTTTCTCTCTTTCATCACCTAGCTTCTCCTCTCCTTCTTCTCCTCCTCTTCTTACTCCTTCTCTTCCTCTCAGTACTCCTCTCACCTTAGCTCCTCCTACATATCACCCTTCCTGTTAAAATGAAACTTTTCTCTCAAAATACAATTAGAGCATAATTATGCCGATTTGTACCCATGAGGTACAAGATAGTCCTAATACCCAGTCCATCATTTTGTTGAATAACCAGCACCTCTGTCATCTATCCTTACTAAAACATTTAGTTTTGAACCTGGCTTTAGGATGAATGTCAGCTGACGACCATCCACTCAAATCTTTTCTCTCAAGGTAAATAGCCAGGATTGGCTATGAGGCTATAAGTTTCCAACCCCGTCAGAAATCCAGAATGACTGAGTTAACTATAATTGTGGGAAGCACAAAGCATAGCTTCTAAAACTTAGCCAATTTATAGAGACCTCTGAACACCTGGACACTCCCTCTACTTCCAAACATTGGAGCATCTGTTCTTCCGCCTTCTAGCCCAGGATCATCTGACAGACCTTAGTGCTGCAGAATTATTAAGGGCTGATTACTCTGTCTAGGCAGATATAATCAGTCGACTATTCTGCAAGTGTGTCCTTTTTTGGACAGTAATTTGTCTGTAGATGGGAAGAGGCAATTCTTGTCTAGTGGCTGTCTCACCACAACTGGAGTAACTCCAAAGATGCTCAATTTCTTCTTAGAATTCAATACAGGAAGCTGTCAGGAGCAGACAGGTCTCTAATCAAAATGAACATTAATACAGAAATGTTTGTCACGTCAATTCTGTGGATTGCTGATGTTTTGAAAACCAACTATCCATGTAAGGTAGTCTGGACTGTTGTCTGTTAACTCCACTCAGCTATCTCTAAAGAAAACAGGAAACACCCTAACAATAAACTCCAAGCCATGAATTTGCTATAGTCCCTTAACTCACAGGCTGTCCATCTCAAATCCATTAAAAAAGTTAAAGAAGGACTGGGTCTAAGCCTTGTATTAGCTCTTCACATCTTATGACTGAAGTGTATGATAGTCACCACAATAGGGTTTTACTATGGAGTTACTGTGGGTGACCAAGAGCAATGGCAACAGCCTGTCATGTTTCGGTGGATCTGCCCTTACCCTGCTTAACACTTGTATTCCACACTTGACACTGCTTTTCTTCTTGTTTTGTTCACATCTTGGAGAAACATCCTTCTCCCTTACAGATTAGCTTTATTTAAAGTCTCTCTCTCTCTCTCTCTCTCTCTCTCTCTCTCTCTCTCTCTCTCTCTCTAATATAAAAAACATAAACTAATGGATTTCTATATGGCTTTTATACCTTAGTTAACCCCCCTCAATCTGTTCCATCCCCCTCCCTTCTCCTCCCGTACTTCACCCTCCCCTCCCTTCTCCTCCCCTCCTCTTCTCCCCTTCCTTTCCCTTTCCTTCCTCTCCCCCTCCTCTCCCTTCCTTTCCCTCCCCTCTTTTTCCTTCCCCTCCCCACATTCTCTCCCCTTCCTTTCTTTCCCTTCCCTTTCTCTCCCTTCCCCTTCATTCCTTTCCCTCTCCTCTCCTTCCTTCCCTTCCCTATACTCCCTCCCCTTCCTTTCTTCCCCTTCTCTTCCTCTCCCTTCCTTTCCCTCCCCTCCCCTTCTTTCCCATCCCCTCTCTACTTGAACTTTCCAATCCCATCATTTTCCTTTCTCTTGAATACTGTTTTCATGCTCCTAGGACCCCTCCCTTAAAATGTCTCTCCTGTTACCGTATGGCTCTTTTCTAGTTTTCTAGTTTTGACAGATAATTTAAATCAATTATGTAAGTCTAAAGATTTGGTGCTAGCATCCACATAGGAGACAGAACATGAAGAATTTCTCTTCCTGTGTCTGGGGTATTTTATCATCTTAGTCTGTAAAGTAGGGTGTCATCATCTTGATTTAAGACAATATTTTAACACAGTATCAGTTTTAAATACATGTCTTGGGAATCAGACTGTCTTGGTTTAGACCCCAGTTCTGCCACTTAGTAGCTTGTTACTCTGGAAACTTGTTTAATCTCGTTAAGGTGCCTTCATGTCCTTATTTTCTTAAAAAAATAGAATAGTTAAGAGTACCTAAGTACTTTATGTGGATATCCATAAAGCACTTGGAATGATGTGTATCTCATACGAACTTCTTTGTAAATGTTTGTTGTCTTGCTGGTATTATCTCAGGAACTAGTTCTTTCACTTAGTGTGTTGACTGAAGTTAATTCAGCTAGTTTCAAAACCAGAAGGAGTTCGTTTCTCTGGGCTTTTCCAGATGGATCCCACATAGCTCTGTGTGGCTCTGTTTCAGGGAGATTAAATGGAATTTTTCCCTTGTTGATTCCATCATCAAGTTGCAGAAGCATCATTGTGCACCAAAGCTATTACTTATTGAGTAGGTAACGCAGTGTTGCCTGGTGGACACTGAGAGGTCCAGTCTTTCCTCCATACTCATTGGCTAAGATTACTGTTTCAATCCTCTGATTATGTTCAAAAGGATTTTGGTCCTCACTACTCTGGCTTATACTAACAATACTCATTTAAAATTTCTGCTTTGATGTAAGTAAGAAAATAGCCTTGTCTTCATTTGTCTGTGTGTGTGCACATATACTTGTGCACATGTATGTATGTTGTAATTGCATGTGTATGTGCACGCACATTTTTCTGTGTAAAAGTACGCACATGCTTTGCTGCTTGTGTAGAAATCAGAGGACAGCCTTGGATGATAGTCTTCACATTCTACCTTTTGGGGACAGGGCCTTTTATTTCTAAATTGTTTTTCTACTACAGACTGCAGAAATAGCTGGCTTATGCTCTTCCAGGAAGTCTCCCATCTCTGTTTCTTATCCAAAGGGCATTTGGCTTGCAGTCAGCTGTCTTACACATTCGCATTTACCTCTGTTCTGGACATTTGAACTCAGGTCTCATACGTGCCCAAATGGCTTTACCCACTGAACCATACCAGCAGGCTCCCCACCCCCAAATAGCCTTGTTTCTAAAACTCTTGAATAAAATGAAAGAATAGGTGTCACTTAAAATAGTCACTCTTCCCGAGTGTGAATAAGAACATGGAGGTACCTGTTCCTTCTGTGTGAAGGTTATATTTTAGAGTAAAAGTTGATTAACTATGTGTGGGCCACATTCCACTCTACCCATTCAATGATTTGTAATAGGTATTGCACCCCTGAAATGTATTTTAGATAGATAAGAATTTATTTCGGTGGTCATCATTGAGTTTGGAACAAACAGCCCACAACAACACATATAAGGGATTTTTACTGAGAGACAGGATGTCAATGGGAGGTGACATCTGTGTGGGAATCTTCACTTTGGCATCCGTTGCTCTACTGCTATTGGCACATAACATCACGTCAGGTTCTATAGCACGCTGTTGCATTCTGCAGAATGTTGCCTTCGAAATGTTACCAGTGGCGGATGATTATTTTACATAATTATTCAAAGGAAATGTACATGCTTCTGTAGACTTTATTTCATATTGTTCTATTCTTTTTCTTCAGAAGTATCTTTCTGTTCTTTCCCATGAAATACACCTCCACCAACACTGTATTATACAGGAGCACAGTGCACATGAATGAATTCAGATTCCTTTGTTTTACGAAAGAGAAAGCTACCAGAAGTTGTATTGGCAACACCATCCTTGTTTTCCTAGCATGTGAAACAGAGGTGAAAATCCCAGCTCTGTTTTCCACGAAAGGGGAAATCAGTGGTATGGCATATAGAAGACAATAATGCATGCTTTTTCTCGTGTCTTTAACAATTTTCAGAGTGACCTGGTTTCTTCTCGCACAGGGCTGTGTGGTATGGAATAGATGTAAACGTACACATCATGAACTAAAATTGTCAGCTGTGCTGGGTGGGTTATGGGTTTGTGAGCATCAGGGAGCTGGGCAAGACAGACTCTTTAAGTATGTTTTCCTCCTGTGTGGTGCCTGCTTTGTTACTTCTTTAACATGGAAGCTGCTGCTTTCCTGGGGAGCTCTTGGACCATGTGCAAGATAAAGGCAAGATGACAGTGTTTCTACCAAGGCAAAAGACAGAAGAGAAGCAAATCCTGCTGATTTATTTTAAATCAGTTCCTTTACGTGAATCTGTCATGTAGCCAGTAAAGTTGTTAACTTCTTAAAGATAAAGGAAGGAATGGTTCCTTTTAACAAAAATAGACTCTAGTTGGTAGCCATGAGAAGTCTCCCCTATGAAGTTTCGACGGGTGAGGGTAACATATGTGACTCCATTTTGTTTGTACTGAACTGCACAAAGAAAATCAACATTTTGCTCAGTTAAGACATTCTTGCTTCTAAGAGATCACTGCTTTGAATTGTAATCACATGAGATACATTTTCTTGTATTCACATTGTTTTCGTCTGATTTGGAAAAACCTTAGTGTGAGCATTTACTCCTCTTTGCATAAATAACTTACCAGTTTAATTTAGAGACAATGCTTTAAATTCTGGTCATGAATTTGAATTTAGAGAGGCCCCGACCTCTGCTTTTAATCTCTTGGTTATTTGGAGGATAATTATCTAAGTTCTGTTCTTTACCTATGTCTCTGAAACAAATTTCCCTGAGCCTAGATCTTAAAATGTCGACCAGGATTGTTTTCCTGAGCTACCAATCAGCTTGGATGTTCTACTTGTGTAAACCAAGCTGCGATTATTAACTGACAGTCTAAGCATGCCTTGATTGGGGAATCCAGTACTCCATATATTTCTAACGTCTCTCCAGCAGACTAGCCTAGATATGCTCTCAAAAAGGGTGTTCGGGGTCTATGAGCAGGCAGGTCTAATTACATAAAGAGGCTAGGTAGCAACACACACACACACACACACACACACACACAAACACACACACACACACCACACACACACACACACACACACACACACACACACACACACACTTTTTGGTATCCCATTTGCTAGCACCCCACAGGACGTGGTAGATCTAAGATTCTTAGGAAAGGAATACACAGCTGTGAGTTGCAGTGCATATACAAAGCAGTTGGGACTTGGTGCACATTCAGTGTACCAAAAGCCACTTCAGCTTCTTTTTTCCTTTATCTTGCATACGTCCCAGGAGCTCCTAGGAAAGCAGCGGCTTCCATGTTAAAGAAGTGAAGTAACAAAACAGACACCACACAGGAGGAAAACATACTTAAAGAGAGTCTCTCTCTCTCTCTCTCTCTCTCTCTCTCTCTCTCTCTCTCTCTCTTCTCTCTCCCAGCTCCCTGATGCTCATAAAGCTTCTGTTTTTCCCGATGTTTTGTTCTATGGTATCTTCTAAAGTCTTGGTAAAATACAAACAAAACAAAAGAATAAAAACCTCTCTACCTAGTTATTTCTCACTGCTTGTTCCCAATGCTTGTTAAGGGGGTTAGTCTGTCATGGAACAAAAAACTCTTGGTTTAATTGTGGGCCCACTCCCATTTACATGTATCAAATGGTCCACATTCTCTAATTCCAAAGGTCTTTTCCATTCTGGCTGTACCTGATTCTAAGTTCTAGTCTATGCTACGCAGTTCCAGTATTTAGCGGCCTGTATTTGAGCAGCCTTTGGGGAGGAAATCCATGGTTTTATTCTTGGTTTCATGTATAATTCTTTCACTTTCCTCTGTCCCAAATTCCATGTTTGCATTTATTACTGCCCACCGCATGTGTCCTAGAGAAACCTCAAATGAGCATGTTGCAAGGAATACTCATTGTCTGCCTTTTCTCCGTGGCTAACACCCTCGAATGGGAGCCTGCTGAATGACTTTCATACCATTTCAATTGTGAATAGTACCGTTGTGTAAAAATAGACAAAATGTAGGTCTCTTAAAAGCCTACCATTTGCTCGGCCTAACTGGTGTTAAACAAACGCTTGAATATGTAAATTAATGTCTGGCAGCACTACCTGTGGTGGAGAAAATGAAGTGGTGTACAGATGGAGTCATAGTGGAGGTTGAGTTTAGGTTGGGTATTCGGGGAAGGCCTCTGAAGTGAGGGGGTGAGCTGTAAGAAGCTGGACAAAGTGTTTTCAGCAAAGAAATTAGCAAGTGCAAAGGCTGCTGGGACTTGCAATGGAAAGACGGGCAAGGAACACGGTGAGCAGACAAACAGGCTCCAGATCATGCAGCGCCTTTTTGAAGAGCAAAGTCTTTGCATTTAGACTCTGAGTTCCGAGGCAATCTGTAGGTCCTGTCAGGGGCAGGGGAGAGATATGATCTGATGTCTGGCTGCTGTGTGAATAGGCTACTGTAGGGAGTCAAGCTTTGAAGCTGGGAGCCTGTGATAGTTGTGTTAGAGAGATATACTGAGGGGGCTGTTGGGCGAGTAGGAGTGGAGGCTGTGAGAGGAGGGCAGATTCTTTGAAATGTGTTTCATTTAAATAATCTAAATTTAGAGGCCATGATCAGCTCTGCAAAGCTGAGCATATGGAGAGTGTTTCCCAAAGCAGACCCAGCATACATCCGGCGACATCTGAGTTAATTTTAGGTACTCTGTCACATGAATGGATTTCTACATTTTAACGGCTACTTAGGAATTTGCTGTTCATTAGGAAACTTAAGACTTGCATGTAAACCCCATGGTTTCAGTTTTTTATTTGTAGTAAGTATGAAGTATTGAGTCTGTGGTAGACGTAGTAAAAATTAGGAGACACCTTGGCTGTCTGGAGTGGAGATACTGCTGGGACCATTGATAAGGCTCACTTCCTAGGGAAAGCGATAATTCAGGTGGTTTTATACCATGGGAGAATTGTTAGAAATTAGGCTTTATTCATTATTTATTGAATTGTAGGCTCCATATTAGATGATACCTTACTCAGCCTCACTATAACTCTGTGAGATGTGAGTGGTAGAACCTTAGCATTTTGTCTTTAAGAGTCTGGCTTCAGTGGGAGAAGATGCATCTAGCCCTATAGAGACTTGATGTGCCAGGATAAGGGAATATGGGGGTGGGGGCGGCTCATTCTCTCAGGGGAGAAGGGGATGGGAGAGGGACCGTGTGGAGGAGAGGGGACCAGGAGGGGAGACAGTGATCAGGATGTGAAGTGAATTAATAATAATAATAATAATAATAATAATAATGATGATGATGATGATGATGATGATGAAGAGATTAGAGAAGTCACTCACAGAGAATAAGACCTTGTTCTAAATAAGTGTCTTCTGGGTTCTCAGATATGGTGAGATTGCAAGAGTGATATGTTGGTCTGGTGACTCTTCTGGAAATAAGGTCTTAATCTGGTTTTCAGAGCAATGTATCTTCAAGACCTCGAGTACTTCCTGCATGTGGACAAACTTGTTAAAGAGATGAGAGAAACTGATCTCCTTATCTGTGGGGGCCTGGGTGTTTGTTTTCCTCATAGCAGGGTACTTTATGAGGCAATGGCCTGGAGTCTCAGGGAAGAGGCCATATGTGGGGACTTCCAAGTGACTTACTTTCCTTCCTAATTACATGTTTCATGTGTGTCCAGGTCTTGGTTACAGTTTAGCTTCTCTTCTGTCTGGATGTGCAACTTTGAAACCTCTGACTTGCATCCTAAACTCTAGTTGGAGAGGGATGACGTCACTGACAACTTTGAAGCCACTCTAAGGCAAGGTATCCCCAAACACATGACTGACTTTCCTTTGAGCTTCAGCCTCTGTCAGTGTCAGAAGGAGACTGATGAGGAACCTGACCCCCCATGCACAGTGGAGGTTGAGGGACCAGGCGCTCAGGGAAAGCAGCTATGTGTGTAAAAGGACCTAAGGACACCTGGAAGTGATTTACTTTGTAATGACATACTTTTTAAAAAATATTTTAAAGGCTTACATAGTTTTTTTTTCCCTAACATATTAGGGACTGGAGATAGAACTCAATGATTGAATTCATACCTAGCATGTGCAAAGCCCTGGGGTTGATCCCTTGTATCAGACATGCACACATACACAGAGAGAGAGAGAAAGGGGGGTGGGGAGGGAGGGAAGGAAGAAGGAGGAGGAAGAGGAGGAAGAGGATGAAGAAGAAGAAGGAAAAGGAGTAGGAGAAGGAGTAGGAGAAGGAAAAGGAGAAGAAAAGGGGGAAGAAAAGAGGAAGAGAAAGACATATGAGAAAAAAAGAGAGATAGAAAGACAAATAAAGGAAGAAAGGACCAAGTTGTAAAAGTCCAGTCAAGTCCTTGCATTACCACTCAGTAGAGAGTCTTGAAACACGAGCTCTTGTGTGCAGAGCCTGCAGGGGAGTGACAAACAGACAGAACAAGAGGAGCTCAAGTGATTGGAAGAGGAGGTTCCAGGAATGCAGCAGGAATATCCTAAAAAAGAGCACACTTCTAGGGTAGGTGTGAGCCTGGATATTCTCCCTGGCCTTGCCTTGTTGAGACAGGAGCTGTGGAGAGCAGGGACAGAGCTTCATTCAGCGGTTCTTAACCCGTGGGTCATGAGCCCTTTGACAAGTCTCTCTCTCTCCAAAATGTATCTACATTATGATTCATAACTGTAGCACAATGACAGCTATGAAGTATCGATAAGAATATTTTTTTAATGGTTGGGGCTAACCACAACCTGAGGAACTGCTGTAATTCAATTTCAACTAGAAACATACATTTTAAGAAAGTGTAAAACACACCACCATGTAATTTAAATGAGAGCTACCAAGTCACTGTGCCAGTAGATCTTGTTGGTTGGGTAATCTTCGAAAAGTCACTTAGAGTGTGGACTTGGGTATCTTGCTTTGTTGAATGGGGAAAGTATATGTCAGTTCATTGGAAGGTTTTAAATGAGATAATATATAATAGCCCTGGGTTTATAATGTGTTAGATGACCAATAGATGATGATGGAGAGAGAGAGAGAGAGAGAGAGAGAGAGAGAGAGAGAGAGAGAGAGAGAGAGAGAAAGAGAGAGAATAACTAATACCTTTTACCCTTGTTCTATATTAAAATGCATAGAAATTAATAACTGTTAGACATAGGCTCTTCCTAGACACTGAATGTACTGGTATTAACCAGTAAGAAATTTAAGCCAGAGAGCAGAAATGTAAGAACGTGTTTATGTTATAGATTTTTCATTTAATAACCATCTAGAACTCCCTAGCCTCCAGAACTTTGAGCAATAGCGTTTTTAAAAATTAATTATCTACTATAGGCTGTTTTGTTACAGTATCTCAAACACACTAAAACTGTGAGCCAAACGCAGCCGCCTGTATTTGCTCTGACAGAGTGAAGTGAGTAAATTCTAAGTGAAATTGATCTTGGAAGCCTTTCAGAAGAAGTAGGATTCCAGGCAGATCTTGGAGGAAAAATTTGAAATTGGTATTGGTCTTCAAGAAGATAGCAGGCCCCAGCACATGTAACAGAAGAGCCTTCTCTAAGCACAGTGGCTGTGGGAAGACGCTCAGTTGAGTCTGGAGAACATGGTAGCAGCCAAGGGCTATGAGGATGTCTTATGAGCCCATGGGCAAGGAGATTGGCTAACTTTTAAAAACAATTTTATTCTGAAGTATCTTGTGTTTAGAAAAAGGACTTGTAGGAATCACTCAGTAGTGTTACAGTATTTCTCAGCTGGATCTGGTACTTGCTAATGTTTTTCTATGTTTCTTTGTTATTCTCTCTCTCTAATATATATATATATATATTTATATATAATTTCATATATATAAATATATATTTATATATAAATATATATTTATATATAATTTCATATATATATATACATATATATATATATATTTTTTTTTTTCCTCTAGAGTCATGGTTGTCAACTGTCTTAATGCTACTGCCCTTTAGTACAGTTCTTCACGTTGTGGTGACCCCCCATCTATAAAATTATTTCATTGTTACTTTATAACTGTAATTTTGCTACACTTATGAATCATAATGTAAACATCTGGTATGCAGAATATCTGACATGTGACCCCTGTGGAAAGAGTATTTTGGTACCAAAGTGATTGCAACCCACAAGCTGAGAACCACTGCTCTAGAGCATCTGAGAGTGAGTCACAAATACAATGGTGCTTTTACCTCTAAATGTTTCCTAAAAGCTAAAAGCAAGTTTTCCCTTGTATAACTTGGAAGCAATTATAAGAATCAGAAACTTTAGTATTATTTTATAAGTGTTATCTGAGTTGAAGACCTTATTCAAATACTATGAACTTTCCCAATGACAGAAGGCTCTTCATTCCTTTTTCCCCCTCCATGTATTTCTCCCTTCCTCCCTGTTTCTGCCTCTATGCCTCTTCTCTCTTTCTTTATTGACATCATGAAAAGGGCTCAAATAGAAACATCAGCTATGGGAACAAGATATGCCTTGGAGAAGGAGAGGAGAAGGAGACCTAGGGAACAAGGGTGTCTTTTCATAGGACTTGGCAATACTACAAGCTGGGGATAAGAGGCAAAGTCAAGCTGATAACGAGAATGGAAACCAGAAAGACGAGGATGCTCTCATGTTCCTGGTTTTTCATTTAATAATGATACTGAGATTTCTATAGTGGTTTTACAGTCAGAAATGCAGTGCAGTTGGAGGCAACTTGGAGCAGTGGTTCAGGGTGCAGCAACCCCACATTGGTTGGATTAAGGTTTTGCTATTTATTAACTGTGAAATTCAGGGAAGGTAGCTGTGATCTAGTTTCTCCATGTGTGAAATGAGGATAATAAAAACAGCTTGCCTTGCAGGGCTCTTGTGAAGATCAAAGGAGGTATAATTGGCAATCTGCTGTACTGCAAGCCTCCTCCACATATAGTGTTATAGGTGTTTGACAAATCAACATAAGTAAATGGCTTTCCTATTCTTATATACTGTATCTTTATCATTAACTTTATGAAGTAAGTATTATTACTATTCCAAGTTAGGTCTCAGATGTCAAGTGGGTTGCCCAAAGCCCTCTAGCTGTTGACATAGAAAACACTATTCTTCAGGCTTTCTACTTGAGGGTACCACCCAGACAATAGAGATGAGATAGTAACTCCTTAATAGGCTGGAGGCTAGAGGCCCCAGCGTCAAAAGTCTTCTACGTAAAAAAATAATTGAAGATAGGAATGTGTGGGTTTGCTAAGGAAGAGGCCATATGTGACACTGAATACCACAAACGATTGCCTGTGAAATGGGAAGATAAAGAAGAACAGGTGGAAGAAGCTGCGTAGGAAAAGCCATGGAACTGGGGGACCAAACAGGATTGACAGCAAGGACAGGAAGAGAGGGCCCTTTTGTAAGTTATTTTTGGAGGAATTGGAGGAAGACACAGTCAGAGTTGAGACCTACACGTGATGAGAGGGCTTACTAGAGACCTTAATGAGACCCTTGTCACTGTTGAAGGCAGAGTCCTATTTTCACTGGCCTGGGGAGGGAAAAGAAAGAGAAGCAAGCTTTCCTGAGGAGTTAGTACTTCTTTGAAGACACTATGGAGGAAGAGTATGGAAAGCTTTGGAAGAAGATGAGTAAAGAAAGAATCCTTGTCTGATGAAAGTGATTTCCTGTGTCATGCAGCAGGGAAAGGCCAAGGCCTGAGGACACAAAAAGCAGTAGGAAAGACTTGGAAGAGCACATTGAAAGGATAATAGCTTTGAGTCTTCTTTGGTCATGAGGTCCAACAGATCTTCCCCAATTTCCCAACTATTAGAGGCTATTGTGAAAACTATTAGTTACCTTCCACAACCTGATAGTAAGCTAGTTAAGATTACCTATTGTTGAAGACACCACATAGAGGACACAGAGAAATCTAACTGTTACTCAGCTGGAAGTTTCATTCCTACTACTGAATAGTATTCATAGAACTTGAAGATACTCTACACACTACTGGATGAGAAAAGTGATCAATATTGCCTAGCTACAAACCTTTGGAATTACATAGTGACTTGCCTGCAAGATATGCACATCAATACAACAGTGGCACAAATGTCATGAGAAAGCAACCACTTTTTAAAAGGGGTTCTTAAAGGGGTATCTCATGAAATGAAACCCATGCCTGACATTGTTAATGAGGCCAAGAACCTGAGATTATTTAGGCCATTTGCCCTAGGGGAATGCCTACTATTATTATTTGTCTAAAGGAGCATAGCAATATGGTGACTCTCAATTCCACATACACATAGATCAGAGCAGCTCTCATCAGAGACCCACCACTCAGCAGCATTTAGAGTGAGAGACTTTAAAATACCAGCCCTAAATGGGACGTCTTTATTATATTCCTCCCTTCTAGGATCAAGGATATAGAAGGATATAGAAGAGGGGGGCAGAAGTCAAAGATGATGATGGACAACTTCAAAATTCAAATCTTGAATTCAAAACAGAATTTTCCTATCACAACAGGGCTGATGCAACATGAATTCACAGAGACTGTGACAGTGTGCACGTGACCAACACAAACATGAGTCACACAAAATCCCAGCATGGAGAAAGGGAAGTGAGAACAAAGCCTCTCCCCTAACCAGGCAGCTATTTACAATAGATCGTCTCTGGGAAAGGGAAAAATCAGTCTTCATCGAGAGAGTGACACTGGGCATATCACCTGCATTCCAGGGCAGGTCCCATGCTCAAGAGTAGTTAGGTAACACAAATGAACTTGGTTTTATTTTGTGCTTTTTGCTTATTTAATTTGGGCTATTTATTTATTTTAATTAAAATTAATTTTTTATATATTTTGGTCACGTCCCTTCCCTACTTCCAGCTCCTCATAGATCCCCTCGTAACTCCTAACTCACTCAGCTTAATGTTGTTTCTCTCTCTCTCTCTCTCTTTCTCTCTCTCTCTCTCTCTCTTTCTCTATCAAAACAAAACAAAAAAATTGAAAAAAAAGATACAAATAAAACTCATAAAAACACAAAAATGAAAATCAAAATAAACTAGCAAAAGATAAAAAAATGCCAAGACAAGACAAAGTGGGCACACACACACACACACACACACACACACACACACCCCGAAACGCAAAACAAAAACAACCAAACAAAACTATGGAAGTCCTTTGTGTTGGCCAACTACTCTTGAGCATGAGGACTGGCCTCGAAGGTGGCTGATATACTTATTGACATCTGGGGTCCCTTCCCCCAACCAAGAAGCTATTTGCAATTGGTGTCTGATGGCAAAGGGGAAATGAATGGGTTTTCATTTTTTTCTTTACTTATTCACTTTACATCCTGCTCACTGCCTCCCTCTCAAAATCCTTCCCCCCTTTTCTCCTCCCCTTCTCCTCCGAGATGGTGGGCGCTCCCCTGGGTTTCCCCTCCCACCCTGGCACTTCAAGTCTCTGCTAGGCTAGGTACTTCCTCTTTCACTGAAGCCAGACAAGGCAGCCCAGCTAGAAGAATGTTTCCCACATACAGGCAACAGCTTTTGGAATAGACTTTGTTCCAGTTGTTCAGGACCCACATGAAAACCAGGCTTCACAACTCCTACATATGTGTAGGGAGGTCTAGGCCCAGCCTGTGTTTGCTCTTTGGTTGGTGGTTCAATCTCAATCGAGAGCCCCGATGTTCTGGTTAGTTGACTCTGTCGGTCTTCTGTTGGTCTTCCTGTGGAGTTCCTATCCCCCAGAGGCTGTAATTTTTTCGCCTGTTCTTCCATAAGAGTCTCAAAGTTCCATCCATTGTTTGGCTGTGGGTATTTGCATTTATCTGAGTCAGCTGCTGGGTGGAGCTTCTCAGAGGACAGCCATGCTAGACTCCTGTCTGCAAGCATAACAAAGTCAGGGATTGGTGCTAGCCCATGGGATGCATCTCAAGTTGGGCTGGTTATTGACTGCCTGTTCTCTCAGTCAATGCTCCATTCCCCATCCCTGCATTTCTCACAGACAGGATAAATTTTGGGTCAAAAGTTCTGTGGGTGGGTTGGTGTCCCTGTTACACCATTGGGGTTCCTGCCTGGGTACAGGAGGTGGTCTCTTCAGGTTCTATATCCTCAACACTGTGTGTCACAGTTAAGGACACTCCCATTGATTCTTATGCTTCTCTCTTATTTATCCCAAGTTTGTGTCTCTTCCTGGAGATATCCCATAACTCCCCACTCCCATCAGTTGCAGATTTCCATTCATTTTCATGACCATCTGGCCATCCCTCCTGTCCCTCTCCACACCTGATCCTGAACCCTCCCACTCCTCTCCCCATACCCTTTCCCACTTAGCTTCCTCCCATTATCTGCCCGTTATGACTATTGTATTTCCTCTTCTAAGTGAGATTCAAGCATCCTCACTTGTGCCTTCCTTCTTCTTTAGCTTTTTTGGGTCTGTGGATTTTAGCATGGGTATCTTGTATTTTATGGCTAATATCCACTGATAAGTTAGTACATACCATGCATATCCTTTTGAGGCTGGGTTACCTCACTCAAAATGATATTCTCAAGATCCATCCAGTTGCCTGCAAAATTCATGATGTCTTTAACAGCTGAGTAATATTCCATTGTGTAGATGCAGCGCATTTTCTTTATCCATTCTTCAGTTGAGGGACTTCTATGTTGTTTTGAGTTTCTAGCTATTCTCAATAAAGCTGTTATGAACAAGGTTGAGCAAGTGTCTTCGTGGAATGGTGGAGCACCTTTTGGATATATGCCCAGGATTGGTAGAGGTGGGTCTTTCATGAGGTTGAACTATTCTCAGTTGTTTGAGAAACCAACTTGGTTTCCAAAGTTGCATGGATATGGAGGGCAGGAAGAATCTGGGGGAAGGTGGGGAAAGAGAAAGAAGACGTCAAAAACTTAAATAAAAATACATAGGAAAGAACATTTCTTTAGGCACATCACTGCTAATTTATTTAAACTTATCCCAATCCCTGGGAAGTAAAGGATAAAGTTGTTTACTGCAACACAAATATATTTGAGACTGGTTAGAGATAATTTGGGCATGGCCTGCACTTAGAAGTGGAGAAGTGCTTTGTGTGGTTCCATTGGCTGTTTCTCTGGTGTTAACTTGGAATTTGTGCAGAAGAAATGGGTTGAATTAGGCTAACTAAGAGCTTTAGAAAGAAGATCAACAATACTGAGAAATCTCAGAAGTCATGGAGAGTTTGGTTGGAAATGGTTAGCTGTAGACTACAAAGACAAGAGGAGGCTGTGCAGACTGTGTTAATGCTCCCTGAATTTTTCTTTCAAAATAGTAATAGCAGCAGAAAGAGAGAGAAAGCTTGTCTTTGAGGTAAGGGAGTGTGGCTCAAGGTAGTGTATTAGAACTCTAAAACTTCCAGTGTCTTAATTTTTACTTGTAAAGGATTTAAAATATCATTACATATTTATTTTATTTTAATTTAAATAAAGTACTAGGGTCTTGATAAAACAAATACCTAAAAAAATGCATACCTAGTTTTTCCATGATAAGGGCAGATGGTATGGGGTTGAGGGTGGGGTTCTGTATTCCTATTTAATAAACAATGAGAGGAAAGCAAAGAAGGAACAGGATCACAGGGAGAGGACAACATAGGGCATGGGTGGGAAAGAATAGGTGCAGTAGACATATTGAGGCTGTAGACAAAGGGGCATGTCAAAATGTCAGCTTGAAATTGAGATAGCTCCATGTGTCAGGACCCTCAAAAGCAGCATCAGGAAGACATCTGAGTGATGGAGACAGAGGCTGTCTAGAGTAAGTTTAAATTCATTGAGTTGTTTTCTTTTAGATCCTCAATGCCAGATTTTTCTCTTGAGGGAAACAGAAGAAAAATTAATATTTCAAAGGGAGTATTTGTAAGATATTAAGCCAGGCATTAATTTTTCAGCATTGTCTTGGTGTAAGAGGCAGAGATTAATAGAGCCAATTTAAATCCTCTTAGGGGATACATCTAATGTCTGCCACTTGCTATGTAGTCACCATTAAGGGTAGACACAGGAAGACCTATGCAATTGAAATGTCATCTGTGACACTAAGGGGTTTTTAGAAACACATTTTCAATTCATTGATAGAAGTCTTTATTTACTTTGGCTGTGAAGATGTCTGTCTTCAACAATGCTGAGGTGATTTGTGGAATTTGTGGCTATTTCAGGACAGTAAGCTATCATTTGTGCCTATCTTATTTCCGTGTTTTAAAGTAATGCTGCTGATATAGATTTTTATTCATCGCAGTGGGTGGAGCTTAGCAATGAAAAAGAACATGAACAGCAGACAGGGTCATTAAAAGAAGTGATGTGGTCAAAAGTCCAATGTTACTTATTTACTCTTAAATTTTTGAAATACTAGCTGGTGTAGATTGTTTCCATTGGTTAAATAACTTTAGAATTTCCCACCTCTACCTTGTTTTAAAGGTCTACCAGCGCACAGGTAGTATTTGAAATAGAGTGATGAGTAGCAGGAAGAAAAATATTTGACCACCTCAAGCTGACCAATGTGAGTGTTATGCATTTTGTTAAAACTGGTTTCAAGTGATTTCATGATGACTTAATGTATGCATTGATGGAATTATACACAGTTTACATGTAATCGAAAAAAGGAGAACACTTAGCTTCATTTAAAAAAATTATCCTGGAAAACCGTGTGAAGCTTAGCACAAAAGAACAATAAAGAGAGACGAGACATACATCAGCAGAGAAGCAGTGTGAGGACAGCATTCCAGTGAGATGCTTCCTGAGCACAGCCATTCCCTTGGAAGTGAATGGGTACAGTGCCCACCCTTGATTCTGATCTGTTTGCTTTACTTTTCCATTTCCCTGGCATCTGAAGCCATGTTAGCACTCTGCGTGTGAGCCAGTATAGCATGCTTAGAACATTGACTTGTTCCTTCAACAGGCGGGATCATTATCACACAGTGTTGAGATTTTAGACTGTCAAGGTCAGGGGGCATTCACAGAAAGGCTCTATCCCTGAGATCTGTAGGAGATCCAGAGGCACAGGTAGTGACTGCTCCTGGGGGGAAGTGTCCATCAGTGTACTGACTACCTTTCTAAGCTGGGTACCACTAAACCTCAGAAGGATGCTGGGAGTGTTGGGCTCTTTAACCTGTGCGTTGTCAACAGCTCACTCATCCTCAGTTTGCTAGCCTAAATGATGCCTAGCTTCCCATGGTCTGCCTTTCAGAAACAAGGAGGGTCTTTAACCTGGTCATATTTCCCTAATTTTACTTATTTCAGCCATTCTCTGAAGACAGCAATATGCATGTTTAAAGTTATTTATGACTGTGGTACATTATCAGTTAAACACAAAATTTAGGCTGATTGATTGCTGTAATTTCCTCCCTGCTGAATCCTATAACAAAGGAAGCAATTATTCCTCAACCCTGAAAACACTCAGTTCATATTCAGAAATAGAAAATTTATTGGTTTCCTGGAGGTATTATCATTCTAGAAGCCTATTCTTCTAGAAGTATAGTACACCAGTTCATTGATAATCATTACTTTATAAAAATATATATCATGGACTGCAGTATGTCTGCTAGTGGGATAAGGAGGGGGAAGGGGAAGGATAAAAATGGGTTACAAATTCACAAAAATGCTTTTGTCAATAGACTATGAATGACAGCTGTCAGTAATGCTGAAAATTTTATGTTGTTGCATGTATGTAATTTATGTTTTTAAAATATGTGTGTATCTACATGTGTGTGCGCACATGCCTGCACTTGTATATGTGTTGCTTGTCTGTGTGGGAGGCTATGGAGGCTAGAGGTTGATGTATGATATTTTTTTACTCTTTTCCACTTTAAATTTTCAGACAATATCTCACTAAACTCAGAATTCACCGGTTGGTAAGGGGGGCTGGCCAACAAGCTCCTGGGATCCACCTATCCCTACTTCTCCTATAGCACTTGGGATACAAATATTTTCTGTGGGTGCTAGAGATCCGAACACTGGCCCTCATGCTTGCATAGTAAATATTTAGTTTTATTTTTTTTACTTTACTTTTTTGTATTTTTTTTTTTTAATAAAATAAAGCTCAAGTCATTTCCATGAGTGAGAGTGAAGAGAGAGACCTTCCAGGATGTGTTGAAATTGGCAGTCATTTGGAGCCTAGCCAGGACTTGGAAAGGGTGGTCGTTTATTGTGCTGCTTCACTGCCATAATGGTGGGCAGAGCATCTTCAGATGCTTCTAATAACACTCCACTGGGGGAAAAGGCAGAGTGTGAGGATGTGACAGCATCCTGGTCTGACAGAGTTCTGCCGGGCTTGAATGACTTTGCTTTCACAATTATCTTGATTATTTACTAAGAGTGGGACTGTCTCATCATTATTTGGGACATCCTGATTCAGGCTCTGTGTGGATGCTGTTTGGGAATCTCTGTGTTAGCGATGCTCCCAGAGCCATTGTGATAGACAGTTGGGTTTGAGAACGGTTGGAGTAAACAGTGGTCCACAATGGTACAGCTTAGAAGCATTGTGTATTTCTGTCATGGTGTACCATGTAGCTTCTGTGGGATGAAGTCTGTCTACTGGAATTCAACTAGGAGCAGCATGGAAGACATATTAGCCAGGTACTGAAGATATGGCCTTAGGCTTTCTCAGAAACCCCCTCCTTTAGGGTGTGTACTTCTGCAAAGTACCATCTGGTTCTGATTAAATCCTGTATTCAGAGGCCAGGGCAGGCATGGCTCCAGGAAGGTCATCTACAATGTTTTTCTATAAACTTCTGCTTACTATTTGTTTTTGATTCTTTTCTATTTTGGGAATTCATCCTCCAGTCCTCTATGGAGTATTTGTAAGACTTCCTGATGATTCTCTGGTTTCTTTAGGTTTCTCACATCTTGTATACTTTTACTTGGGATGCTATCCTACCGCGTTAACAGATGAACCCTTACAGAACCACACAGAAACTGCAAAGATGTGATGATTTTTGTTATAGACCAAGGCACCACTATACTTGGAAAGAGTGATGTTTTATTTACCTCTTGGGTATATCGTGCATAACATTGTCTAATGAGGGAGAAAATTTAATAGGGAGGAAAAAAAAAAGGCTGCCTGGCAATGGATGGCAATTCTTCATGGAGCTCTGGGTTCAGTGTCAGTGGGGACTCATTTCAAGGGAGGGCTGGCTATAGTTTGGTGTTGATAGATTACACTTATAACCCAATTTTCAGGTCTGTCTTGGTTTTATCTTTTGAGCTGTCATTCATTCATCTAGTTTAGGTTCATTCATGTCCAATAGAGCCATGGTTTGGTAAGAGAAGCATGAGAGAGAGAGTTGGGGTGGGGAGGAGACTTTTCTTTAAGACCCTAAATAACATTTATTTTATTGTCTGATTTAACCAAATTGAGGCTATCCTAATACCTGTAGAACAATACATGAATCCCTTAGCTTTAATCTTCCTTTTCCTGCCCTGACTCCACTGTATCCAGGGAGTCTCTATGGATATACCAGCTTGATTATTTGTGCTTTACCCATATCCACAGTCCTTCATGGCCACACCTTATGACTGGAACATGTATTCTGGCTGTGTAGTGGGCTGCTCATAGAGAGAACACACACACACACACACACACACACACACACACACACACACACACACACACACACACAGAGACTGTTTGAGCCCATGCATTTGAAGCATAGAATTTCAAAATGTCTTAGTTAGGGCTTTACTGCTGAGAACAGACACCATGTCCAAGTCAAATCTTATAAAGGATAACCTTTAATTGGGGTTGGCTTAAAGGTTCAGAGGTTCAGTCCATTATCATCAAGGTAGGAGTATGGCAGCCTCTAGGCAGGCATGGTGCAGAAGGAGCCAAGCGTTCTACATCTTCATCTGAAAGCTCCTAGTGGAAGATTGGCTTCCAGGTAGCTAGGACTAGGGTGTAAAGGCCCACACCCACAGTGACACACAAGGTCACACCTCCAAATAGTGATACTCCCCGTGCCAAGCATATACAAACCATCATACAAAAATCATGAGTGCCTAGGAATCACCTAGGGGAAAAGATGTCACTATAGGTATGTCATTCTATATTGTAAATAGAGTGCTGACCCCATTTGAAGGCTTGGCTTGAGCAAAAAGGAGAGACTGGAAATCACCATATTCTAATTAAGGTTTCTTGGACCCAGAGTGGTCTTGTTCTTTATATTCATATTGTTCAGAGATCCTGCTTCGAGTACAATCTTAAGCATCCTATGCTTACCACCATGGCATTTTATAGTATTTAGATAAGAATACTTTACCCATAGATAGTGGTTGGTCATGTGGTTGAGGTCTTCTAGAAGTTTTTTACTCAATGTCTAGGCATCTTGTTCATAAAGGACAACTTTAGGTTATTGCTTAGATTAAAAATAAAGTAAATGATGAGGCTTAATGTGTAAAAGTCTGACAAAGGGGAGGCATCTCTCCTCAGTATATTTCACTGATAGAAATTTGATGAAGCATTTTTTCCTTGTTGATATGCTCCACCAGATGTGTGGGTGTGGAGACAGGAAGATTGATCAAGCATTTCCACCTGTGGTTTCATTTGCCTGAAGATCAACCAAATGGAAAAACATTCCTGTCTGTCATTACAGAATTAAATCTTTCAATGTCTCAGATATGTCTACACCTATTTACAGTACTTCTTAAATAATTATCAAGACAGTTAGATGCTTTTTCTTTTCTTATAGTTTCTTAGCATTGAACTAGCTCAAAGGCAACATGGTGTTTCCCAGTTTGGAGCACTTTCCAGAAGATAGCGTTATGAGGTGTATCACACCCAGACTGGATACTATACAGTCCTAGAGATAAAGTTTTCCAGCGCATATCCATGGATCATGTAGAAGAGCAGTAGCCCTCCATATGCATGTGGGTCCTCCTGCAATGCATAGCTCCTCAGCAGTCTGGTCTCCTCCTGTGCATCTCATCACTTGAAAATTATGCTATTTCTACATTTCTCTGCCATTTTATTTTTGGATATTAATGTGGATCTAAACAAGGAGAAACTACTGGGGACATGTAGAACCAAACATGTATAGCCAACAATTTTCCAGTGAGCATATCATCATGTTTAAACACTTTGTCAGCTTATGTTATTGGAATTTTTATTCGTTGGATTCCATCACTGTGGCAAAATACCTAGGAACGTTAAGTCAAAAGAGGACAGGTTTACTTTGGCTCATGGTTTCAGTTTATGGTTACTTTGATCAGTGTTTCCAAGCATGTGGTAGGGTGGTACATGATGCTGGAAAAAAAGCATTTACCTCACGACAACCAGAAAGCAGAGTGGGGTGGGCAGAAGCTCAGGACAAGATGTCCTAAGGACAAGCTCCCCAGTGACTTTTACCAAGCTCTGTCTCAACTCTGAAAGTCACCACCACTTCTCAATAATGCTATCCAATTATGGATCCACCATAGAATTAACTTATTTGCTATGTCAGAGCCCTCATGATCCAATCGATTCTCAAAGATTGAATCCATCAGCTGGGGACCCAGTCTTAAAAAGCCAGTGAGCCTCCTTTTTGCAAGGTAACAGATTTAGTATTTAAACCACAACTGCTTGTATGAAAAGCTACAATTCTTCCATTCTAGTTGGTAGTTTAAATATGTGACTGCCCAAGATTAATGTAAATAGAATCCTGCAAATGCTCACATTATTGCTCATTTGTAACCAATAAAAATTGCATCAACCCAAACTCCTTGGGAGTGATTAATTATCTACAAGTAAAATACTCTGTGCTTTCAAACTTCACATAAACTTACTCTGCCTTTATTTCATGGCAGCAAGGGGCTCAGTTGAGCAGAACCACTATTTAGATATTCTGGTTTTCAGTGGCCACAGAATAAGGAAAGGTGCATATATATTGCAGAACAGACATCATAGGGGTCCAGGTGTGTGTTTATACTCATGATCTTTATGTAAATCTCATGGCTACATCTCTCCTTTGGCCACTGGAAACTTCCCTTTTTAATAATTTAATTTCTTTCTACCAACTGCAGCCTCCCATAAGAGCCTGAAGCCAGGCTTGAGGAAGTCCAGATATATTTTAATTCTCTTTTATCAAAGCTAAAGAGAACATTTCTTGGAGACTGTGCTGACTGCTGCATCTTGAAAGAACACCAACTGTGGGAATTTTTATGTGTAATGAAGCCTAGGGAGTAATGGGCTTCATTCCAAAATGCTCTGAGTAGTTACAGTTTAAGCAGGCAAACATGACACATATTCTTAACTATTTTCCAAAAGGAAACTGCTCTAGAAGAGAGGTGATTTGAAAAGAAAGAAAATCCAGTAGTGACCAGACAGTGCATAGCTTCCATGGTTCCTACAAGTGTTCATGGAGCGGCTTGGTGCACATTCAATGTACAGTTAAATATTTTAGCAGAATAAACAAGTGGATTGTCCTGAGAGGTTCTAAGTAGGAAATTCTTTTTCATGGACATTCACAGCATTTGTAACTGTTGAGCACCACTGTATAACACAGTTTCCCATTCCCAGTTTGATGTGTTAATTTCTGAAAGAAATCCCACTTTGCAGGCGCTATTTAGGTATAAAGGATAGCTAAGCCATGTTTTCCTGTAAACTGAATATTAGGACCAGGATGTATTACTATGGAACTCACTCTTTCTACCTTGGAGCCTGGGATTCTTTCTTGGATTTCAAGGGTTACCTGCTTTTTTGATGTTACAGGCCAGACTAATGTGCAAAAGCATCTGGAAGTACTGACCCAGAGTCACCATCAATTGTTAGACTGAGATAAAACTACCACTTCATCCACTTCCAAGGAGCCTTTAAGAGGCGCATGTTCTGGAGGAAACAGAGAAGGATGGGTTGATAGTTAAGGTTTTTCAAGTGATTTCTTTTGATATTTAGGTCAAGTCTTCTGTCTTTTAATTGATGTTCTCTGGAAAGCTTATGGCAGGATGAGGCTTCTATAACTATGAGAGAAACCAGAAGGGAGAGGTCTTGCTATCTGATTGAATCCTTGAGGTAATGTAGTTTTACTTCTTTTTAGTCTGTCTGTTGACCTGTGCTGGGGATATGTTAGCTCAAGCTTTTTCTTTATTTTATAAATTTCTTGTACTTTGTTCAAAGATAGTGGCTTCCCAATGGGGTGTCCGGTACCTGTATAATATACATGTGGTATTTCAAGAAGCTAGAATATCACTGTTAGGGTGGCCCCATTTTCAAAATCATTGTGTGTTCTGTTGAAGGTTTTTCTAGAAGTCAAAGAATGGTGTGTTCTCAAGAGGGCCTGTTTACGGTGTTAATTAACTTGGATAGGTGATCAGTTTTGCTGATGATATTTAATAGTCTATTGGTAAATGGCAGATTGTTTATTCTACTAGATAATTGATCCTCATTAGATATAAGTACAACAATATAAGAAAAATATTGGCGGTATGAAGAGAGAACAGCACAGAACATTTTTGTTAATCGGGTAGATTTATGTTAATATGGGAACAATTCCTCTCAATATGATGTGTTACAAGAGTGGAGAATGAAAGGGAAGGCTTACTGTCCAATATGGGTTTTGGCTTTAGTTCATTCTTGACCCCCATGGTCTTGTAGCCTTAGTCACAAAAAGCCTCCTAAACTATTTGTGTTCACTTATTCTTTGGAAGTAGATACGTGGTACTTTGTATTTTATACTCACAACTTTCTGCAACTCCACTTACATTGTAAGACGGATCTGAAATTTAAAACCAAGATAAGGGTGAGAGCTACCACCTGGAGACCTTGACTCTGAAATTTCAGGGATGGGCTAACATTTTAAACTCTCCAGGGGGGAAATGTTTAAAGCAATCAACCTCTTCTCTGGGTTTTGAAGCACATGACACTGAGTGGTAAGACTTCAGTTGATCATTGAAGTCCACTTCTGGTCTACACATGGAACAGTGGTGGATAACAACTGCAATTGTTCTGTAAATGCCAATAGCGTAGGAATGAGGTATGATGGTTTTCCAGAGAATTGCTTCCTGTGTCTCTGGCAGTTGCTGTTATTCTTTCATAGACTCTGAAATTTTCTGTTTTCTTATGAGTTAGTTTCTTCCCTTGCATACCAGCCCATAGGTTTGTGAATGCATTCTAATAAAAATGAGTATTATAGTTAGCTAAGATATGGTTACTTAACCTTTTATTGAAATTAATTCTTGATGCATGTTCAAAGCTTAAGAGATTTCACAGGTCATATTTTACCCCTCTTTCCATCTTTTGTTTTATGATACTGGATCTTCAAGTTCCAAATGATTTATATACCTCTTTATAATGTAGCTGTTGGCCAGGCATGGTGGCACATACCTTTAATTCTAGTACTGGGGGAGAGGGGGCCGAAGTAAGTGAATCTCTGTGTATTTGAGGCCAATCTGATCTATATAACAAATTCTAGATCAGCCAAGGTTATTCAATGAGACCCCATCTTAAAGAAAAAGAAAAGAAGCCTTTATTACTCTATCGGTCCTTGTTCTTAACAATGCTAGACTTTCTCTTGATCTAATTTTTCTATGATAAAAACACCATTGTCTAAACTGTTGCTATCTACAGCCTAGTAAACCAAAATAGAAAATAATTTTGGCACTTTGTAAATCTTTACGGAGAATTTAAGGCTAACATTTTCTTGTATCAATATTTTGATTTTTTTCAGGATGAAATAGCATTAAAACACTTGCAGTTATTGTTGGTTTGCAAAAGGTGCATGTAAACAATTTTTGTGCCATATTGTTATTAGGCTTCTTTTCTTTACCACATAAAAATTCTCTCTAAGTTTTCTGTTTGAATATTTGTAAATATTACTTAAAAGCCTATATTCAGGGGCTAAGATGCAGGAGTATGAATGTAAAACAACCCCACAGACCTTCGGGTTGAACAGTGGGTCCCAAGGTGGTGCTGTATTTGGAGATTATGGAAACTTTTGGACAATGGGTCTAGGTAACTGGGAGATTTAGGGATATATGGGTGGTTCTAGTGGGTTCTGAATGAAGTCTATACTTCCAAATCTACTAGAATGTGGTAGGTCTTATTGGAAGCTCTTGCCACAACCAATGGAGTCTCAGGCTTTGCTTCCATTGTTGTGAACATGTGACCCCAAGGAAACCTCCCTCCAAGTTGCTTCCATCATATATTTTATCCAAGCAATAAGAAAAGTAAATAATTCAGAAACTGGTACTGTAGAGTGAGGCTGTTGTTATAGTAAACCTGACCATGAGTTTTACGTTGACAGAACTGGTTGGCTGGAAGAATGTGGGAGAATTTGGAGCATACAACATGTAAGAGTGATGAGGTCACGGGGACTCAAACCTCTTTGTAGTTTTACTTAGTCAATCCAGACCTCACTGGGCTTGTTATCGATATATTGCTTTCCTGCAGATTACCCATCACAGCAGTTTCCATGCTTTGCAACAGCTGATGTACAGGATTAAATAATTAACATTCAGATGCTAATCAAAGGTCACTACTTGTTCTGAGACCCACAAATCTAAAGAAAGACTACTGAGCAGTGTACAATCATGAGAAGCAGCTTTGTGGTTCCCCACACAAAGTGGGAGGAAGTGAAACTGGTTAAGACAATTTTCAAAGCAGAGACATGGTTACGATCTCTGCCCCCAAACTGGAGTGCCTCCTCTCTTTCTTTAAATGCTTTTTTTTTTCTGATTAGCATCCTGACTCTGCTGGGTGCTTGTTTTCCTCTCTTCATTCTTCTCTTTCTGCTTTCTGTCTTTCCCACCTCCATCTCTTTCTTCTTGTCTGTGTTCTTTGTAGTTTTCTGACTTTATATCTACCAAGGAAAAGATCAACTTTTTTTTTGTGTGTGTGACAAGTGATATCTAAGTGTGAATTCCTATTTTTAAAAGCCAAAGTTTCAGTTAGATTTAGCCTTGTTAGGACTTGTTAGAGAGTGATTGATCATGTAGCAGGGTGCTTCTCATTTGAGCCCGAAATGATAGATACAGATAGTTACAGTAACAACATAGCCTTCCCAGTGCCATGGCCAGCTTCATATTTCTGACTTCACGTCCAATCCTCTTTGCCTTCAGAATACCTTCTAAATAACTATAGATAAAGATAATAAGCTACCATGAGTTATAGAAAGAGTAGGGGAGAAAAATAAAATGTTGCAAATTTTCTGATAAACCATTTTGTCAGAAGATTAGCATAAACATTTCTAATGAACACTCTATATAAGAAGTTCAGAAGAGTTACTGTGAAGCAGTGTGCATGTGTGGAGAGGACAGAAGTACATATATTAACCTACACAGACGAGGATGCTTTGTGGATTTTACAGTAGGAAAATGAAATTGGAAAGAAAAAGAGAAGTGATCTTCCCCCTCGTCTTCACTTATTACTTCTTTTGAAATTTATAGAAACATGCACAACAAACCTATCTTATTTGACTAATTAAGATTAATATGCTGCCATTTACTTGGGCTAATATATACTTAAAACTCCAGGATAAGCCAGCTGTAATTATATTCCCAAAGATCTCTTTTTTCATTATTTACAGCTAACAAGACATTTATGTTCTCCTCTTGGTTGGCGTGGTGAGGCATTTTTGGCAACACTTTCCTTACTTGAAATCCTCATGTGTGTGGAAATCTAGTTAGGGAAATGACTATGTAAATAACCGCTCCTGAGAGTATAATCTCTCCTTTGTGACATAAATTAGATATCTATTCACATCTGTGGAATAATTCCCAGCTTTGCAATTAAATCCTCTGATGTGCCCGAGCAAACATGCCAGTCTCTTCCTAGTCTAGGAGAATTTAGTCAACTTTCTGCTTGAAGAGACAAGCTATATGTGGTTTAGAACAGATGCCTCATTTTCTCCCGATTTGGCTGTAACAGGATTGAGCTTCAGTGAGATGGATCATTAAACAGCAAAGGTAGGAGACACCTCACCATGCATGTTTAGAGTGTTAATTAAAAAAAATAAAATGTGACTTTGAATCTTTAGGGTAATTTGAGAGTGTCCACATCTAATAAAGTGATATTTCTTCCCTTCAACTTTTCATCTAAAGGTTATTGGTTTTGGAAAATTGCCTCTCTTACAGAGTTAAGACAATGTTTTATTCATGAAATTTGGCTCTTTCTTGTGGATTTTTGGGGGTTGCATAAAGTAAAACAACAAGATTAGTTTAAATTCATTATTTTAAATGTTGATTTTTTTTCCACCTTTAGCTATAATGCTTTGTTTTTCTCAGATCTGTTTAAAATCTGGAATATTTCCAAGAGTGATTATTAAAACATTCACAAATCTTCTTTCATGATGTAGCTGTTGCCTCTGGAATTGTATGGATGTGTGGCTTTTCTTCTAACCAGATTTATAGTAGTCACTGCATTTTTTTACGTTATAGAAATTTGGTGCGCAAATATTTCTTCCATACCAAAATTTAAACTCTCCAATGACAAAGTCAGTCTTCTTTAGCTAGGCTTTTCATTTGGTTGATGGGATATTTGTGGAGTCGGGGAATGTAGGAAAATATGCACTGCTCTTTGAGGTTGAGCAAATATGTGTCTGCCTGTTGCTGGCTAGTGGACTGGCTGGCCACACCCATCCATGGATGCAGGGAAAAGGCTCTGCAGTTGGTTCTTAGAGTACGGATTGAGTGCAATCAAGAATCTGTGCTTTAGCCTTTTTGTTCCCCTCCAAGTTTGGTTGAAAATGTTACTCAGTGTGATTGAGTGCATTGAAGATGAGAGGGCACTTAGTTAATTAAGAAGAAGAGAATTCTGGGCTTTTGAACAAGTAGCATTTTTTATTTTCTTAGGTATGTATAAAAACCCAGGAGCTGAGTATTCATTATTATATTGCATCCATATTCTGAGGTTATTTCTTCTTCTTTCTCAATTAACTGCTTGTTAGCCTTTTTAAGAGTAGAGATAAGAAACACAACTATGAATTTTACTGTTGAACTTTTATAATGTAATTGTTTAAACTCTCTTTTGGCCTTAATAAGTACTCCTCCCAAACTCTGTTTGGTCACCCTTCTAGGATTTTGATGTTGTTTAGAGAAATTCCTGGTTATTGTAATCTGTATTTTACAATAATAGCAGTTTCATCTTGCTTTAATGCAACATTAATTTCAACAAGCAAAACATTACCTATGTGTCCTGGTCAGTAATACTGGGGGGAGAATACTCAAACCAGATACCAAATGCTAGCAAATAAAGTCCCAGTATCAGGAGTAGATTTCCTCTTTTTGAGTTATTGGCCGGTGGGTTCCCATAGATTCCTAAACACTGTAGGCTGTTGCCATTCTCTTTATTACCCTCTAGATCTTGACATTAAGACAATATTGCTGAAGACACTACATTGTTTTCTTTTTCCTTTTTGAGATTATAATATATTTATATTTCCCTCTTTTCTTTCTCCAAAACCTACCCTGAAATCCTTTGAAGTCATAACCTCTTTTCCACTAATTGTTATTTCATGCATATACATATATTATATTTTCTAAATATAAACTGTTTGCTCCATAAAACGTTACTTATATGAATGTTTTCTTCAAGGCTGATCACTTAACATTAGACAACCAATTGGTGTGCTCTTCCCTGGGAAAGAGCACCTCTCCACTCCCAGCTATCCTTCGTTGTCTATAGTTCCTTGTGTGTAGCATCAAGGCTTGGTGGGCTTCCTCCAGTCTGGTTTTCCGAGTCCATTGGTATCAGCCTTGTTCAGCTTCCATTTGAGAAATCATGTTGGACAGACTTTATAGGTATAGCTTCTGAAGTTACTGGAAGACATAATTTCACAGCAAACGAGATACTACATTCTTGAGTCAAATAGAGAAATCAGGTGGAACCTGGAAGCTTTATCTCTATTTGTTAACATTCATAATGCTGGAAGGTGTTATGCATGCTATTGGAGGATGAAAGGAATCTTTCACATTAATCAGCTGCTAACCATGTGAGAGACAATGATGACTGTCTTGGCAAGACATACCCACTAATGCAACAGTGGCAGAACATTAGGAGAGTGACTGTTCTCTGATTGGGTTTAAGTCCTGTTCCATGAGATGGAACTCATACCTTATACTGTCAATGAGGCCAAGAACATGTCCCTAGATATGTCATTGGTCTTAGAGGAAAACCTACCAATATTATTTTACTAAATGGACATACCGACAAAATAACTCACAATGACCTATTGCTATACCCAGAGATCAGTGTGTCTCTCAATAGTGATCAGAGAAGTTAGTTCTGGCAATAAATGAGAATTAACATAGGAAGTCAAAATTGCTTCACATGCAGAGAATAAGAGACTGTGGAATGCTTAGTTTTAAATAGGATGTCTTTATCACATCCTTCCTCACAAGCTCAGGGAACTTCAAGGAAGAGAGCACCCGTAAGAGCTAGAGTTGGTAGATAACTACAAGGAAACTGCTCTGGACACAGCAGGGTCGTTGCATATGCAAACTAACGATCATTGTGACAACATGTGCAAGACTTGTGAAAGATCAAGCTTGACAAAATCCTACCACGAGGGAGGCAGGAAAGCATGAAGTCCCTCCCATGGGCAAGGAGCTATTGGTGTTTAATAACTACTGGGAGAACAAGAGTTAATTTAAGAGTGTGACTCCTTGTAGGCCAAGCTCCAGGGTCAAGCCCGACTCTTAAAAGTTTTGGGGCAACACAAATTGGATTTTATGGAGAGAGTCGGGAAGGGGGAGGGAGAAGAGCAGGAGGAGATGGAGGGATGGAAGGAAGGAAGGAGGGAGAAAGGGCAGGAGGGAGAAAGGGCAGGAGGGAGGGAGGGAGGGAGGGAGGGAAGGAAGGAGTGATGAAGTTGGTTGGTTAGGGAGGTGGATCTGGAACAAGTTGGGGTTGTGGAAGGGAAGAAAGTAAGATCAAAATGCATTGTATGCCATTCTCAAAGAAATAATAAAACTATCATTTTAAAGGATGCTTTTATCGGTGATGCCGCAGAACATTACAAAACTAAGAGTGCATTTGATTGTGTCTCCCCTTTTGGCTCTGTAGAGAGTCCAGCGGAGGGTTCAGTAGAATTAGAGATAAAAGAGAACTTTTCTTTTGGCATCTGCAACTGAGCTCTATTTATTTTGGAAGTTTTGCCTTTTTAGGAGTAGAGTGGTTTCAACAGCATTAACACCAGGACAGTTTAGTCAAATTAACCTTTTCATTCCTCCTGGGGATTGATGATGTAAGAGATCTCTCATGACTTGCTAAAGGCTAAAGTTCTCTAGTTATTGAGGAACATGAGAAGTACGTTATCTATATAGCACAGTCAGATCAATAGTCTGCAGATGACGATCGATATTATGCATATGGCCGTCTTTTCATAGCTCAGCTGTACCAGGTCAATAAACTTTATAGTTACATTGTAATTTTGTAGTGTAGGAAATAAAATCAGTGTAAGGAGACATTAGATAAAACTGGAGTCAAGTTCTTTTACCTTTTTTTGTTTGTTTGTTTGTTTTTGTTTTGGTATGTGTGATTCCAGTTTTAGATGTAGTTTTCTGGCCTCAACCTGTGTTTTTATTTAATCACACCACAAAGTAACTGAATTTTAAATTTATCCTTTTAAACAGCTCACTCAGACTTCCCATTCTTCCCTTCCCTGCCATATAAATTAAATGACCCTCATTATCTTGTTATGAGATTCACTTTGCGCAAAATAGTCTAGGGATGTATTAATTACATAATTATATACCACAATTAACTTGGATCAGACCTTATATGAAATTTTGGTAAAAATACCTTTAAAAGAATTAGAAAAACAGTAAAATACAATTAATATTGTTTTAGCAGCCTTGAACACAGTGTAAAAATGTTTCGATACACACAAAAGTAATGTTGTGTCAATTTGCCAGGATGAATATGATAATTTTATGGTATATGGAACAATTGTTTAGAGTCCACTTCAATAGAATGTTATTATTTTATTTTTATTTTCCTCCTTAATTAAAAACATCGATTCTTTTCTCATACAATATATCCTGATTGCTTACGGTTCCGTCCCTCTACTCCCCTCAGTTCCTCCCCAGCTACCCTCCCATCCAGATCCATATCTTTTCTGTCTGTCATGGGTGAAAAGAACAAAAAACACGGGCTTCTGAGAGACAGCAACCAAACATAACAAAATGAACAACAACAACAACAAAAAAGGATAAAATAAAGAGCAATACACCAGAGTTGAACAATGCAAACCAACAGAAGGAAAAGAGCCCCAAGAGAAGGCAGTAGAATCAGGGACCACAGGTTCACAGATTCAGGAGTCCCATGAAAATACTAAACAAAACTAAATGCAGAGAACCTGGTATAGACCCCTCTCAGCCCTATGCTTCTTGCTCCAGTCTCTGAGTTCGTATAAGGTTTGCTCAGTTGATTTAGAGGGCCTTGTTCTGGTGTCTTCCATCCCCTCTGTCTCTTACAGTCTTCCCACATCATCTTCTGTGGGATTTCTTGAGCTCTAATGGGAGGGATTTGATGGAGACAACCCATTTAGATCTGCGTGTTCCAAGATTTCTCTCTGAGTAATAACTGGCCATAGATAGGTCTCTGTATTTGTTTTTATCTGCTGCAGGAAAAGGCTTCTCTGATGATGAGAATATTCTGCTATTCATAGATGAATCTATGATCTATGTATAGCAGAATATTATCAGAAGTCATTTTATTGTCACTTTTGTTTTTAACCAGAAATATTTGGTTTTACCCCAGGTCTCTGGGCTACCTAGCCTCTGGTTCTTGGCCACTCAAGCAGTGCCAGGTATGGGTTTTAGTTCACTGAGTGGGCCTTAAGTCTAATCATACATTGATTGGTTACTCCCCATGTTTGTGCCATCATTTCCCTAGTATATTTTGCAGACAGGACATCATTGTAGATCAAAGGTTTTGTGGCTGGGTTAGCATTTATGTTCCTTTTTTGGTGGACTGCACAGAACCTTCCCAGACCAATGACAGTAGAAAAGAGAGTGATGATTTTTTGGAGGTACTAGCTTGACAACTCCATGTTCCATGAGTCCTGTGGGTGCTGTTGTCAACAATGGTGCCTTGCTGTTCATTTGCATAGAGCAGTCTATTGGCTTGACAGCTCTCTGCATTGTTTGGAGATTTCCATGGGACCCTTTTGGTCAACAACTCAATTGTACATCTAATTGTGCACCCAACACTGTTTGGGTACTAGAAGCTTTGTTCATTTATTATAATTGGTGTTAATAATAATGGCTTCTCACTTTTCAATCTCAATTACAAGGAACCTGCTTTTTTGTGCACCAATAAAGCCCCCTTAATGACTGTCACATGGGATCTTCGATCTTGAATTATCTGTTTTTAAATCTGAAACATTGCACAGACTTTCCTAGGATTCTTTTCAGACATTAAAAAAAAAAAACTGGATCCAGAGAGATTTTTGACAGATACATTCATGGTTTCTGCATTAAAAACTTTCAAGAAACTTTCATGATGCAGGGGTAAGTGTGGGGAAGGCACACAATAACCAGACACGTAAGTTGCACTTAAATATGTTTTCTGATAACTTCCTTGCTAATAATTACACAGGCAGTTTTATGTAAGCACTTTGGAAATTTTAGAAGCTTTTCCATTTCAGGCTTAATATACTTGGATCATAAATAAATATCAGATATGTTTTGGAGACACTAGAAACTAAATATTATGCAAAGGCCACCTTCTGTTGCGTCAGGGGCTTGAATTGTTTTCGTTAAAATATCTGGTATGAAAGCTCTGAGATTAGATGGGGTGTCAGCTCCCTGTATTTTCCTGCTATCGAATGTCGAAGATTTCTTTTGTTGGCAGGAACTGAGATTTCATTTCCCTTGGCCACATTCTGATGCTGGCTCACAGAAGCAGGTCTCCCTTTCCAGATTTTTCTGCTCAAGGTAAGCAAGAGAAGATGTGCAGGAGGGAAGTATGTTTGTCGCTGGAGGGTGGGAGAGACCCAGCGAGCATCCTCAGGATGAAAGTGTATGGTTTTTTTTTTTCTTTTGGTCTGAATATATAAAAACCTGCTCATACAGGCTAAGCCTCTGACCGATGTAGTTGCAAAGATGTGTGTGTGTGTGTGTGTGCGCGCGCGTGCGCGTGTGTTGTCAAAATAGGATTGAAGGTTTTTTTTCCCTTTGTAGAGAAAAATGAATGGTTTTTTTTTTTTTTTTTTTTTTTTTTTTTTTGGATTAGGTGTCTATGTGTCTGCCTTAAATTTATGAACTAATAATTCTGCTCCCAGAGATACCGACAGGTCTTATAACACTATGGTTTGTTCTGTGTTATTCTGGTAAGTGGATTACTTTGCTTTAAAATAATTGTTCTTGGAATTTCTGGGTATGAATAAAAGTCAGATATAATTAATGTGCACGGTGCCTTCTTCATCAAACATTAGCTTCTGAAACTGGTAATAATCTCTCTCTCTCTCTCTCTCTCTCTCTCTCTCTCTCTTTTACAAAATACCTTTTGTTATTTTCTTCTCTCTGAAGTGACTATAAACATCAGCAGAATAGAATCAAGTGAGTTTTATGAATGAAATCACAAACAAATGATATGTTTGTTCCATCAAAATCATGATGGAAACCAGTTAAAATAACTGAGCTGGCATAGAGTGTAATAAATTAAAAATCCATGTTCCCAAAGGATTGTGCTTAGTAATATAGGTACCCCTCAGTGATATAGCAGAGTCCTGTAGTTCTTCTGAAACCCTTAGGCACTGCTAGCTTAACTACGCGCTGCACTGTTGACTAAGGAAACTGGATCCTGTAGCCTGGAGACCTCTGTGTTCTCAGCTCACCCCTGCTAATGCCCTCTGGTCTTAAGTAAAATAGAGTGGCAAATATTTAGAGTGAGCTTTATGTATCTTTGGGATTTTTCCTTCTCCACCATTGGCAAATAGCACAGTTCCTACCCCAGTCTGTGACCTTTGAGATAACTTCCGTTGTTAAACACACAGTCACCTGTGTAGATGTTTACATTCTCCCCCTCCCCATTCCAGAAAGCTATCTCACTCTTGCCCTCCCTCCCCCCCATTAAATCACTTTCTGTATAGAGTTAGTACTTCTCAATGATCTCATGTGTGCAGTTTAGAAAATGCAATTTAGAAAGCACAAAAGTGGGAGTAAAGGAATTAACAATTACAAAGACAACTAACCTGGAAGTATGAGTTAAATAGAAACATGCCTTTCCCATTGATACGTGTCAATGTCACTGGTTGTAAGCACCAGGTAAAAATTATAAGAATAAAATACAGGTCGGCAGAGGTGCTGTTCTAGATGGTTTAGTAGTATGATTTTTTTTTTTTTTTTTTTGATTGTTGAACTTACCCATGTGTTATTTTTAGGTCTTCAGAGACTCCATATGTATGGGTCTTTGGGGATGAAACATTGTATTGGAAATGAATGAGAGCCTGCCACTGGCCCTGTTTCGTACAAACTTATATTCTTAGTAATCAGCATGAGTTAAGAGATAGAGAAGACACTTAAAAGGTGTTTGAGTATCCTGTGTTAAATGATACCAGGGCTGTCACCATAGCTTCTCCCAGCTCACAGATCTGGGTCAGTGTTTCCCCATTTTCTTCCGTATGTGTCATTCCCGGAGAACTTGGGAGGTCCTCAGGAGGGTGTAGTCATAGCCGATTCACTTTCTTCCTTCTTCCTTTCTGTGTCAAAGGGCAGGCAGTCTTCCTGTGTCCTCTGAGTCAGAGTTTAGTAGGAAGAGAGAAGGACTGGATGGAAGACACTGAAGTGAGGGAGTTACCGCACACTCGCGTGTCACCAGGCCCATCATCTCACAGCAGTGAAAGGTTTGCAGAAACCCAACTGTTTGAATTTTGTTATTAACACGAGAGTCGAACTGCTGCTTGCTTAGTTGCTGTGTATTTTCTTCTGTTGTTATTTCTAAGCGTGTCACCACTACGACTAACAGTCTGCCCACTATTGGCTACATCCATGCAAGTGAATGATAATTTAAATTAATATCTCAGCCAACCTATGTTATGTTTTCTTGATCAATGGTATGACCTTATACTCATTTTTCTCTTTTAATAAACTAGTCTGAATGTCTTTCCTTCCCATTAAATATTCTCCACCAATGCAAGTTTTAGAATAGAATGTTCTTCTGATTAGCGAGCACTCATGTATCCAATCAAATTTAAACGTTTAGCTATGTGAAACATTATTGTGTGTCCCTGGCAGTTGGATTGGCATCCTTTCCATTAGACACTCTTCTAGAAACAGAGCCTGACTTATGTGTTCCTTGCTTTTTATAAAATTGTTCTTCAGATATTTTCTCTCCTTCATTTATTTTTCCATGAGAAATGTGGATGGGTGTGTATTTTCCCATAACTCAAGGAGTTAAGAACTCTGCTGACTTGACCCAGAAGTAGTGTCTTACTCATTTGTATTTCTTAAATTGTTAGTGAGACTGGGCAATTTTTTGCTTCCCAAGGTTTGCCTATTAATGTTCTTTGTTTATTTTACTCTTGGGAGGCATATTTTTTTAGTTAATTTTACTGACTTTAAAAGTAACACAGGTAGAAATCTGTTTGTGGATTGTCTACAATGTAAATATTTTCCTCTTTACTTTCCGGCATTTTTCTTTTAAGTACTTTTTACCTGTGAAATCTATTTACATAGAGTTAAATCTTTTTTGATTTTTGCTTTGAAACACATTATTAATTATTATTGTATGTATGTGTGTGTATATGATAGAACGACACATGCAGACTGCAGTGCATGTGTGGAGGTCACAAGATAGTTGTGTGGAGTTGTTTCTCTTTGTACGTTTATGTGGATTCAGGGGATCAAGCTCAAGTCATCAGACTTGTACTGCAAGTGCTCTTTACCTGCTAAACCACAGCTCTGCCCCTCCCCCTTTAAAAACAAATTGCATGAAGAATAAGCATTGTTTTGCTTCATTGTTTGAGATAGAGTATTAGGTAGGCTGGCCTACCTACTTGCTACTTTTTCCCCTCTGCCTCCTGTATGCCACCGCAGGAGTGTGCCACCATGCTGGATGCTAAGCTATATGTGTAGTATGTGTAGACTCATGTATGTGGGACATGGAATTGTATGATAGATCCCCGTGGCCTCACCATTTTGCACAATTGGAACTTGACAGGAGTTGATGAGTGTCCTTTTCCTCCTCGTTAGCCCAGGGTGGTAGGTTTTCTTGTAAATCCCAAGATTATATACACATTTTCTACATGTTCTTCCAATACTTTTTTTTTTTTTTTTTTTTTTTGCTTATTTTGCAATTAAATCTTAATCCATCTGGAATTTTTTTCCTGGTGTTTAAAAGCATAACATTTTAACTTCATGTGACTTCCAGATAGTTTTCTATTTATCCTGACAATAATTCTCTAAACAATGTACCTTTGCTTTTCAAGTTTTACCTTGAAAATGGTAAAATTTTATACAAAATTTTATTGACTTCTCTACCTCCCGTTTGCTGGAACTAATGCTTTCTTTAAATATTTGATGGTTTGAATCGCTCTTATCTCTTTTGATAATCTCTTGGCAGGCAGTTTCTTTAGTCCAGGTAATGTCACATTCTTCTACCAGCCTTATCAGATTCAAATCCATTTACAACACTGTGGATTGGGTTATTGCTCTAACTCAGAAACTGGGTCAAATGACTCCTCTGTTTGTTGTATTGCTTCCTTCTATTTTATTATTATTTTAAAATTATATGTAAATGATATATAATAATTAATACATAATTATACTTATGTAATGTATAAATGTGTGTGCCTCTGTGTGTGACTGTGAATATGTACATGTATGTGTGACCACAAAGGCTAGAAGAGAGCATCAGATCTGTTGAAGCTGGAGCTATGGGTGGTTGTAAGCTGAGGATGTGGGTGCTGGAACTGAACTCCAATCCTCTGCAAAAGCAACAGGTGCTCTTAGCCAGCACATGGCCTCTTCTATCCCACTTCCAGCTTTTTTTTTTTTAAGTAAAAGATGGATAATTTGATTATGGCAGGATCTTACATCTAAAATGCAATAGTATCTGAGTTTCAGGATGTTTATAGAGAAGCTCCACTCAGTTTTATTCTTCCCCTCTTAGATGCTTAGATCTTGGAAGAGCTGTGACCCATGGCTACCCAAAGGCAGCAGTCTCCTCTAAGAGCTTATGTGGAGTAGTGCTTCCGTGAGCGACTCTGCTTCCTGTCTGTTCTTCCCTGCCAGTAGTGCTCTCCTACAAACTTCCTGCTCCCCAACCCACATTCGCAGCTTGCAGTTTCCTAGGCAGTCTTCAGATGCCACATCACAATGCCTTTGTACGTGCTATTCCTTCTGCTGCGGAATTGCCCTTCCAAAAAAATATTTCACCAATTGGGAGACTTACTGAATGTCCGTCAAGCAATAACCCAAGACCTTTTCTGAAACCTTGTCTGGTCCCTGCCCTCTCTTTTATTTTAACAACTTAACCTGTGTTTTGCTTTACTGCACATTATCTTCTGTCCCTATGCTGGACTATGATATCTCTTCTAAATTCCAGTGGTATGTGTAACATAGAGGACCCGTCTCCTGAGTTACTGGTGTCCTGATAGATATCAAACTAGGAGCTGGTTACCAAGAGTTATTGTTCAAGTGATTTAAAAAAAAATGTATATGAGTACACTGTAGCTGAAGAGTTACTGTTGTTGGAAGTAGTGGAACTTTTTTTCTTCCTTTTATTGAAAATAGATTTTTCTATATAATATATTATGATTACAGTTTCCCCTCCTTCAAGCTCCTTCCATATCATCCCTGACTCCCCACCCACCTAAATCTATAACCCTTTCTTTCTCAGTCTCATTAGAATAAGAACAGACATATAAAAATGGTAAAAAATAAGATAAAATCAAATCAAATAATGTAATAGAATAGGATGAAGCAAAAAAGCTACCAGGAGAAAAAAGAGCCCACGCACAAGAAATACATAAAGACACAGGGAAACACACATTTGCACACACAGAAATCACATAAAAATATACCAGAAATCATAATACATATGCAAGAAGTCTAGATGAAAAAAGCAATAAAAAGAAAATTAATAAAAATATCAGCAGACAAAGCATTATGAGATGAAGAACATTCGAAAATATTACTGAGTTTATTTTATTTTGGCCATCTATTGCTATGTATAGGGTCTGTCTTTAAGGGTGGTTTGTATGTATACCAGTGAGACTCCGTTGGAAAGGGATTAGTTTTTTCCTTCATAAGTGGTTAACGATTGGAGATAGCTTCTGGGTTAGGGATGGGTGCTTGTATCTACTTCTGTTCTACATACTAGGACCCTGTCTGGCTTAGACCCATGCAGGGAGTGTGCATGCTGTCAGTCTCTGTGAGCTCATATGTGTGTTAGTTGTGCTATTTGGAAGGCCTGATTTTCTAGGTGTCCCCATCCCCTCCGACTCTTACAATCTTCTACCACAGAGCCCTCTGAACTCTGAGGAGAGGGATTAGATTGAGATATTCCATTTAGGACTGTTACTGTCTGCCCATTGCCCAGTTACGGGTCTCTATTTTTTCCACTTGTTGCGGGGCAAAGCTTCTCTGGGTGAGCATGACACATATATCTACTAGCATAGCAGAGTGTCATTAGGAGTAATTTTAGACTTTTTATTGCTACCTTTCTTTATCAGAATGATAACATTTAGGCTTCCCCTAGGTCCCTGGCCTATCTTGTCTCAGGTTCTCATCCACCAGAGCAGTGTCAGGTGTGACTTCTATTTCATGGAGTAAGCCTGAAATCCAATCAGATATTGGTTGGTTACTCCTGCAAGCTTTGTGTCACTATTGTGTCGGCATGACTTGCACTGAAGATTGAAGGGTTTATAGTCAGGTTAATGGTTATCTCTCCTGGAGCAGTGTACAGCGTATGTCTAGTTCCATGAACATTAGTCAGCAGGGATAAAGGCTATAGGCAAGTACCAGCTTGACTTCTTCATGTTCAATGAGTTATATATATGATGTAGAAGCAGTAGAGCTTTAAAAATTTTAAGTTAAAATATAATTACATATTTTCCCTATCTTTCCTCCCTCCAGTTCTTCCCATGTTCCCCTTTCTTGTTCTTTCTCTCAAAACTGTGACCTCTTTTCCATATATATATATATATATATATATATATATTGCATATACTAGCATATATATGTGTGTGTCTGTATTCTCTGTGTATATATGTATATATATGTATAAGTACATATACACATATACATGTAGATAATACACACACATGAATATTACAATGAGTTTTGATCATATTTACCCTCCCTTTCCCAACTTTTTCTAGATCTACCATGCCCTTTCCATTCTTACCTATTTTGGGTCTTTCTCATTCCCAGCAAGATCAATATGTACTGCCAAAATATTCATGGATGTATGGACAGTCAGTGGAGCCTTGATGGCATGTCAGGGTCTTTACTTTCTCCTTATCTAACAGTTTCTGATAGTTTTTTGGGTAGGGCTGGAAGTTGTGTATAATTCCTCTCTCCATGCTCGGATTTGTGCTTACAAGGTCTTATGTATGTGGTCCATCTGCTGTGAGTTCACCTGTGTCTAGAAGACAATTTTCCCTTGTCCTTATCTACCACCTCTGGCTTTTTCTCTTATTCTGTTTTCTCTGCTACAATGATCCCTGAACCTTTGGAAGGTGGGAAGTATGATAAATATGGTCCCTGAACAATCTGTAGTCTCTTGTGTTCTGCCTTTTTGTCAGTTGTTGGTCTCTGTGTTGATCATCATTTGTGACAAACAGAAGCTTCTCCGATGAAGGCTGAGAGGTTCCTTAATCTTGGAGAATACTGATAAGTCATTAGGACTTGCTTTAATATTATTTTACTTTGCAGAACAATAGTAGTAGGTTCTCTTCAAGGGTCTAAGCAGCTTTTCATAGTTTAATATCTCTTTCTCTCTTTTTACCATTGTGGCTGTTGGCTTTCAGTTTGTAAGTATTTGTAAACTTCTTCATCTAAGGAACAACCCAG
The DNA here is from genome assembly GCF_011762505.2 of Arvicanthis niloticus. NCBI lineage: Eukaryota > Metazoa > Chordata > Mammalia > Rodentia > Muridae > Arvicanthis > Arvicanthis niloticus. The sequence goes on along the minus strand of NC_047676.1, from coordinate 45,247,876 downwards.
CCAATAATGCTCTGGCTTGAATTTACCAATCACACATCTTAGTTTTCAAACTCTCTTAAATGACCCACCCATACCCATTGTCCATATCTTCTTGTCATGTATTGTAGTCTAGAGTACTTTATCACCTGGGTTTCTTCTTCCAGTCACCAAATTATTAAAAGGCCACATGTTATTGTTCTCCAGAAAAACATGACTCATAATATATATGTGTATGTGTATATATATATGCATATATGTATTCTTTGTGTTTTGTGTGTGTGTTTATGTGTGTGAAGAGAATTTATTAGCTTGGATAAATTTCTATATTTTTCCCCCACCAATTTTAATTTTTACTTTAAATGTTTCCCGTAAGGGCTTCGCCTCAACTATATTTTTGTCCATGCAGACTTAAGATTTTAGAATGAGCTATGGTTGCCAATTCTTCCTTCATAGCAATAAATTTCAACACTTTTTAAAATTTTTGCCTCAGTTGGTATATGAGCTGTGTTGTGTTGCTGTTTTTGTTGTTGCTATTACTGAGACAAGGTACTTTGCATATTCAGAAGGGAAGGTTTATTATGCCTCACCGTTCAGAAGTGTCATTCATCATGTCAGGGAAGGCGAGGTGGCCAGAGCTGGTAACAGCAGCAGGAAGCAGGGCTCAATGGAAGATTCTACTCAGAATTTTTTCTCCTGTGATTGGGCCATAGCCCATGGAAGGAATGGTGGAGCCCATGCTCAGAGAGGGTCTTCCTAGTTTAGTTTCCTAACCTACACACTGTGCATTTTTCAATTCCCACCCTTGTCAGGAATCTCTCACCAACCACTATCATTCTGTATCTTTTAGCTCCTACCTGTTCTTCAAGTGAACTGCAAATAAACTTCTTTGATAACCCCATCCATTCTACCAGACAAGAATGGTTGCTTACTTTACTGCAACCATGTAGTATAATTTTTAAGTTTCCTTATTCACTAAGTTCATGCTGGCTTTTGGGATGGTTACATGTGAATTCATAGTATATGTTGTTCTGATAATCCAAAGTAACATATAATAAACATTTGAAAATAAACACACATGGAAAGGTATGGATAAGGAATGTACAATCATCCTCATCAAACCAGTAAGAAATGATAAGTATATGCATTTTTAATACACACACACAATTACTGTCTCTTATTTATTCCACTAACTCTTTACTATAGCTAGTTTTTCACTAATTATGTTCTGGCTGTTGCCCAGAGACTCCAAGATAAGAAAGCTAGTCATAGTTAGAGATACGATGATCAACATAATTGTAGCGTAAAAACTGAGGGACAAAGTGTCTCTCATGGGTTGAAGTTGAAAGGAAATACTAGCTAGATCACACTAGAGCTTAAAGGCTAAGTCGTGGGGTTTTGATTTTTTTTAAAGAGCAGTGCTTCAAGCAGCATTTTTTTTTTTGAAGAGGGGTGAAAGGAGATAAGAACAATCTACTGTCCCAGAAAGTCTTTAAAGAGGAGAAAGGACTAAAGCACATGCCCATACAGAGAAAGCCTAAGACCAATATCACTGATAAAAGTAGATACAGAAATTCTTCATAAGATACTATCAGCTCAAATCCAACAGCATATCAGAAAGTCACAAGGATGTGAGGAGTGTCCCACCTATGCAAATTAGTAACTCTAACATGTCACAACAGTAGAATAATGAATCAAAGCCATCCACTTCCCTCAATAGCTGCAGGAAAAGCTTTCTATAAAGTCCATCACCTCTTTGTGATAAAAGCCATAAACAAGTCATGTATAGAACAGTGTACCTCAGTTTAATATAGACAACGTACATCAAGCTCTCAGTCAATACCAGCCTAAAAGGAGAAGCAGACAACATCACTTCTAAGACCAGCAATAAGACAAGGATGTTCACTCTCTCTGTTCATTCCCAATATAATGCTGAAAGTTTTAACAGGCCAGTTAGGGAAAAGAGATAACTGAAAGGAATACAAATATGGGGAGAGGAAGTAAATTTATTCCTGTTTTGTAGATGATATATAAAAATTCTATCAGACGACTACTACAACTATTAAAAACTTCAATAGAGTTGCCAAATTATATTTAAAAAGTCACTATTTGAAAACTGGCAGTAATTTAACATACCATTAACAAGGCTTCTGAGAATGAAATCAAGAAATCAATCCCACTCCCAAGAGCTACATAAATTACCTTGGAATGAATCTAACTAGGAATGCATAAGACTTCTATAATAAAAGTATAATATGCTGATGAAAACAGGTTGAAGATAGCATGTAAAATTAAAACAGTTTCCTCGGTTCATTGATGAGAAGAATTAATATTGTTAAAATAACTATTGTAATCATGTCAGTTTATAGAGTAAATGCAATTTCAATCAAAATACCAATGGCATTCTTTATAGAACTAGAGAAAAAAATAAGATTCATCTGGAATCAGCCTGAATAGCCAAAGCCACATTGAATTAAAAAAGCAAATCTGGGTACAAGACAATATTTGATTTTTTTCTTTTTTCTTTCTTTAGTTTTCTCTCATACAATACACTCTGACTGCAGCCTTCCCACCCTCTACTCCCACCAGGTTCCAAAGCCTCCCATCTTTCCACTCCTCCCAGTCCTTCTTCTCAGGTTTACTGCTCCTCTGCTTCCCTTCAGAAAAGAGCAGGCCTCCCAGTGGTGTAGGCATAACAAGAGGAAGTAAGACTAGGTACAAACTCCTCATATCAAGGCTGGAGGAGGCAACCCAGTAGGAGGAAAAGGCCCCCAAGATCAGGCTGAAGAGTCAGAAACACCTCCACTCCCACTGCTAGGACTCCCACAAAGTCCCTAAGCTAAACAATCACAGCATGTATGCAGAGGATCTAGTATGACCCATGAAGGCTCCATGACTGATGGGAACAGATGCAAAGAGCCACACCCAAAGATTAGGTTGAGCCCATGGAACCTGGCCCCCTGCTGAGGAAAGGGAGAAAGGATTATAGGAGCCAAAGGGGTTGAGTACAATAGGAGAGCACAGCCTATAAAATCACCTAAGCATGCCTAACAGGGGCTCACAGACATTACTTGATTTTAACACGTTATAGAACTATATTAAACAGAATAGAATGGGGCTAATAGAGAAACAAGTGTGGACCAAAGGAGCACAGCAATAAACACAGAAGCAAACCTGTGTACCTAGAGGCAGTTGATTCTTAAAGAAGTTGCAAAATCAGGCACTGGAGAAAAGACAGAGTCTTTAGGTATTGGTAAAACTAGGTGCCTGTGCAGAGAATGAAACAAGGCTTCCTGTAGCGCACAGCCTCGCCGATAAGGAGAACGCCACACTCAGGATTCTTCTGACAGCATTTATTGAACAGCTCTCATGATGGTGAAAAGGGGAAGGACGCCGAGCTCAGA